>NC_092715.1:101297571-101602125 GCF_047496885.1 Scyliorhinus torazame | reverse complement strand
AATTTACATCTAGTTTACCAGAGGTTTTGAAGTGTTTGGGATTCTGCAAACCTTCCATCTCTTCTTGTTTCACTGTGTGCTTCTAGATGCTACAAGCTTGTCGAGTGTGACGGGTTTTTTATTGAAGATATTTTTTTCTTTCGACAAATTTTTTTTTCTGACGATCTTCCAGCTAATCTAACTAAACCTTTCACAATTTACATAGATTTACATAGAATTTACAGTGCAGAAGGAGGCCATTTGGCCCATCGAGTCTGCACCGGCTCTTGGAAAGAGCACCCTACCCAAGGTCAACACCTCCACCCTATCCCCATAACCCAGTAACCCCACCCAACACTAAGGGCAATTTTGGACACTAAGGGCAATTTAGCATGGCCAATCCACCTAGCCTGCACCTCTTTGGACTGTGGGAGGACACCAGAGCACCCGGAGGAAAACCACGCACACACGGGGAGGATGTGCAGACTCCGCACAGACAGTGACCCAAGCCGGAATCGAACCTGGGACCCTGGAGCTGTGAAGCAATTGTGCTATCCACAATGCTACCGTGCTGCCCTCACTGCAATACATTGTGTTCTTTGTTTTTGTGCTTTCAGGATGGTGAAGGTTGTAGTGTTAACAAAGAACAGCAAGCAGTGTTTAACAAACACAAAGTTAATTTATTACACTACACTGAATTAGATTTGAACATATTACCAGGGAATTAGTTAAGTATAGATTATATGACACATCTACAACACTAAACTACGCTATCAGTTAAGCTATCTCACACCTACTCTCTCTCTACTTCTTTTGCTCTCCTGCTTTCTCCCATGCTCTCCCAGAAGTCAAGGAGGCATATGATATTTATATGGTTGCTCTATAGAACCATCTAGTGACAAGGGTAGTAACATTACATTAACCCATTATGTACTCTACAAATCCACATATTGTGACAGAGATGAGGAGAAATGTCTTCATTCTGGGGGCAGTGAACTTGTGGAATTCTCTACCACAGAAGGCTGTGGTGGACAAGTCACCGAATATGTTACGGAAGGAAATAGATAGATTTCTAGACTCTAAAGGTGTCAAGTGGTAAGCACTGCAGTATGGTGTTGAGATAGAGGATCAGCCATGATTATGTTGCATGGTAGAGTAGGCTTGAAGGGGCAAATGGCCTACCCCTGCTCCTATTTTCTATATTTCTATGGTCCAAAATCAGGGACTACTGAATCTTCCATCTTTTGGGGTATCTCTGGTAACCCAAGCAGTAATGAGTATAGCCAGCCTGATGTTGGTGACCCCCATCTTCCTCTTCCTCCTCTCCATTGGAATCCTTAAGGGTGCTGAGCAATTATGTTGTGCTAGATGTAGCACACTGTGATTATTGTTGGACTGAAGGATGTCTTTTGTCCTCTCTATTCACATGAAACACACCTTGCTCGCTGATATATCTGGTTGTCATTTGTTTTGCATTGTAGTACATCTGCTGTTCATTGATGGGTTTCCTCAGAGGTGTGATCAGCCATGTTTGAAAGGAATATACTCCGTCATCTAGTAGATGCTAATCCAAGGGACAAACAGGAAAGTGATGCTGTCCTCTCTCAGGATAAAAGTATCAAGACACTTCCTGATAACTCAGGCACAGAACTGCATGGACCTTTACTTGTATATCAGCTGAACATTGCTGGAATTATACAAATGTTCCTAGTTAATCAGGGACATTTGGATTGCAAGTATGGTCAATCGATGGCACCATGTATCTGTGGCAAGTTGGCCAGAGATGCAAATCTGAATGCCTCCTTATTCTCACTATTGTCATCACAAAGCAAGTTAAATATATATCCTACCCCAGTAAATAATCTGTCACCCACCTTACCCATTCATATGCAGCCAAGTGCCCCCCCCCTTCATCATGGGCTGAATTTTAACTGGAGATGGGAGGGGCCGGCTCGAGTGCAGCTAGAGTTTAAATCCCACAAAGAATGGCAGCATGTCAGAAACCCGCTTACTTCCACCTTTAGTTAAAGCGGGTTTGGAGACGCATGGGAAATACCCCTTCAGGGTACCAGGTGTTAGGTGGCACAATGATGACGATGAAAGTCAGTGTTGCCTGTTCCAATGGAGAGGGAGGAACGAGTGGAATTGTACGGTGCATCACTCTGAATAGTGCTGTGCAGGAGAATGCTGAGGAAGTCAAAGTGTTTGGCATGGCACATCAAGATGGAATGCCATCCACCTTTCCCATCTTCATGAGGCCATTAGGCCTCTCAGGGCACTGGGGCCAAGTTTGAGGTTAACTAGTTTCTCTCTCCAAAGATGCTGCCTGAATAGCTGAGTATTTCCAGCATTTTCTGTCTTTGTGTCAGATTTCCAGCATCCACAGCATATTTTTGAGTCCACCCACTCCTATACAGAGAGGCCAACCTCTTTCTCCCATCTTTGAGAAACAATGTTTCTTTCCTCCCTCAGATCCTGCAGGGGCAGTTGGCAGGGGGTTCTGGGGAGAGCTGTGCAATCTTCCCATGTCTTTCTTCCTTTCCTGTTGAAGCCTCAAGAATCAATGTGGAATTCCGATCATCCAGAGTAATGCCACCATCAAACACATCTTGGCCCCCACTATCAACATTCTAAAGAGACCATTCCCTCCATGACACACTGGTTCAACTCTTCAGCCACCCCAAATGACTCTTCCCTTACCTCATCCACCTTTCATGCAAGCACAGGAGATGTAACACTTATCCTTTTATCTCCTCCCCTTCTCACTATCCAAGGCCCCAAACACTCTTTGCAGATGAAATGGTGATTTACTTGCTCTTCTTTCAATTTAGTTTTTTTTTTATTCCTCTGCATCGGACAGTAGCTTTCCAGCCATTCACACCTCATCTGACACATTACCACTTTCTTTGGCTTTTGAACCTTGAAACCTTTTGTCACTTAATCACCCCTGCCCTCTACCCTGTCACCCTCCCATCTTTCACATGCTCAAAATCCATTCCATTTCTATCTTTCCTACGTTCTGATGAAAGGTCACAACCCTGAAACATTAACTCATTTCCTCTCCGCAGATGCTGCTAGACCTGTGTATTTCCAGAATTTTCTGGGGTTCTTTCAAATTTCAAGCATCTCCAGTATTTTGCTCTTGTATTAATGCTGAGAAGTTAGTAGCCTGGAGTCACAAACCATCACCACCCCACCCCAGAGGAACTGTGATCTTAACAATTTGCCCTGAGTATTTAACACAACAGTTGAGACTTGATACCAATGGACAGCGGGGCCGGTTTAGCTCAGTTGGCTGGACAGCTGGTTCATGATGCAGAGTAAGACCAACAGCATGGATTCAATTCCTGTATTGACTGAGGTTATTGCCTTCTCAACCTTGTCCCTCGTCTGAGGTTTAGTGATCCTCAGGTTCAATCAGCACCAGTTGGTTCTCCCCCTCAAAGGAGAAAGCAGTTTATGGTCATCTGGGACTATGGCGACTTTACTAGAAGCAAAACATATGCAACTTTGAACACAATTAAAGCTCCCCTTAGCCTTAACTGATCACGTTTTTGGAAGCACACAGGTTACAAACACCTCAAAATCATCATAATCCACCAACCCTGCACATCTTTGGGTTGTGGGGGAGAAACCATGCAAGCACGGGGAGAATGTGCAAACTCCACACGAACAGTGACCCAGAGTCAGGATCAAACCTGGGACCTCGGCGCCATGAGGCAGCAATGCTAACCATTGCGCCACCATGCTGCCCTGGATCATTCAAATTTCTAATGCAGAAAGTTACTTAAATTCCAGAAATAAGGGGCAGCATGGTGGCACAGTGGTTAGCACTGTTGCAGCATAGAGACGCGGACCCAGGCTTGATCCCGGCCCCGGGTCACTGTCCCTGTGGAGTTTGCACATTCTCCCTGTATCTGCGTGGGTCTCACCTCCACAAGCCAAAGATGTGCAGGATGGGTGGATTGGCCTCACTAAATTGCTCCTTAATTGGAAAAATTAAAAAATTAGGAAGAAAAAAGATCAAATTGTTGAACAGTGAATTGTCATTCGTTGCCAATCAGTTTCCAACTGGACGTTCCAGTAAACACTTTTATTTCAATAATTAACTGTAATGTGCAAACTGACACTTCAAAATGCAACCGATTTTTTTTAAGACAGTCCGAACATTCGTTGGAAATATCAATTAAAAAGCTAAATAGTCGCTGATTGTTATTTCTATTTTATTATGGATTACACTCGGAGACCAGCCAGAAGTAGTGAAATATTAAAACGGGCAACTTCACGGAATTTCTGAAACGGGATATAATTATATTTGTGTTGTTGACAAACTAGCTCTGAACAAAAAGTTTTTTTTCAATCCTTACATTTTCTAAATAAAGTTACAGTATGTGAACAGAAATATCGAGTTCATTAATACCTGAAGTTTGGGATCAGTAGTTTTTTGAATAGAAGTACTCGATATGGATGGAGATTTTGCAGGAGACGTTTCCTTTGTATCCTTTAGAAAATGGAGAAATGTTTTTAAAAATGTAGATCATGCTCTGCCATAGAATCATGCAGCACAGAGAAGGCCATTCAGCCCATCATACATGTGCCAGCACTTGTTGAAAGAGCTACCATTGATCCTACTCCCCTGTTCCTCTGTCACTTACAGGCTAAGTATTCCTGGGCAGCAGAAGAGCAAGAGAAAGTTGCTTACCACAAACAGCTCTTCATTGGAAAAAATCATTTGCTACTTGGAATAGCAACTCTCAAAGATGCTCATAATGGGACCACACGGGTTCGGGGCTGGATCCCATCTTCTTCATTCTGAGCAGGCTGGTTGACCAGGTGGAAAGGGGGTTTAATTAGATTACGGACATCCCATAGGTTGCTCTCCTCTGAGTCCCAGCCATATAGGAAGGTCAGTCATGCAATGCAAATACAAACTTTCATGATGGCAGCACTTCTGGACTCTAATAACCTCCTCAGCTAATTCCCACCCTAGAGTCTGAAAACCAGCTGGGCCAGATACTGAGTATAAACTGGAACATCTCAGGCCATTTTCAAACTAGTCAGGCAACTGGGGCAGCATCTTTAAAGAAACAACTTGCCTGTTGTTTCAGCATCATTCAGGATATCCCAAAACTTGTTTTACAGCAAAAAAAGTACTTTCACATGCAGTATAAATAGTTGCTCTCTTTCAAATTTGGCATTCTTGTGCCTGTCCTGATGAGCACAAAATGAAAAGTTTCAACACCATGTGTCTTTTTTCACTCAAGCGCTGTACTACCAAGTAAGTAGTGAAGTGTAGTCACTGTTGTAATGGATGGAAATGCAGCACTAATGTCCATGCAGCCCATAAATATCAAGGAGATAACCTAACAGACAATGGTCCCGAAATTCAGTAACCACTGAAAACGAGTATAGAGATTGCATCATGAAATTAACCTGCTCCAGTTGCTTCCAATGCACAAGTTCAAGCAGGCCTTGAACTATAAGCTACATACAGCCAGCCCACACCACTTCAACGTTTAGTTTGGCTGCAGCAGCTGTTGGATGCCATTGTGAAAATTATTTTGACATGGGAGCGAGAACTTTAGAACAACTTTACTCTTGTGCCTTTCTCCTGTCAGACATTTAAATCTGCAAGCTGGCCAGGCAGTGATGGAAGAGAGAGGAATGAAAGAACAAGATGTTAATGAAGAAGACATTTGCAAAGCAGGGCATTTGTAATCATTTTTTTTCAAATCTATGGATTTTACTTAAAATGTCAACTCTGCTGTAAATTACCACTTCTGCTGTCTTGGTCCATCCCAGGCCCATTTTGTCTTGTTGGCTCACTGCGGTTTGTGCTTGTTGCTGTTTCTGATAAGTGTCTCCACTTGATTTTGCTGAGTGACCAGATGTAGCCTTGTCCTGAAGAAAGGATTCCAAAATCATTGAAAGTAGAATCATGAAACAAACATGATGAAAAATCAATAAATGGATAAATATGTCTTTCTATCAAACCAGATGAAATTTGTCTTACGAAGTAGCAAACAAATGGGTGGCAGGTCAATGGGCAGACTGCTTATGCTCTGTCTGAGTTTTTGGGCTGCATTTAACATTGGTTGCAATATGCTATGGTCCTTAGTTCCTTTTCAACTTAGCTACTGAAATACCATTGATGAAGTTTTGTTTTTCTTCCTGTGTGCAGTACTTTACATACGTTGGATTAAAGTTCAAATGCCATTGTGCCCCTCCACCATTTATGGATTTTTCCTTGGATGCCCTTTCAGAATCAACATGTTCAATGTCATCTGCTTCTTCCAACAAACATAGCCAAATTCTTGAAGGCATGGGTTTAAAGGTATTTTGGTCTGTCCTGGGCAAGCAATGGAAGGAAATACAGTGGGGACATTATGTTGAATCCCTAACTTGAGAAACTGGTGAGATAATTTAATTTCCTCCCCATCTGAAACAGACTGTATCACCCTCCACTATCCCATCTGCTATGTGAAAATGAAGGCAGATTAGGTTTAGGGTTTGTTTTTTTGCTGCTATGCCACATATTCCTCTCTTAGAGTCCAAGGGATGTGGTGGCCCAGGCAATAACGACCAATATATGCAGGCAAGTATTACAGAAGGCTGCTATTTGAGTCTTGATGAAGGGTAGTTTTGTTACCTATTGTTTTGTTATTGTTTTTATTGTCTTCTTGGGAAACATGAGGTTTAAAGCAATAGAAATAATCCAATTGCCCCAGGAACCAACTATTCCGAAATCTTAGCTATGAGGAGAAAAACGAGAAGAATCAGTGTCAGTCCCAGGGCTGATCCATAGCTAGGTATCCAAGTCTATGGACCAGAGTGGTCTGATTTGGATCTGTCACCTAGTCAATGCTTAAGAAATAGGGAAATTCCATCCAGCAGCAATATAAGACCATAAGACATAGAAGCAGAATTATGCCACTCAGCTCACTGTGTCTGCTCCGCCATTCAATCATGGCTGATATTTTTCTCATCCCTATTCTCCTGTATCTGAATTATGCTAGTTGCTTGCTCCAGCCTTGTAGCTCATCCCTCCATATCAAAGCATTTTCAGTGACAGTAAAACAAGCATGGCTTTAAACTTCTAGGCCAATGAATCCTTTCAGGCCAGATCAGTGAACATTACCTACATTCTACAATTAGGAATACACCACTTTTGAACAAGGATATTGACAACTTCTTTAGGTGAGTATCCTCTTTGCTTGAATAGGACAACTAAGGATAAAGTAATATGGTCTTTAAAATTAAGAAAGGTTTTGATACATTAGAAACAAATGGAATATTCCCACTTATGGCAAAGAGCATAATCAGAGGCCATTATACACAATAGTTACCAAGAAATCCAATAGGGAATGCAAAAGAACAAACGTATTTACCCAAAGAGAATGGTGGAACTCATTGCTGAGGTAAACAGTATAGATGCATTTCAGTGGAGGGTAGCTAGACGTATGAGGGAGAAGGGAATAGAAGTTTACAATGATAGATTGAGATGAGGAAAGATGGGAGGAGGCTTGAGTGGCCGACTGGTCTGCTACAGTGTTGCATATCCTATGTGACCACCTACCCATAATGGTGGAGCCTGCAACAGAAATGTGCGTGGAAGTTGAATACACCATGTGGACCCAAAAGCACTGAAGAGTTCCGATGAAGAGCGATACTGGACTCAAGACCTTGGGCGAGGTTTATCCCCAAAATTTTGAATTGTCATTTTGGGTGGGTTTGGCAGGATGTTTCTTGCCGGCATTTTGGGTGAGACCTACATCGATATTTACCCACACTGAAGTCATTTTTATGGGCCTTGGGGAGTTTCTGTTCAATTTAGCTCACGCTGAGAAATGTTTTCAACAATGGGGAGCGAAACTTGCCAGCGAAACAAACTCCTCGGAGATCAGACCACCATTTTGAATGGGCGCCCAGATCTCTAAATGAGCTTCAGGGCCCCCCACAGCCACACGCCCCCCCCCCCCCCCCACACACACACAGAGGCAATGTCACCCCCCGCACACATGGGTATTATCCACATTCCATGCCCAAGGTGAGGACACCCTGCTATGGGGTCACTGAGGACCACTCTTTTCAGAACCTCCCCACACATCCCTTTTGGGCCCTCCCCCCCCTTTCAGGCCCCCCCCCCCCCCCACAATCTTTATGAAGCCTGTCATACCTACCCTTCACCCCTCCCCCCAACTTCATACCCCCATTTCCCCTTTCACTGGTATGGTCCCCCTCAGGCCCTGACCCTGGCAGTGCCACATTGACACCCAGGCACCCTGGCAGTGCCCCTGCCAGAGTGGCAGTGTCAAAGTACCAACCTCTCACTGCCATGGTGCCCGGGTGCCAGTGGGTGAGCCAGGGTGTCACCTGATTCTAGTCTGAGTGGAAGTAGTTGTTATGGAGCAAGTATAAGGTAGGGGCATGTTACTCGTGTATGAAGATAATCCAAAGTTGAAGTGTTTACCTAATGTAGTAAAGCTCTTGTTGTTGATGTTTCTTGTCACTGATGGAGTA
Source organism: Scyliorhinus torazame (assembly GCF_047496885.1). Classification (NCBI taxonomy): domain Eukaryota; kingdom Metazoa; phylum Chordata; class Chondrichthyes; order Carcharhiniformes; family Scyliorhinidae; genus Scyliorhinus; species Scyliorhinus torazame. The sequence continues at coordinate 101,593,626 of NC_092715.1, read as the reverse complement.
GGCTCTTCTAATGAAGTTGGTGGAAACTGATTGTTTTGTGAAAGATTGGAAAGATTGGTAGTTCAAGTATCTGCTGGTGTGAATGAATTTATGGAAATTTTGTATTAGTGTAGTGTCTGTATTATTTTTGTATTAGTGTGAGACTTGGTGATGAAAATGTCGGTGGCGCAGTGGGTTAGCCCTGCTGCCTCACGGCGCCGAGGTCCCAGGTTCGATCCCGGCTCTGGGTCACTGTCTGTGTGGAGTTTGCACATTGTCCCCGTGTTCGCGTGCCCCCACAACCCAAAAGAGGCTAGGTGGATTGGCCATGCTAAATTGCCCCTTAATTGGAAAAAATGAATTGGGTACTCTAAATTTAAAACAAACTGAAAATGTCAAGATGTGGAATGAAAATGTATTATTCCATCTCCATGATAAAATGAATACTGAATGTTGATCGTTGTGGTATTGAAGGAAACTGCCTCATTAGTGACATCTGGCTATGCGTACTCAAGAAATACATCACCATCTATTCTGCACAGTCCATCAATCGGCAGCAAGAATGTTAACGTATACCGGCCTATTACAAAAATAACAGCCTGACCAATCAGCACTATGATACCACCCATGTTCCCATCCTCCACGTACACAACTACTCCTTTCACCTGTTCCAGTCATTCCTCCAGCCAAAAGGCAAATAATTCTGCCAAAACATTGTGACCGACTAGTTCTCCCAGGGAACTCTTTTAAGGTAACAACAGCTCTTTTAGAGTAAATTTTACATGGCACAAGCATAAAATCATCTTATTCCATGTTCATCCTCTCTTCATGAAAACCTTCAAACAACCTGTAATGGAAGTTTTGCTGAGAAAGGAGATTTTAGGAACCTGGGTCCAGAAATGGGGTCTAAGATGTAGCAGGCAATTTAGGGGTCACAAGAACTGCTAGCAGCAGAGTCAGAGGGATATGTCCACAGCCTGAGTTACCGTGTCTCATTCAGACCTAACCTCGTCAGTGGGAATACACAGGATGCCCAGGTTCAGCCAGGATGATCCACTCACTGTCCATAGTCATTTGGGACAATCTGGTTTGACCAGCCATTACCCACCCCATCGCAGAGTCTGATTAACCATTTGTTCATCAAGGGAAGGTTAATTGCATATGAATGCCAAAGCTCTATTCGTTTGTATAAATGGGAGTGGGCAATCAACCAAGATAGCGATAAGCGATTCAGGTTTGGCCACCTCAGGGGAGAACCTATGAGCACGATTTTCTGCGAAAGAAAGCTGGTGAATAGCGGGAGTGGCCAAAAACGGGAACTGCGCCAGGCGCCAAACATTTGCGATACAATCGGCCTGCTTTCGTAGGCGAATTCGGAATCTCGTTGTAACGTGGCGAGAAATCAATTATCAGCACTTAAGCCCTATTTCCATACAATTAATAAGAGCCACCCGTCATCCAACGGCCTGTCGTCATCCAGCGGCCTCCCCAGCAAGTGCTCACGCTGGCATTGATTAGTACTCCATTTGAAAACGTGAGCCGGGCGGAAGAGCTTCTGTGGGGAGCCGAGGAGATGAGTAGCCATCTTTAGTCACAGGCAAAGAGTCCGGGGTACTGGGCTTGCCACCGCATTGCTCGGCAGGGAATGAGGGACCCTCCGCAGTGTTGGGCTACCACTGGAGGTTGGGGGGAGGCATGGGGGGAAGCAACAGGGAGGGAACCGCTTGTGGCACCACCATACCAAGCCAGGGGTCGTGTGTACCCATTCCAGGGGAAATCCTTGTTCCTGCCAGTCTGCCCCACCAACTGCTGAGGCCTCTGGCTGCGCGGCTGATGGCTACTACTGATAGGGAATTGGCAATCGTGACTATGTGAGCACTTGACACATGCCAAGTGAATTCCGTGGTGGGGAGGCCATGTGGTATGTGGGAAGCATTGCCTAGCATCCCAATTACACCCTGATGCCAGGACACTGTGTTTGAACAATGCGGGAGGCAACACCGCACACGCAACATCCGAACACCCAGGGAATGGGACATAGCTCCAGGGACATGTCCACGGCTGGAGGGAAGGTTTGAACACTAAGGGCAATTTATCATGGCCAATCCACCTAACCTGCACATCTTTGGGCTGTGGGAGGAAAGCGGAGCACCCGGAGGAAACCCACGCACACACGGGGAGGATGTGCAGACTCCGCACAGACAGTGACCCAAGCCGGAATCGAACCTGGGACCCTGGAGCTGTGAAGCAATTGTGCTATCCACAAGGCTACCGTGCTGCCCCCTTAGTCACAGAAGGGGCAGGGGAAAGCCTGGAGAGATAGGTAAAGGGTCCGGGGGTCAGCCTGCATTGCGGAAGTGATAGAGGCATCATAATAGTTGTGCAAAAAGGTGTTTAATGTGCTGTGGAATACCCCACTGGTGCCAGGCCTCCCCACCTCCCGCCCCATCCCTCTCCCCTCCCCCTAACTAACCACACACACACCCTCACCCCCCGGTGCGCTCAATGATACTCAATGTGCTTGACCCTCCTAGCTCTACCACGATGTCTAAGTGTTTCCCCAGGATGCACATCAGAGGTGCAGGTAACTAGCTGTCTTCGATGTACCATGGCCTTCGATGCCCCTAGCGGGGGGTCTGGGGCCTGAGAGCCCCAGTCCACTTGTCGGCGGCACTTGCATAGTCATGCTGCCCTGTCCCGTGTGCTGACTGCAAGACACAACCTCATCAGAGGGGTGGAATTCGGGGGAGCTGGTACCCATCGTTGTCACTCCATGGGAGGGGTCCAGCTTCGCAGCCGGCAGCCCCTCCTCCCGGCCTGTGCCCTCAGGGTCCTGGGGTTGGAGTGGCAGCTGGTTCGAGCCCAGGTTGCCCCTGCATCATCTGGCTCCGCCAGCCCTGGCGGTTCCCATGATCCGCACCATTATGTTGACGCCCTCAGCGATGTTCCTCAGTGAATGGGACTTCCTCTGCAGTGCCTCGGCAATGCCCACCTGCGATTGGGACAAGCTCCGCAGCACCTCGGCCATTCCCATCTGAGAGTGGGACATGTCCTGCAGAACCTCATCAAGGTCAGCCTGGTATTGGGTGACATCTCCCAGCAAAGCGGACATTCTGCCGAGACTCTCAGCCATGGCTGTCACCGACTGCGCGCCACCTTTGATCCCTTAACTCATAGTGCGGCTGTCATGGACCTGGCTCTCCACTGCGATCGCCACCCTAGCAGTGTTGGCTTTGGTGCCAGTCATTGCCGGCACTATCTCCTGCACCCGTAGCCTCTAGGACTCCTTGTGGTAGTATGCATTAGGGGTCATGTGGGACTGTGAAGCCATGATGCTATTGGCTGACAGATCCCGGGTCCTGGTTGGCTGTTGATCCCTAGCTCCGCCCTGAAGGCGGAGTATAAGAACCTGGGCTTCTCCCCGCAGCTCCAGTCTGTTGCTGAACTGCGGGGAACAAGTCACGCTTAATAAAGCCTCATCGACTTCATCTCTATTCGTCTCTCTCGTAAGTCATTGTGCGCTACAATTTATTAAGCGTGCTTAAAGGACTATGGAGCTCAGGATCGCCCCGGAATGCCTGCGGATCAGCTCCCACGCAGTGAACTCAGCAGCAGTTTTTAAACACTGGCAGGCTTGTTTCGAAGGCTACCTCCGAACGGCCCCCGGCCGGATCACAGAAGACCAGAAACTACAGGTCCTGCATTCGAGGGTAAGCCCGGAAATTTACCCTCTCATAGAAGACGCAGAGGATTTCCCGACGGCGCTCGCAGCACTAAAGAGCGTCTACGTTCGCCCAGTGAACCAGGTCTATGCACGCTACCAACTCACAACGAGATGGCAAAGTCCCGGAGAATCGCTAGAGAAGTTCTACGCTGCGCTGCTAATTTTGGGACTTTAACGAGAATGTTCCTTTCCTCTTACGAATATTGTAAATAGTTCACAAACCCTGTACATAGCCCAATGTAGGACAAAGTGTGGAGCATTGAAAGGACATGCCAAAAAAAATTTCTCCTCCCAGGACCAGCCTTGTAAACCCCTACCACCATGCGAAGCACTACCCCGCCAGGTTCATTTTTAACAAGGGGTGAATGTGGTAGTATGCATTAGGGGTCATGTGGGACTGTGAAGCCGTGATGCTATTGGCTGACAGATCCCGGGTCCTGGTTGGCTGTTGATCCCTAGCTCCGCCCTGAAGGCGGAGTATAAGAACCTGGGCTTCTCCCCGCAGCTCCAGTCTGTTGCTGAACTGCGGGGAACAAGTCACGCTTAATAAAGCCTCATCGACTTCATCTCTTTTCGTCTCTCTCGTAAGTCATTGTGCGCTACACTCCTCTAATTAGCTTGCTGGAGTGACGTTGACATCTCCCTCTGAACGTCCCAGCCGCTCCCTATCGTCTCCATCAGCTCCGGATAACTCAGTATCAGGCTGGGACACAGCTGGGTCTTGGGATCCAGCAGCCCTCCAAGTGCTGTCTCGCCTGGGGGTTCCTGCCTCCACCTGATGTACATCAGCAACTGTGTGGTGCTCACCAGATTGAGCCTCCGAAGCCTGTCCACTAACATTTCCCACCAAGGTGTGTGTATCTGCGCTGGTGGAGATGACAGCTGTGCCGCAACTATGGTTGCATTCTTGGAGCTCTCCTCTGAGATGTTCACCTTGGAGTCAGGAGAGGGTGCCACCTGGGATGGGCCGGCCCTGTCGACTGGAGGACTTGCAGGAGGGTGGATATGTGGTCAGTGGGAGGGATGGGTCAGTCAGTAAGGCAATAGCAACTCATGTTTGACAGGTCCTCCAGGTAGAGCCCAGTGGTTCCTCACCTCTACAGCATCCGCCAGCCTCCGCATGGGTGCCGATCTGTCCTCGGTCACACCGGTCATTTCCAGGGCCCGCTCCTCGAAGGAGATGAGGATTCTTATGTCCAGCACCCCACCGGCAATCTGCGCCCTCTCCCGCCGACTGTGGGAGAGCATTTCCTGCACAGTCACAGAGAGGGCATCGTTAACCACACGCGTGGCTCTCAATTGGGGGAGGTGGGGTTGAAGGGGGTGTGAAGAGATGGTTGTAGGGGGAGTGGGGGGGAGTCACCTGGGGGGTTGGGGGTGGGGGTTGGATGCTCCCTTTGGGATGGTAAGCCCGTTGGTGTCTACTTACTCTTGCTGCCCGGTGTAGGTCCTTGACCTTTTCCCGGCACTGGAGGCCTGTTCTCCTGGTCACACTGCCCGAGCTGACTGCTGCCATAACCTCATCCCAGGCAGCACTGGCTCACCTTCCAGGACCCTCAGGGGAACAGGACATCCTTTCTGGCCTCCACAGAGTCCAGAAGCCTTCCCAGGTCAGCATCCCCGAATCTTGGGGCTTGCTGGTGTTGGCTGAGCAAGTGCAACTTAATGCGCTGCCGTAACCTCATCTCAGGCAGCACTGGCTCACCTTCCAGCACCCTCAGGGGAACAGGACATCCTTTCTGGCCTCCCCAGGTCAGCATCCCCGAATCTTGGGGCTTGCTGGTGTTGGCTGAGCAAGTGCAACTTAATGCTGTTCGACCTTGTAAGTGGGGGGCTGGCGAGCGCGGTGCCGGCGAATCAGCTGGCAAGCCTTCATTTGTGAAGGGAAGTCCATGAGGCCTCGTTAAGTGGGCCAATTAACGTTGAATTGTGTTGCTGACCTCGCTGGTCGAGTGCCGAGAAGCTCTCGGAAATTCCCGCTTTCTACCACACTTAGCAATTTTTCGGGACAATCACACCCTTTGATTGAGACGGTGGGTGGAGCTTTGATACAGAGAGAGAGAAGAATAAATGCTTCTTTGATCAGTTATAGCGGAGGTCATGAAGGAAGCCGCTCCAGATTATAGACTTTCAAAAGGGTTCTAAAAGAACTTGGCTTACAGCAGAGAATTGCTTTGTGAATACAAGTATCATCTTTACCTCTCTATGTCAATGGAATGCGAGCTGTATGTTTATTGGACATGTTGTTTACTGGGAACTAATGTGTTATGGTGAAGAAACTTCATGTAACTGTTAGTGTTGGAGCTGAAATAAAAATGTTAATATTGTTTTCTTGTTTTTTGCTTTAATAAAGCTTGTTTACAAAGTAACAAAGCCCTATTTCTTATACTATCACACCCAAAACGAATCAATATTTCCACAGCACATTGAAACTTTAAAAAATTATGGCATTTGGTCCAGCCACTTAGCAACTGTTGAGAGATGACCAGGCATCCATAACAGTAACAATAGCTTATACTTATATAAGCCTTTAATGTAATAAATATAATGTATTATGCCCAAGGTGTTTCACAGGAGTATCATAAAACAAGCATAGGATGGTATGGTGGCGCAGTGGTTAGCACTGCTGCCTCACGGCACCAACCCAGGTTCGATCCCGGGTCACTGCCTGTGTGGAGTTTGCACATTGTTTTTTGTAAATAAATTTAGAGTACCCAATTCATTTTTTCCAATTAACGGGCAATTTAGTATGGCCAATCCACCTACCCTGCAAATCTTTGGGTTGTGGGGGCAAAGCCCACGTTAACACGGGGAGAATGTGCAAACTCCACACGGACAGTGACCCAGAGCTGGGATCGAACCTGGGACCTCGGCGCCGTGAGGCAGCAGTGCTACCCGCTGCGCCACCTTGCTGCCCTCACTGCAGACAATATTAACACTTTTAAATAACTTATCGTTGTTGCTGCCAAATAATCATTTTTATTTGTTTTACATTCAGCACCTGGTCACCCAGCCACAGTCGGGCTGGTAGCGCCTCTGAGCAGAAGAACTTACAGCCTCTGATTGGCTGGCAGCACTCAGTAGCAAGGCCTCCGTTCTTGAAGTCTTGATTCCAGGGGAAGGCCCAACACTGCCTGTTTTGCTTGTGACTTGGCTAGTTTCCCCGAAAAGAGGCCGCTTAGGTGTCTCTCTAGTCAGTAAGAAGACTCCTTGGTGGGAAGGTGCCAGGTATGCCACCACCTTGCTTAAGTAAATGCCCTTCCTTGTAGAAATGTTTTCAAATTAATGTCCATGTTCTCATTGGACGATGGAGTGAAATAATACTGAGAAGTTGGCTATGTCCCCCACAATGGGGTTGATTTTGCATGCTGATGACTGCATTTGCAACTGTACAAAGTGGGATACTGAGCCAAATTTGATGCCAGCACACTCCCTCTCCCCAAAATAAAACAGTGGTTGCTGGTAGCAAAAGATGAAAATGCAAAAATTATTTGGGAAGTGTATATGCTTCCTTGAATCAGAAAGATACACATGCCCCTCCATTTCCACCATTTCTAAATGAGTAATAGTGTAGCCTGCAACTAGTGCACTGTCTCAACCAAACTCAACCAGACACTTCTATAAAAGCAAGAAAGTTAAGGCATGACGCAAGTGATCTGAAATTTAGTCAAATTTAGAATTTTGCAATTCATCCTCTAAACCAACTTACTGGGTAGCTTGCTGAATCACCCAGGGTAAATGAGGCAAATAATATGAGAAGTGCTTTGAATTTAAATATTTTTTGTCTCCAGTTCACTGAAAATGCATCATCAACCATTTTCCATTAAATATGATGGGAGAAGTGCCACTGTCGTATACATAGAATTGTCAAGACACAGAGATGCCATGAAAAGTAGAGAAGACATATTTCACATTACATTCCTGTGAGAACAAAAGACATGCCTCAGGGAAATATCACAATAGCAGCATCTTCTACCTGTGGCAGAGCAGGTTTTGCAATGCTGACTTGCTCTGATGCATTCCTTGTTTTGGGGCCGGGGTGGTGGTGGTGGGGAGGCGACAGAAGGTTGTCATGTGAGAGTACCTTTAAGAAATGGGTGTTTATCAAATAGCTGTAGTGGATGTACATTTAAGAAATGGGTGTTTATCAAATAGCTGTAGTGGATGTACCTTTAAGAAATGGGTGTTTATCAAATAGCTGCAGTGATGTCAGAGTGTGGGTGGAGCTTGGCTGTCTGCTTTTACTTTTGTTTTTGAGCTGGCAGCTACAGTGTGTGTTTGGTTTCATTTTCAGAGTTGGGGCTGCATCCAGCCAAACAAGGTGTAATTTTGATCTCTCTCTGCATGAAAAGAATGTCTTCAGATCACTTGCTAATTTAAAAGTAATAACTGCTCTCAGTGGATAATTTAAATTTGCTGCCTTTGTTAAAGAGGGTATTTGCCTTATGGATGTTGCTAGGAAAGATTAAGGGTTACTTATAGAGTACTGTATTCTTTGGGGGGAGTATTTGAGTTGATAGTTGCTAAGATGTTTACTGTGTATTTATAAAATGTTGACTGGATTCATAGAATAAACATTGTTTTGTTTTAAAAGTACTTTAGATCTCTGTTGCATCACACCTGTAGAGTGGGCTCTTGTGCTCCCAGTAACCACAATCTATTAAACGTTGTGGGCCAGGTGAACTCCACGATACACTTTGGGGTTCTCTAAACCCTGGCCCGTAATAAGGTGAAGATGCAAACGTTATATGGGAAGCATGCAGAATAGATGATCAGGAATCTCTTTCTCTTTGTTACATTTACTCACGATAGAACTTGGTGGGAACATTTCATGAAGCACTCAAAGTTTAAATGCAACACTGACTCCTGCACAGAGCTACAATGAGTCATGGAAGATCTTTGCAAATTGTCGAGTAGAAAAGAGGACAAGTTCTTTGGTCAGTCAAACCAGACAATTTTATGTAATGCCTTCTCTCGCAAGGGGGAGAAAATGTAATGAGGAAGCAGATAGAAAACTGTCAAGGCACACAGAAGCATCAGGAGTCTCTCCTTGCTGACTGGAGAGACCTATGCGGCCTCTTTTTGGGAAGTTTTGTCAAATCACAAGCAAAACAGGCAGCAATGGGCCTTTGCCACCTTCACCTGGAATGAAGACCCCAGGAACGGTGGACTTCCTACTGAGAGCCTCCGGCCAATTAGAGGCTGGAAGCTCTTCTGCTCAGAGGTGCAACTGGCTGAGGGCCTGGATAAACTGGCTGGCTCAATGAGGGACATGACCCAGTACCAGGCTGACCTTGATGAGGTTCTGCGGGAAACGTCCCACTCTCAGATGGGAATGGCCAAGGCACTGCACACTTCTCTGCAATAAATGTAATCTGGCAATTGTCCATCCACTCTACCAAACTGCCTCTGTCCTTTTGAAGTTCCATACTACCTTCCAGTTCACAATATTTACAAGCTTCGTGTTGCCTGCAAATTGTGAAACAAGGCTCTACACACTCAATTCTGGGTAGATGGAGTATGAACCTGCTGTCCTCTCTCACGATGCCAGCATTCATCCTCCCACCACTGCCTCTCCCTCAGTGCCCTTGTTGTTGTCCATCAACCAGTCCAGGCTGTTGCTGAGGAGTTGCAGACCAAAGCCAGAGCCAAATCGTACAAGGACATCCTGCAGGGTCATCTGTGGTCTCCTCCATTGAAAAGCAGCAGCATTCACCAGCCATGTTACAGTGACAAGGGTAGCATGGCACAGGAATACTGGGGCAGGCAAAGGCACGTATAAGACAGGTGCTAAGGGAATGCACAAGGATAATTGGCTAATATTTGCATGCTGTTTGAAATGGTTTGATTTACAATTTTGGTTTGGAATGTTTGTTTTGAGTTTGCATTGCAGTCAGTGTCCCAGTGCTACTCTGGTTTGTCCTGTTGGCAGATAGTGGAGTGGACTGCCACAGAATGAAGGCTTCATGACTGTAGCCAGGGTACTGAGTATTAACCTGTGTGAGTTGATGGGTATGGCCACACACCAGCTGGACTGGAATCCCTTTTGGTTTTGGTAAATTTCAGTGTTGACATGTAGAACCCACAAAAGTGTGCAGTCAGAACTCTGTACCGTTGGAAAGCCTGCAATCCTCACACTCATGTGTGTTTACTCTGCCTGCTGTGCTCTGGAAGAGAAAATTATATGTAGTCTGCTCTTTTGAGCAGAGGGTGTATGTGATCTCCCTGAAGCAACAGTGGACAGCAAACTGCGAGATGCTGCAAACATCTCCAGCTTCAGCCCACTTCATTGCCTTGGTCATTTTCATACCCCAATGCCTCTCTCTCTATGATCTCTCATTGCGGCTGGCAATCTCAGAAGTAGTGGAGGAAAATAATCATATGCACCAAGAAGCCCAAAGACCGATGGGAGCTGCTGGGTTAGTTTGAGAGTGCTAAGTGTGCTTTAAACTATTTAGACAAGGTGAGGTGAGCAGGCTAGTGAGCAGGTAGGCACTTGTGGCTGGCCTGTCTTACTGGAAACTTTCAGGGTAGCCAGCTAGACCAAGCAGGAAATATCAGCTGGTACCATGCAAGTGGGTCAAGATTGGGCAGATCAATCAAGATGAGTAAAGAGACTGCGCTGGCTTAGATTGCTGTTTTTAAGTCCCCTAACATGCTTGTTGACAATAATGCTGAATGTGTCTACTCACATGATCACAAATACAATAAAGAAGAACAGCACAACTGTCAAACACAGCAACAGCTGAAGAGAACATCAATGATTAGGGAGGGACTCAGGGTGGAACCGGGACTATTGGGCACAATTAAGAAAATGGGTTGGGAGGGATTGCTGGGTGGGGCAATGCAAGCTGCTGAAGGGAGCACAAAAAACTGGTTAAATCAGTCTGGGCTGAGTTGCCGAAGGGAATGCAAGGAACACTGATCTAGCTGCTGAGTGAAGTGCGTGCAACAAGTTACTGAAACTTTGGGATAGTACAGCAGAGAAGGTAAAAGATTGACATGGATTGCACATTGGGAACCAAAGCACAGCATAAAAGAACTCAGGCAATAGTTCATTTCGGTGCCATCATCCTTAAGATAAGCCTCAAATAAGGGAATAAATTGATTTGGCTCTAGACATCTGAGCAAGGAAAAGGTCATATAGTGTTACTTGAGAAGTAATCATGTAACCAATATATTCCAGCCCTTGAAATGCGAGCTGGTAGCTTGTTGACAAAACAAGAATTTTACTGTGCAAAATCTTCCACATCCTTCTGGATTTTAATCAAAGAAGCTTTATTTTCAGTATCTGTGTGCGTGTATATATCTTGCTATAACATCAAAGAATGGTTAAAGCATAGGCGGAGGCTATGTGGCCCACAGTCTCCCACTGGCTCTCTGCAAAATCATTTCAGCTAGTCACACTTCACCCGTCCCTTCACCTTTAGCCCTGCAAATATTTTCTATTCAAGTGCTTATCTTGATATTTTTAAGAGCTGCAATGGATGATGTATCCAACAGAACAACACAAATGTATCCATGCTCAGTAGTTATCTACCTGCAACCCATCAGAACAATGATGGCAGGGAATCTTCCTGCAGTGAACTTTAATTTTAGCCCCGCAGAGCTGCACACTGGAAATGTGAATCATAATATGTTCACATGATAAATGAAGTGTTTTTCCAACGTGTCTGAACAATGCCCAACATTTTCATTGCATTCCACACCCAAGTCACCATAACAAATATCTACAGCAAAGTGGGTGAAATCCCTTTTGCTGTTTACTTTTATAACAAAGGATCCGTGAATACTAAATAAAACTTTCTGTTTTGAACTCATGCCAATCTTTTCACTAAAATTATTGACAAGAACCTCAGCCCCTTGGTGACTACAGACGTAAGAGACTCAACATCGACAACTGACTGTGAATTAGTCATTTCATGGCATTTAAACGTAACAAAAATCAGTAATAGAGCAGCCGCTTCCTTAAAGTGAATGCCTATTGAGCCAGAGTATTTAAGTGTAAAAGAATCCTACTCACCTTCAAATTTGAAATGAATGGATTATTTTCAGGAAGATTAATTACAAACTCTAAGGCTCAATATAGAAACCTTACATTGTAACACAAATCCACTTTACGCTTTCAAAACATTGATTTCTGTTTCCAACCCCGATCTGCAGCAGTAACTTCCATTTCCTTAGTGGCATAGCTACTGTTGGCTTTTTTCCGGAATCCAAATACTCTCAGAAATGAATCCTTCATTAGTAGCTCATAGAGCCACACCCGTCCCAAAGGAGTGAGCGCACACCTATGCTGCTGCACCTCATCTTGCTCCACCCATTGCCCACCTCTCCAGATGGGTTTTGTGGTTCACATCCGTGAGGCTATGAGAAATGTAAAGCAAGCTCTCACTCTCAATGAACCCAAGCCAAATATTACCCACAAAATATGAACATACTATCAGGCAATACTTCAGGCTATAAGCTACAAAATAGTTACTGCTAGTGACTAGCAGTAAACAATACAGCAGTTTCCATTAATTTAAAAACTTTTTAGATGAATTGCATCATTCTTTAGTTACAAAGGCTTAAAACCAGTCTTTCCAGATCCTCATCTCCAGCTATACAAGTCCAGAAGCTAATGAACCTCAATATTTAATGAATTGCTAACTTGCAGGAATTAGATTACAACCACAACAACATCTTGGCATTTATATGTGGGTATGATTTTTCCGCTTCACAACGTTAGAAACGAGAATCGCGATCAGGTAGAGAATCAATGGAAAAAATCGGTTTTGCGCTTGGCGTCGATTCTGACGCCATGCTCTGGTGCCTCACTGGAAGCAATATCAAAATTTGCAGCGCATGATAGTGGATCCATGCATATCCATAATTTGTATGGATTTTAATACGATTAATAGCTTGGACAGTTCATGTTCCACCCCGCTGCGCAATGCTCCACCCCTCTAAAGAGCTGGTCATTGACTTCAGGAGGCGAAGTATCATACACACCCCTATCTGCATTAATGGTGCTGAGGTGAAGATGGTTGACAGCTTCAAATACCTAGGTGTGCACATCACCAACAAACTGTCCTGGTCCACCCACGGCAACTCCACGATCAAGAAAGCACAACAATGCCTATCCTTCCTCAGGAAACTAAAGAAATTTGGCATGTCCACATGGTCACTTACCAATTTTTATAGATGCACCATAGAAAGCATCCTATCTGGCTGCATCACAGCTTGGTACGGTAACTGCTCGGCCCAAGACCGCAGGAAACTACAGAGAGTCGGGAACACAGCCCTGTCCATCACGAGAACCCGCCTCCCATCCATCAACTCTGTCTATACCTCCCATGGCCTTGGCAAAGTAGGCAGCATAATCTGCCTGGATTGTACACTGAACAATACTTTTCACTATACACGTGACAATAAATCAAAATCTAACCTAATCTTAGGCGCAAATTGGTGCAAGCATTTAAAAGCGGGATCTGGGTGTCAAGGCAGGGGAAGGGGATTGAGAGTCTACCAAAACTCTGGAAAAGCCTCACAAAGTGTCCAGCTTGCTGGGGCGTGACTTCCCGGGCCAAGGGCAGTAGCGGGGAATGACTTGTTGCCAAGTCTATGGATTCTGGCTGCCGCCCTCGGGATTGGGGTGGTCCAGCACAGACGAGTATTGCTGCAGTATGTGTTTTAAACATAGACTTCTAGTGCTACTTGCAAGCTCCTGGCTGCTCACTCTGCTGAGTGCTCACTGTGTCCTGTGAATGTTCAGAGAGCCACTCGTCATCTGGGGACCTCCCAGGCTGCCCTTCATACCCCAGCTGTTTTATCAAGGGGATGGGTGTGGCCAAGCTCAATCAGTGGACCACCAGGTGTTGGCACTTCTCAGAAGTGCTGCCCCACTTTATAGGAAGCAGGCAGAGCTCACCCCAACCAGAGGACACCTGCACCTTGTTTAGTGCCATTCTCAGGGCAGAGGCCTCACCAGGACCCCCATCCCTCAAGATCACCAGCTGTCTCCTCCTGGAGTAATGTCCATGTGGCCCTGGTATATGGCTGCCTGTAATGTGGCTGCCCTGTCTTGTGCCTCAGCCACCACCCGCACAGAGTGCCCCAGGCCATGGACACCCTGACCCATGGCCGATATCATCGCACCCAAGGCCACCACCGCGGACGCAACCCGTGCAGTGTTGGCCTGGGTGGCACGCATGATCGGCATCACCTCTTGCCCCTGCAGGCGGTTGGACTCCTCCGACTGCATCTGCAGCCACTGGATGGTTGCTGACACCCTTCCCCTGTAGTCCTTAGCTCTGCATCTGCATCTCCAGAATTCGCCCTTTCCAGAAGCCAAAGACCTGTCTGGATGGCAGCTAGTCCCTGGAGTCGGGCAGTCCTCCGATCTTCCAACCCCTCGGGGGTTCCTACCTCCACCTGATGTACCGCAGCAGTTAGTGCCCCAGGAGCCTCTTCACTGGTGGAGAGTGTCGGTGACATCAGTGCCGAGAAGTCGGCGTCATCCCCTGCCGTGTCCGCTGGGGTGACATGGCATTGCAGCTGGGGGTGCAGGTCTCAGCAGGTCTCGTCTCTCTGCTTGATGTGTCTCAGGGTGGGTGTGGTGGTGGGTGGTCTGCCACATATGCAAGAGAGTCATCGCTATTCATTGCAGGTTCACTTGGTTCCCTGGTGACCTCCGCATCGGAGACGGCCCATTTTCCGACCTCACCACCAGGTCCAAAGCCCTCTGCGCTACGATGGTGAGGGGTCACAGTACGGAGGGCATTTTCCGGTCCCTGCCGTTGTGGGCCGCCTTCGCCTGGGGGGCTAGATAATGCACAGTGTGAGACATTCAGATGTGGGCAGAGCAGGAGATCTGCGGCTGGTGGCCTGTGTGTGCTGGGCACCCGTCAATGGCGGGTGGTGTGGGTATTGGCTTGTGGTGCAAGGTGTGGTGCACGTGGACTGCCGACGGCTGGCGTTCGGTTGCCTTCTGGTGGGGAGGTGCTACGGTTGTGTGGGACGGGGTGGTCCCAGGGGTGACCCATCCTGACCGCTCTGAAGAGGTTGTGCACCTTTTTCCTACACTGCTGGCAGGTCCTGGTGGTGGGGCCCATGGCGCTTGTGACCTCTGCATCCGTGCCTGGTTGACGTCCATGGTGGCTGCCTCCACCCCACCCTGGGGAATAAGGTGTTCCGGCTCCCCGACATCTAACAGGGTCTCCGGCTCGGCATCAGCGAACACCCATGCCGCTCTTCGGGGTGGCATCTTCTTGTCTGGAATGAAAGTGTGGGGAGTGGAGTGCTTATGTGTGGCTGCAGCTTGTCAGGCTCTCGAGTGTCAATCCCGACCCCGGCGAATTACACTCCAGCGTTCGTTGGAATTACACAACTTCCATGTGGTGCCTGTGCTAGCCCATTAGGATGTCCTGAATCGCCTCCGATTCAGTCCCAGCGTCAGCCTTTAGTCTTCCAAACAGAGGATTTGGAGTCTTTGAAGTAATAAAATGCCCTAAGGCACTTCACTGGAGCAGTACAACCTAAAATACATGACCGCTTGGACAGATGACCAAATGCTGAATTAAAGATGTAGCCTTTAAGGAGTGTCTTAAAAAAGAGATAGAGAGATAGAGTGGTTTAGAGGGCGAATTCCACAGTTAAGTATCCAGGTTACCGAAGGCATGCCACCAACGGTGGAGCGTTTATAATCAGGAAGCTCAAAGAGCCAGAATTAGCGGGGCAGTAATATTCCGGAGGAGTTGCAAGGCCAGAAAAGATTGCAGATAATGGGGCTGTGCTTGATCTTGGAGCAATGTATAAATACTGATGAAAATTTTCAAATCAAGGCAGTGCTTAGCTGGGATTAGCAATTTAAAAAGTACAAACAACTACAGGGTGGGATGTACTGGCCTCATCGGGCCATACATGGTGATGTGACAATGCCGTTGAATCTTGCGAGATTTCATGAGATCTCACAAAATGTCGCGTTCTGGATCTTGCCCTCACTGGCCGAGATCCAGATTGACATATTTAAGTGAGCCATTTGGGTCATTCAAATATGTCTGCGCCGTATTCACCCGGGGCCCAGGAGCTAACGACCATACCTGGGAGGTCTTGCCAGGGCCACACAAACATGAACCAGGCGTAACGACACCTGGGGCATCTCCCGGGCCATTAGAAACCCCAGGTGGTCGGGCTCTGGGCAGGGTGGTTTCCTGACACTCCCACTGGTACCCGAGCACTTTAGGACTGCCAGCTTGGCACCAACACCCAGGCATTGCAAACATGGCACTGCCATGGGCCCAGGTGGCACTGCCAGCCTGGCAGGGGCACTGCCAGCCTGGCAGGGCCACTGCCAAGGTGCCAGGCTAGCATTGCCAAGGTGCCCATGTGCCAAGTTGTCCATGCCAGGGATCAGGCCGGTGGTGCCTTGCCCTTAAGAGGTGAGACTGCAGTGGGGTGGCTGAGGGGGCCGAATGATCGAGCCGACATTTTAAAATGGAGCCCGATCCACGAGTCATCTTCCTGCACTGGCGAGCTGCGTGCAATAAATGAGGAAAGTGCTGCCTTGGCGGGATGTTCCTCACTGAGATCAAAAGAAAGGTAAAGCCTCATTAAATAACGGTGTTGTTCTCCACACTGTAGGCACCGAGAAACATTCCACTAAACGCACAAAATGGGACTCTGTTTTTTTCCCTTTAAATCGCTCCCTCCATCTCTTGCATTCATCCATAAAGTTGTTAGAAAGGAAATACTATTTCTGTTAAGCATATTGAATCTCGCGAGATTCAACAGCATCATCACGTCGCCAAGTCAAAAACCAGGCCCTATTATAAAACAGATTTAACGTGATCAGCCCCTTCTCCTAAATAAATGTAATAGGCTTGAACCTTCTGAAGGACGGCAATCCTATCAAATTGTTACCCACTTCTGTTTAATTACCTTGCACTGAAGCACCACGTTTCTCACCCAGACCTCCAATCCAGCTTCCGAGAAATGTGGAGCATACCTGCTCCTCGAGACCTCTCCTAATAATCTGGGAGCTTCAGGGAACTGAGCCATGACCCCAGGGATGTTGGGGGGGTCCAGTGGTGAATTGGCATTCAGTGGTATGGTTAGACAGGTGTTACAACTGCTTTCAGTCCTTCCAGCCTTTCTTGGATAACAACTCTGCTCACTGAGTCATAACCATCCAAAGTCTCCGACTTTATAATCAGAGTTTTGGAGGGTTCCATCACATCTGCGATGGTGGGGACCTCGGGAATTGACCAAGGAGGCTCATTCACTTGGGCCTTCTGGCTACAAATGTTTCAGTCTCACCTTTTGCACTGATGTACTGGGCTCCCCATCACTGAGGATGGGGCTGTTTGTGGCCCCTCCTTCTCCAGTTTATTAGTTAATTGTCCACCATTCATTACTGGATTTGGTAGGTCTCAGAACTTCAATCTGATCGATTCGTTGTAGGATTGCTTAAGTCTATCTATAGAATACTGCTTCCACTGCTCAGCAATACATGTGGTCCTGTGCTGTAACTTCAGCAGGTTGGCATCACAATGGAGGTCAATGTGTTTTAATGCCAATAGTGCCAAAATTGCCATTTTTTAAACTGAACTGACAGAAATAGATGCAATGAATACTCTGAATTATCAGTTGGTGACTTTCCTGATGAATATTCCGCAGGTATCTTTCTGTGTGGCCAGAAGGAGAAGGAAATGGGAGCCCTCCAACAGGCAGAAGAAGAAAATTTGGAAATCCATTTAAAGTCAAAGGCTCTCCAGATTTTCCTGTCCCGCCCACAACGACACCAGAAAATACTGGCTGAATTTGTGTGGTGTGGAATTATTGCAGTTGGCCAGTGACCTGTAAAAAAAACATGCGCACACTGAAATCAGTGGAATTGAAACTTGGGCAGGTTTAGTGATTTATACAGCCATTTTACTGTCTAAGCAGTGAAGGATAAAATACTCAGAAATCACATGAGGACAGAGTCAGACTTTGTTGTGATGTCTCCCATAGACGGCTGTACCTTCACTATCAAGCCTCATGTATGAAGAAACGATACATGTACACAGTTCTGGAGGGTGAGTGCCTAACAACAGCTATTTTCTTCAGGAGAGAAGAGAAAGAAGGAAAAATATAAACACTGTTGTGGGATTCAGCTCTTAGTTCTTCGACAGAACACACCCATACATAAATCTCATGAGTTGACAAGCACGCAGACAGGAAGTGTAAAAATCAGATGCAAGGGAGTTACTAACATGCACAATAACACTGAACACATCCACCTAGCAACCACTGATTGTGGTGGGTCATTACAGCTCAGAGAGGAATTACAACTATAAAACTTGTCACAGGCATACAAGGATAACTACAAGCAACAAGACTGAAAAAACTAATATAAAAACAAAAATGCTGGATAACCTCAGCATGTCTGACAATATTCATGGAGAGAGAGAAAAAAGTTAATGGGCCCGATTTAACCAAATGGCAACAGAGTCCCACAGCGAACGCATTTTGCCACGCGTTCCCCCCAGCCCCAGCCCCTTCTAAGTGGTGCCCCATTCTCCTTGGTCACTCACATCCTCCCCTGTCGCTCCTCCTTTCATTCCATCCCTCCACCCCAACTTCCCCTCCAAGAGTCCTACCAGCATCAGTGCAGGGTGTTGACCCAGGGCAGGCAATATCAGCGGGTCTTGTCCACGGGACGGGGGATGATGAAGACTCGCTATGAGATGAGCTCTGGTGCTCTTCAGCATTTGGCAAAGCCCGATTGCTGCCTTCAGGATCACCTTCCACTGTCCACCCAGGTGATCCCTGCATGTATGCTGACCATTCTGTCTCATGGATCCATATATTCTTTGTGGCGGTGGTACGGTAATGGAGAGGATGAGCGGTGGTGTCATACTCATTGGGTAAGCTGTCATACAAGGCAGCCTCACACATCTGGGTCTGTTCCCTGCAGCCTCTGATGGTGCCCCCAGGCGGAACGTTCAATCGTCCTGATGGCCCTGTCCCATTCCATCCTAAAACACAGCACCCCACTCCCCCACCCTCTACCCCACTAGCCCATACCTCACACCCTTCAAACAGAGGATTGAGGCAGGTCGGAATGTTGGTGAAAATGCATTTAATCGGGACTATATACATTATTGTGTCCTGACCCCTACCTCTAACCTATGTGCTGCAGCTATGCCCTGGCACAGGGGCACCTTGGCACTGCCAGCCTGGCTCTTTGGAACTACCACCCAGGCACCTGGCAATGCCAAGATGCCTGGTTGCCAGGTCGACCATGCCAGGGATTCAGCCCAGAGATGCCTGCCCCTGAGATCTCTTAATTGGTAAGTTGGGGCAATGAGGCAGGGGTAGGTGTTCGAGAGATTGGAGTGGCATTTCAAAATGACTCAGCTCGTCGGTGCGGGAAATGAGATAAAGAGGGCCTCGGCGGGGCATCCCTCACTGAGGCCTAAAAGAAAAACAGAATCCCGTTTGATAGTGAAGTCGTTCTCGGTGCTGCAGGTGGCGAGAAATACCCCACTAAACGTGCTTAAAACAGGACTCAGTTTCCCCCCCTCCCCGTTAAATCAGGCCCTTTATCTCCTACCCTCAAGCCTGCATCTACAATAGACCACATACAAGCTGGACTCTCATGAGCTCTACTTCATTTGTTTAATATCCAGGGTCAAATTTCAATATAATTTCTCCTGGGTCCACAAATATAAAAAACCAAAAGCCCAGATTACTCAACAACCTCAAGTCCCTACTGTCCTCAAAGCATTTCTCTTGTTCTGAAAACTATTAGACCAAATTTTCCAATCTGTCTATCAGAAAATCCAAACCTTTTTTATGTGTGTATTTGGTGGCTCCACACTATTTGAATAGTTTGAGAGGCACGGAGCCTCACTAGGCAGGTTATATATTAACAGGGTGAGGTACCCTCAATAATGACGCTTCGAGATTAAACTGTAAAGAAGGCTTTATTAGACTAATAACTATGTTAGAGCTAGAGACGAGAGCTGACTGCTACACAGACCATGAGGCTGCCCTTTGTGTATGGCTCCCAGATGGGCGGAGCCAGAGGTGGAGTCCCCAGGGTTCCAAGCCTGGTCTTAAAGGGGACATCACCTTACATGATGATAAGGCAGTAACCGTTCATCACACAGGGCTAATTCTCCAACCTTGCTCTAACCAGCAACTTCCCACCATAGTGGAAGAGCCTCACATAACCACAAATACTATTTCTGAAAAAAAGTTACTGGCTTGTTTGAAAAGGAGTTCCTCATTTTAATTACAACTGCTGCTAATGGGAGACACTTCAAATTATACCACACAACTGCAAAGAGAAACAAAGTTCAATATTGTCCAAGTCTTAACTAAACATGTATCCTTTCCATGCTTATCTGTTCCAAGTTAATAGTATGCTAATGCATCATTCATTCCTCTTAACATATTTACACCTGATTAATGCCCCTCCCAATCTGTGGAATGGGATCCAAGTCATTTGAGCCAAAATAGTTATAAGTGAATACTTTGCCATACATTTTGTTTAAATTACAAAATTATTGTACTGTAAATAAACTTACCTTACTAGTTGAGCTGACTGATTTAGAGCCTTCAGTCTTAGCAAGTTGACTAACCTTCGGTTTTTCCTTTGGGGAAGGGAGAAAAGCAAATTTCAGACCAGATACCAAAAAAAGTGTTGATTATTCATGTATTTATTTATTCAACAAAAATGCAATTTGTTACATCTGAATTTTCAATTTGTCGCATTTGGCTAAGGCTAATGAACTGGACAACTCTGGCTTGGAGACCTGCAAGTGTATGAAGATATAATATGCAGAACATCTAAAATATCACCAAGAAGCTTGGAAAACAAGATCGGTAAACAAATCAATATCAATTGTTAAAATGTCTATGTAAGTGATTTATACTTGACTGCATAGTATAATTATTGTTCCAAACTGGTCCTTTTAACTTAAGGAACCTGTAGAACAAGAAGATGTTTGGGGAAACAAAACAAATGATTAACTACATAAGCAATACGCTCATTGAAAATCTGTTGACATCTGGGGCGAGATTCTCCGACCCCCCGCTGGGTCGGAGAATCGCCGGGGGCTGGCGTGAATCCCGCCCCCGCCGGTTGCCGAATTCTCCACCACCGGCTATTCTCCGGCCCGGATGGGCCGAAGTCCTGCCGCAAAAATGCCTGTCCCGCCGGCGTAGATTAAACCACCTACCTTACCGGCGGGACAAGGCGGCGCGGGCGGGCTCCGGGGTCCTGGGGGGCGCGCGGAGCGATCTGGCCCCGGGGGGTGTCCCCACGGTGGCCTGGCCCACGATCGGGGCCCACCGATCCGCGGGCGGGCCTGTGCCGTGGGAGCACTCTTTCCCTTCCGCCTTCGCCACGGTCTCCACCATGGCGGAGGCGGAAGAGACTCCCTCCACTGCGCATGCGCGGGAATGCCATCAACGGCCGCTACCGCTCCCGCGCATGCGCCGCCTGGAGATGTCATTTCCGCGCCAGCTGGCGGGGCACCAAAGGCCTTTTCCGCCAGCTGGCGGGGTGGAAATTCGTCCGGCGCCGGCCTATCGCCTTAAGGTTGGGGCTCGGCCCCCAAAGATGCGGAGCATTCCGCACCTTTGGGGCGGCGCGATGCCCGTCTGATTTGCGCCGTTTTGGGCGCCAGTCGGCAGACATCGCGCCGATACCGGAGAATTTCGCCCCAGAAGTCTGAAGACTCGCACATCCAGACATAGGAACAGCTTCTTCCCCACAGCTACAAGACTCCTCAACGACCCCCCCTTGGACTGATCTGCTCCCTATAAGAACACTATTCACGACGCCCTGTGCTGCCCTTGCTTATGTATTTGCTTTGTTTGCTTTATTTGGCCCCTTGTTCCACACTGTAACCAATCACTGTTTTGTCGATGTACCATTTGTCAATTTGTCAATGTTCTCTGTTGATTAGTCTTGTGACTACTATGTACGTACTGTGTACATTCCTCGGCCGCAGAAAAATACTTTTCACTGTACTTCGGTACATGTGACAATAAATCAAATCAAATCAAATCTAAATCTTTCTTAAAACCAGTCTCTTTGACTAAGCTATTCATCATCGTTGAGGCTAAGGCACTAAATACATTCAAGAGGCGGCTAGATATGTCACTTGAGGCGAAAGGGATCAAGGGTTATGGGGAGAAAGCAGGATAAGGCCATTTAATTGGATGATCAGCAATGATCATGATGAATGGCAGAGCAGGCTCGAAGGGCTGAATGTCCTCCTTCTGCTCCTATATTCTATGTTTCGGTCCCTCCTACTATCTTGATGCTATTTTTAAAAAATTATGCCTCTGCAAAGCTCCTTGAGATATTTTGTTATGTTCAAAGCAACATTACAAGGCAAGTTATTGTTGTTCTTATTATGAAGCTATTTGTCACAGAGTCACACCTGGATCTGCCCACGCCTATCTCAAGATTCAGCTTCATAAGTTCCAGGAGCCTGCAGGACCGAAGGATAACAGAGGTTATATTAAGAATCAAAGCTTTCAAAAAGAGCAGTTTATCTGTTCACCACCCCCTGTTTGAAATGGCATTGCCAATATGGAGTTGAAATTGGGAGTGAAAACACTGGGGGTTGTTCCAGTGTGGCTAGCTGATGGTGAAGCATTACTGTAACTTGTAAGGAAAGGAATCTGCAGCCACGGATAATATTCAGGTTGTTCCCCAGAGCCCCACCACCAATTTTCACCCTCTAATCCTGTGAAGATCTTTTGGTTAGAAGAGGGTATTGATACAGACCCCAATACCATTTCCTTAGGGCAGCCCTGTGCAACCAATGGCTGACAATTATATTCCTATGTACATTGTGGACGAAGGAACATTTCAGTCCATTTATAATTTTCCATGAAATTCTAGACAGCACAGTTGGATGGAGACCTAGCAAAACAGTTCTACGCGATCTTCCTATTAGCTATCTAGAACCTGAATTTCAAAGATCATGGGCGGGATTCCGAGAATCGCTGGGAGCTGGCGTGAATCCCGCCCCCACTGGTTGCCGAATTCTCCGGCACCGGATATTCGGCGGGAGCGGGAATCACGCCGCGCCGGGACCCCTCGACAATTCTCCGCCCCGCGATGGTCCGAAGTCCCACTGCTTTCATGCCTGTCCCGCTGGTGGGAATCAAACCACCTCTCTTACCGGCGGGGCTAGGCAGCGCGGGGCGATCTGGCCCCGGGGGGTGCCCCCACGGTGGCCTGGCCCGCGATTGGGGCCCACCGATCCGCGGGCGGGCCTGTGCCGTGGAGGCACTCTTTTCCCTCCGCCTCGGCCACAGCCTCCGCGATGGCCGACGCGTAAGAGACGAAGTCCTGCAGCAAAAATGCCTGTCCCGCCGGCGTAGATTAAACCACCTACCTTACCGGCGGGACAAGGCGGCGCGGGCGGGCTCCGGGGTCCTGGGGGGCGCGCGGAGCGATCTGGCCCCGGGGGGTGTCCCCGGGGGATGACATCAGCGGCTGCTGACTCTCCCGCTCATGGGCGGACTTCCGCCGCCCGGCAAAGTCCTTTCGGCCCTGGCTGGCGTGGCGCCAAAGGCCTTCCACGCCAGCCGGTGGGGCGGAAACCACTCCGGTGCGGGCCTAGCCCCTCACGGTGAGTGCTTGGCCCCTAAAGGTGCGGAGAAATCCGCACCTTTGGGGCGGCCCGACGCCGGAGTGGTTCACGCCACTCCATCCCGCCGGGACCCCCCCCGCCCGCCCTGCCGGGTAGGGGAGAATCCTGGGCACTGAGTATATACTAAATGCTGGAGCTATGTTGACAGTGTTCCTAAAGTTGACATGGAACAATTCCAGCATAACCACCATTGTGCCTTCCAACATTCACTCTGCAGGACTATTTAGGATCTAATTAACGTGGGGCCAATGGGTGCCCATACCACTACAGGGACACCTTCAGCACCCATCTACTCTTGCAGCTCAAAAGACCATGGGCTGGATTCTCCGATTGTGAGGCTATGTCCGGAGGAAGTGTCTAGTTTTACAATGAGAAAATCGGCGAGGCCCCAGCACCAATCCTCCGACCAGTAAAGGGCTAGCAGCCATGCCACATAAAACGCACAGCCGTCCCAATATAAACGGCAGGAGAATTGCCGGGTCCATGGCCGCACATGCGCACGGTAACGACCTGCAGTGGTCGCGCCATACAGCGTGGAGCCGGCCGCGCGCGGACCCGACCTACCAGATAGTGCCCTGCTGGACACACCCTTGCCACCCCCCACCAGTTCCCACAGCCCTCAGCAAAGTCCCCCTGGCCAGCAGCACAGCTTGCACGACAGTCCGCAGCCGCCACGCCGGGCTCACGAAAACCGAGAGCACACGTGTCCCGCCCCGTCCGGAACTCGGCCCATCGGGGGCGGAGCATCAAGGGACGGCCTTTAGGTAATTTCCTGAGGCCGACCCAACAGCGTGCAGCGTACTCTTCGATGGTGCTGTTTTGGAGGGGGCGGAGCATCCGAAAACAGCCGCCGCCCCGATTGGGTCGAAAACAGGGATCTCCGCCTGATCGCCTCATTAAGTTCAATGTAACAGCCTTCAGAAATACACTGGGTCCCGACAAGAGATCTTCAAGCAAATGTAGTCCTGATTCTAGTTTTTCCTGCTTGACATCATAGATCTTATCAAGGGCAGACAAGAGTTCCAAGGTCCCTGCCTTTGTCTGGAACGTTTGCTCAGACTCCCACTGGAATTATGACATTTAGAGGCACTGTATTATTTTGGTGCCAAGCACAAGGAAGTAAATGTAAATGGAAGGAGCACAGAACTGTTTGTTGGGCTAAAAGATGAATCTGTTGTATGTAACTGCAGACCAAAGATACAGAAATAAAACACATATGGATGTTATTAACTGTAAGATTTCCAAACTATAAATGACCACATCAGCATATTGTGACTCACAAAGGGCAGTTTAATAATAGGAGGAGAATGTGCTGCAGCATTTGCTTTTCATGCAAGCTTACCAAACTGCACAGGACTTAAACCCAGCTACACAGGCTTGGAATGCAAGAACACTGCAATCATGCAGCTAAAATTCCCACTCCTGCCCTGGATATGGCTAGCAGCTGAATGCAGAAACAAGTTCATCAGGAGTGGAAGAAATTGATGGCAGGAGTGGCCAGGTTACCCAGGCCTGCTCGTTCTGACATCAGGGTGCGAGTTCTGCCGGAATCAGGGCGGGACACGGCTGGTGGATCCGGGGAGAGGCCGCCTTCTCCCGGGATTCCCGATGGTCCATACGCCTCACAAGATCTAACCAGATCTCATGAGACATTGCGATCTGGATCCCGCTCACAATGGGTGGGACCCAGACTAACATAGTTAAAAGATCTAAAAGAACTTTTAACCCTGCTCGCACAGAATGGAATGGCCACACGGCATCTAACGGCCTTGCTAAGGAGACCCCAGCTGAGTGCCATTTAGCACTGGCGCTCACAAGTGGGGACCAGACAGAACGCACTTGGGGCTAAGTCCCAGGCAATTGGAGGCCCCCGGGTGGTCTTCCTATGGGCACGATGGCACCCTGGCACTGCTGATGCCACCCAGGCACCTTGGCACTGCCAGCCTGGCATCCTGACAATGGCACACTGGCAGTGCTATCCAGGTGCCAGCCTGGCACTGTCAAGGTGCCAGGCTAGCATTTGTCCTACACCAGGATCGGGCCCGAAGGTGCCCTGACCTTGTGAAGTGGGTTGCAGGGGGGCTCGAGGACTCCCTTATAGGTGAGTTGGGGAATTGGGGGAGTCCGGAGTTCATGTAGGGGCGGTCGAGAAAACTGTTGAGTATGAATATTTATGAAGTACTTTTGTTTCAAACAGAAATGGTGATGAGATCAGATGCCATTTAAAAATGGCATCCCGATGTCTTCCTGCACTGAGGGGCTGCACTCGTCAGAGCTCCTCAGTGCAGGAAATGATGCTAAATGCGGCCTTGGGAATGTTGCCCACCGGGAGCTGAAATGGCAACAAAATGCCGTTAGATAGTGGGGTCATTCCCGACGCCATAAGTACCAGGAACTACCCTGCTAATCCCGTCCAGAACGGACTCTGATTATTTCTGGTTAGATCGCGTCCCAGATATTTATGTAATAGAATCCATGAACAAACGGACCCTCCACGAAAAAAGCAGCCAATAGTTTAAAATATCTCCGGCAAATTTGAGATGCATGTGGTCTCAACAGAATATAAAGTCAAATGGTAAATAGGGAAGCTCAGGGCAGCACGGTGGCACTGTGGGTTAACCCTGCTGCCTCACGGCACCGAGGTCCCAGGTTCGATCCCAGCTCTGGGTCACTGTCTGTGTGGAGTTTGCACATTCTCCCAGTGTTTGCGTGGGTTTCACCCCCACAACCCAAAGATGAGCAGGGTGGGTGGATTGGCCACGCTAAATTGCTCCTTAATTGGAAAAAATGAATTGGGTACTCTAAATTTATTTTAAAAAATAAATAAAAAAATAGGGAAGCTCACTCAAGGCAACGCACAGTTGTGGATCCACTGGTTGCTTCATTGCATCCACTATGAAAAAATTGCTGTATGATTCATGTTCTCGCAAGTCCAACCTAATGCGTGAGGTTATACATTGATGCAGACAAAGGATGGTTCAGAATAAAATGCACACTCCTGACAAAGGCATTTCGGAACAAGTAACATTCTGAACAATATGACCACAGACCCCCCCCCCCCCCCCCCCCCCCCCCCAAAAATCTCCAAATACTCATCTTATAATATTCACGTTGCTGTTTTTGAAAATTGAGTTTTATGGCCAGTCGGCTTCGCTGGCTGGATCAGCATTTGTTGCCCATTCCTAATTGCCCTTGAGAAGGTGGTGGTGAGCTGCCTCTTGAACTGCTGCAATCCAAGTGGTGTAAATACACTCACTGTGCTATTAGGGAAGGAGTTCCACAGGATTTTGACACAGCACCAGTGAAAGAATGATGATGTATTTCCAAGTCAGGATGGTGAGTGACTTGGAGGGGAACCTCTAGCTGGTGGGTTCCCAGGTATCTGCTGCCGTTGTCCTTCTAGATGGTAGTGTTTGTGGATTTGGCCGGTGCTGCCTAAGGAGCATTGATGAGTCTCTGCAGTGTATTTTGTAGATGGTGCACACTGCTGCGACTGTGCATCGGCGGTGGAGGGAGTGAATGTTTGTGGTAGGGATGCCAATCAAGCGGGATGCTTTGTCCAGGGTGGTGTTGAGCTTCTTGAATATTGTTGGAGCTGCACTCATTCAGGCAAATGGGGAGTATTTCATCATACTCCCGACTTGTATCTGTAGGTGGTGGACAGGCTGAAGGAAGTCGGCAGATGAGTTACATGCTGCAGGATTCCTAGCAAACAGTATTTGTACGGTTAGTCCAGTCCAGTTTCTGGTCAGTGGTAACTCCAGGATGTTGATAGTGGAGGATTCAATGATGGTAATGTATGTCAAGGGGTGATGATGTGATTGTCTCTTTAAGGAGAGGTTATTGCCTGGTACTTAGCATGATTGTTGCTTGCCCTATCATCCCAAACCTGGATATTGTCCAGGTTTTGCTTCATTTTCACGTGGGCACCTTCAGTGTCTGAGGAGTCGCGAATGGTGCTGAACGTTGTACTATTATCAACCAACATCCCCACTTCTGACCTTATATTGGAAGGAAGGTCATTAATGAAGCAGCTGAAGATGGTTGGGCCTAGGACACTACCCTGAGGAACACCTGCAGTGATGTTGCAGGACTGAGAAGATTGACCTCCAACCACCACACGGGCAGCATAGTGATTAGCACAATTGCTTCACAGCTCCAGGGTCCCAGGTTCGATTCCCGGCTTGGGTCACTGTCTGTGCGGAGTCTGCACATCCTCCCCGTGTGTACGTGGGTTTCCTCCGGGTGCTCCGGTTTCCTCCCACAGTCCAAAGATGTGCAGGTTAGGTGGATTGGCCATGCTAAATTGCCCATAGTGTCCAAAATTGCCCTTAGTGTTGGGCGGGGTTACTGGGTTATGGGGATAGGGTGGAGGTGTGGACCTTGGGTGGGGTGCTCTTTCTAAGAGCCGGTGCAGACTCGATGGGCCGAATGGCCTCCTTCTGCACTGTAAATTCTATGATTCTATGATAACTATCTCCCTTTGTATTAGGTATGACTCCAACCAGTGGAGAGTACTCCACCTGATTCCCATTGATTCCAGCTTTGCTTGGGATCCTCAATGCCATTCTCAATCAAATGCTGCCTTGATATCAAGGGCAGTCACTCTCAGCTCACCTTTGGAGTTTCACATCTTTAGTCCTTGCTTGAACTAAGGCTGTAATGAGGTCAGGAGCTGGGTGAGCCTGGCGGAACCCAAACTGAACGTCAGTGAGCAGGCTATTACTAAGTAAGTGCCTCTTGATTGCACTGTTGATGACCACTTTGGCCCTTTGTTTGGCCCCTTGTTCCGCACTGTAACCTATCACTGTTTTGTCGATGTACCATTTGTCAATGTTCCCTGTTGATTATTCTTGTGTCTACTACGTACGTACTATGTACGTTTCTCAGCCGCTGAAAAATACTTTTCCCTGTACATCGATACATGTGACAATAAATCAAATCACTTCCATCACTTTACTGATGATTGAGAGTAGACCGTAAAGGGCGGTAATTGGCTGAACTGGATTTGTCCTGTTTCTGTGTAAAGGAGTGAATTGAATTGGCTGAAGACGGGCATCCGTGATGCTGGGGACCTGCGGAGGATACAAGATGGATCATCCATTCGGCACTTCTGGCGGAAGATTATTGTGAATGCTAGCCTCATCTTTTGCACTAATATGTTGGGCTTCTCCATAATTGAGGATGGGGATATTTGTGGAGCCTCCTCCTCCAGTGAGTTGCTTAATTATCCACCACCATTCAAGACCTTGGGCGGGATTCTCTGGGAATCGGCGGGGCGGTGAGAAACGGCGCACTCCGGAATCCTCCGCACCTTCAGGGGTTAGGATGGCACCGGAGTGGTTTGCGCCCCTCTGGCCGGCGTGGAAGGCCTTTGGCGCCGCGCCAGCCAGGGCCGAAGGGACTCCGCCGGCCGGCGCGGCTCCGCGCATCCGCAGGAGCGCCAGCGTCTGCTGACGTCATCCCCGCGCGCAGGGGGGTTCACCTTCGCGCCGGCCATTGTGGGGGCCTACACTGTCGGCGCGTAGGAATAGAGTGCCCCCACGGCACAGGCCCGCCCGCGGATCGGTGGGCCTCGACCGCGGGCCAGGCCACCGTAGGGGCACCTCCCGGGGCCAGATCCCCCCGCGACCCCCCAAGAACCCGGAGCCCGCCCGCGCCGCCGGGTCCCGCCGGTAAGGGACCAACTCCAATTTACGCATAGAGTGGGCGGGACTTCGGCCCATCACGGGGGGGGAGGGCCGCTGCCAGCGGCCGCCAACCGGCGCGCCGTGATTCCCGCCCCCGCCAAATGCCCGGTGCCGGAGAATTCGGCAGCCGGCAGGGGCGGGAGTCACGCCGACCCCCGGCGATTCTCCCACCCGGCGGGGGGGTTGGAGAATCCTGCCCCTTATGTTGCAGGACTGCAGAACTTTGACCTGATCCATTGGCGTGGGATCACTTAGCTCTGTCTGTCACTTGCTGCTTATGGTGTTGTAGCTTCACCAGGGTGGTAGCTCATTTTTCGGTATGCATGGTCCTGCTCCTTGCATGCTCTCCTGCACTCTTCATTGAACCAGGGTTGATCCCTGACTTGGTGGTAATGGTAGAGTGGAGAATATGTCGTGCCATGAGGTTGCAGATTGTGGCTGAGTACAATTTTGCTGCTGCTAATAGCCCACAACGCCTCATGGGTGCCCAGTCTTGAGTTGCTAGATCTGTTCTGAATCCATCCCATTTAGCATGATGGTGGTGCCACACAATACAATGGAGGGTATCTTCAATGTGAAGCTAGGACTTAATTCACATACACAAGGACTGTGTGGTGGTCACTCATATCGATACTGTCATGGACAGATGCATCTGCAGTAGGCAGGTTGGTGATGATGAGGTCTAGTATGTTTTTCCCTGATGTCGGTTCCCTCACCACCTGTTGCAGACAGTGTCTCGCAGTTATAGCCTTTCGGACTTGGACCGAGTCACTCTTGGTGATGGATACTGAGGTCCCCCTCCCAGAGTACATTCTGAGTCTTTGCCACCCACAGAGTTTCTTCCAAGTGGTGTTCAAGGTGGATTCAACATGATTCATCAGCTGATGGTGGACAGTATGCTGTGATCAGCAGAAGGTTTCCTCGCCCATGTTTGACCTGAAGCTTTCATGGGGTCCGGAGAGGAAGATGAGTACTCTCAGGGTAACTCTCTCTCGACTATATACCACTGTGCCGCCACCTCTGCTGGGCCTGCCCTGCCGGTGGGACCCTGGGATGGTGATAGTGGTGTCTGGGATGTTATCTGTAAGGTATGATTCTGTGAGTATGACTATTGCTTGTCTAGTCTGAGACAGATCTCCCAATTTTGGCACAAGCCTCCAGGTGTTAGTAAGGAGGGCTTTGCAGGGCTGACAGGGATGGGTTTGCCATTCTTGTTTCCAGTGCCTAGGTCGATCCAGGTGGTCCACCCGGTGTCTCTCCTTTTTATTGGCTTTGTAACGGTTTGATACAACTGAGCGGCTTGCTAGACCATTTCAGACGGCATTTAAGTGTCAACCACATTTCTGTGGATCTGGAGTCACATGTAGGTCTGGGGGTCACATGTAGGCCAGACCACATAAGAACTGCAGATTTCCTTCCGTAAGCAACATTAGTGAACCAGCTGGGTTTGTTTTACGACAATCGACAATAGTTTCATGGTTATCGTTAGCCTTTTAATTCCAGATATTTCTTGGACTCAATTTCCACCATCTGCTTTGACTCGAACTTGGGTCCCCAGAGTATTACCCTGGGTCTCTGAATCAGCAAACCAGTGATAGTGACAAGACCACTATGTCACCACCTCACCTATTTTGCAGCATTTTACTTGATAGAAAATTGATTTAGCAGAACATAATACTGTAGCATTTTCCTTATTCAAATCCCTCAAGCTACGCTGAGTATCCATCCACTTACAACCAATAGTTATCGAGCCAGAGTACTCATCTGGTTGGATTTTTGCATCCAAGGCAAATAGTTTGTGTCTGAACATTTTCAGGCTCGGCCCACCCGCCTCAAGAAATGACTCCATTTTTGCTTGGGACAGGGGTGCAAGTTAGAGTCAAGTCCATCATTCCAGATGCAGATCGGAGATGGCCACAGGCACTACTGAATGTCAAGATGGGCAGGTTAAAAGGCCCTGTGTTCTCTGGCACTTTATCCTAGTTGTATTGTTCAATATTAAGTCCTCACATCTTTTCACTATCCCCCCAAACTACAACCCATCCATCCCAACTCATGTCCTCTCACCCCCAATGACTCTTTATACCCACCATGCCAACCCATGCCGCCACCAAATCCCATGTCCCTTAAAGCACATATGGCACCTTAGTACCAACTCATATCCCCCTACCCACCCCTATGGCTCCTATGTCAACTTAGTACCAGCATGACTCCTACCCACCTTTTGCACTTACATCCAACTCACCGAGTATCCACAACAAGAAGACCTCAGGAGCCTTGCTGAGATTAAGTAAAATAAAGTTCTAAATATCTATTACAGAGTAGTATCTATTATAAAATCAGCCCCATTCCTGAAAGCCCATTCAATACAGTTAAATTCCCTCAAGTAGTTCATCTTTTATAAAAACAAATGTTTGTATTCATAATCCCACAGCTTTCGTGCGCTGTCAACCAATCTGTGAACTTACAGCCCCCTCCCTGTAGCCACCTGAGTTGGCCATTTCCCGACTTAAAATGGAGAACCACAAAGGCTGAAGGGAAATTCAGCCAACACAGGCAAAGACTAGCAAATACAGAAATCATGTGTATTGAAACCTGTAAGCAACCAGACAGCACTGAAACCAGCAGCCATCTGCATAGTAATGCAGCAGCCATCTGCATAGTAATGAGCGATTCCAAGGCACAATCGCAACAGTTAAGGTGAATAAAGCCAAGCCACACTCCTCGGCGCCAGCAGGAGCCAAGACAAAGGGAGGCCAACGGACATTTAGGGACCGCCCAACGATCAGGGAACAACTCCAGTATTGGAGAAACCGATCCAAGTGATCGGAAAGTAGTCCAATCACTTGGAGCCAGGTACGGGGTCCGCCCCGAAGGGCGGGAAGCCCCTGGGGACTATACAGTAAAGCCCCCAAGTTCAAATCGTCCTTCTTTGGCAGGGTCACTGAGCAACTTGAATCAACCCGTGAGAGTGACCTGTCTCAGCTGCCGCCAACCAAGTAAGTCTCAAGTCAACGCTCGCTACGAGATAGGCGCTCCTAGCTACCAGTCCATACCAGTTTTTGAATCTTGCAGATTCAGGACCTGAACGAAAGGCCATTTGTTCCCCTGACCTGGCGGGCCAGTCCGAAGCTAAGTATAGGCCTTTTAGTGATAGGAATAGCCTAGAAAGTAGAGTTTATGCATGAGTAATGATTTACTGTGTATATTAAATGTGTTTTGATTTGAATCTTACTGATTGGTGTGTTGAGTTATTGATCATTACTTGAACTTGAACCTCTTGGTGGTATCATAAAGATACCTGGTGACTCTAGAGCAAAGGTTAAACAAACAGAGCAAATTACGATTTAAGAGCCAACCAAAAGTTAGCAACATCCCCACTCTGATAATGATGCATTGTGGAAAACAGCTAATAAGGTTATAATAGTAGCACCCATGATTATGTCAACAAACAACTAATGAAACTGCTAGAATATAATTATTTTATTTTCAGACACAGACAGATTTTTCAATGGCAAGGGATTTAAATAAATTTGCAGCCTGACATTATTCTATGTACATTGCTATGTATATTATTCATCCTTAAAGAGCATTCCAGTTTTCACCATAAAACCAAGGGACACAAATTGGGATTTGAAGCCATTCCTGGAGTGAAAATCAAATCTGCTTGTCCTGTGCAGTTTAAATGGCTGAATTCAGAATTCACACTTCCACCCTTTCTGCTACTAACTGCGCTACCTGTTCTGACTTAAATCAACTCAAGTCCCATGTTGTTGATTTTTAATGCCACCAAATTGCTTTAGCAAATCGTTATGTTGTTAAAAATGATTACAAGAAATCCTATCGTCATCTTTGCAGGACCTCGAGCAACTTTGGGTGGAATTCTCTGGTCCCGCAGCCAGAGAATAGAATTCCGCTGCCAGCGAATTGCGCGCCTCTGAGAATCACGTGATTCTCGGCGGCGTGCCATTCGCTGGCAGCGGAATTCTATTCTCCCACCACTCGTCAATGGGATTTCCCATTGAAGCCACCCCACGCCACCGGGAACCATTGTCTTCTAGAGTTGTTCATATCAAGACAGCAAATTTAAAAAGTAATAATCTCACGTCATCCCCTTCTAGTTTATTGTTCAGTAGCAGTGCTCGTCTGACTTGAGTAAAAACCTTTGGCAAATTTCATTTCCCAGATCAGTCTCCATTTTTGAAAAGAAGAAAATGGCCTGTAATTGTTCAAATGCCAATGGCAAACCTACTGAACAAACATTTTCACGAACCTGAGTCACCACAATTCATCTGTTCTTTTGAAATGATTAAAACAGGTTGGAGGCCTAGAAAGGTCGGCACTGCCTAGATTCCAGGCGCAGTGCCCAGGTGCGAGGTTGGCACTGCCCAAGTGCCTTGGGACAAAGCCTAGAGCAGTGCTTGGGTGCCAAGGCCCCCCGGCCCCCCCCCCCCCCCCTGTCGATCAACCATCACCGTTCTTAGGCCAGCCTCCAGCCCGTGTTCCGCACCTCCTCAGGACCGCCCTCGGGCGCCCACAGTCCTCGACCTCCAATTTGTCTCCCAACACCTGTCCCTCCCCTGTCAGCAGAATAATTCCCCCCCCCCGTCCCATCCCCTTCCCCCCCCACTAACAAAACAACAATCCCAACCTCCCATATCAAACTAGCCACCTGCTCGCCGCCCACTGCGCTTCCGTGAGCTAGCCCGCCCAGCTAGCCTGGTAAACCCCGCCCATGGCGCATAGCATCCTACCCCCTATTGTTCTCCATCCCCCCCGTTCGAACATTCATATGCAAAACATCACAATCCCCAACAAACACAAAGAAGAAAATACTACGCACCATCCCCCCACAAGAACAAAGTTAACCCACACACAAAACTGAGAAACTGCCCAAAAAAGTTTGGTACAAAAACACTACATACACAACTCAAATAGAAAGTAAATTTAGCAGCACAGGCACAGAATTACTCGCCCCCAAGTTCAATGTCCTCAATCACCTGCCAGTCTCCTGTCTTTGACAAAGTTGATCGCCTCATCCGGCAATCCGAAATAAAGTTCTTGACCCTCGTAAGTGATCCACAAACGAGCTGGTACAACATGCCGAACATCACTCCCTTCTTGAAGAGGGCCGATTTAACCTTGTTAAAGCTTGCTCTTCTTTTGGCCAGTTCCGCACCCAAGTCCTGGTAAATGCACAGCTCGTTGTCTTCCCATTTGCAGCTACTCGTCTGCCTGGCCCACCTCAAAATCTGTTCCTTATCCAGGAACCTATGCATTCGCACCACCATCGCCCTTGGCGGCTCATTCACCCGCGGCTTCCTCACACACGCTCTATGCGCCATGTCCACTTCCAGCAGTCGAGCAAATGCACCTTCACCAAGCAGCTCCTCAAACATCCACGCCATGTATGCCCCTGCGACCTCGATGCCCTCCGGGAGGCCAACGATCCTCAAATTCTGCCTGCGCGACCTGTTCTCCAAATCCTCCACCTTCTCCTGCAGCCTTTTCTGATGGTTCCTCATCAGATCCATCTCCATTGCCATCACGGTTAGCTGGTCCTCGTGCTCAGCCACCTTCACTTCTACCTTCTGGATCGCCAGTCCCTGGGCTTCCAACCTTTGCTCCACCCGACCAAACCCAGTATTAATCGGGTCCAGGTACTCCTGTCTTTGCTTGGCGAAACTCTCCTGGAGGAATTTCACCAATTACTCCGTTGGCCACTGGGCAGGCAATCCCAGCTCCCGCACCTCCGCCATGTTTTCCTGTGCTGCAGGTTCCACTCTCTTCTTTGCCCAACAATCTTCTCTTTGCAAACCACTTCTGGTCCACGACTCCATAAACTGGCGGGGGATTCTTCTTCTCTGCCTCACCAATCTCCAATTTTACCAGTTAAATCCCCCATAAATCGGGGGAAAAGGTCCCAAAGGTCCACCACACACGGGAGCTAAATAAGCGACCTGTCACTCCACGGCCACCACCGGAAGACCACAGTCATATTTTTAAATGCTCATAAGCCTTGATGTGTCCTTGATGCTAGCTGCGGCCCATTGGTTAGGTCACAGAACTGATAAACCACAAACCACTCTGAGGATCCAGGTTCAAATCTAACCAATATGGTAAATTGGCCTGTGGATGACATGGGTGAGCTGAAATATTTTATAGCAAATTGGTGAAACACTTCGCCAACTCCACTTCAAAAAGCTGTTGGAAGATTTTTTTTGTGCTTTTTTTCTGGAGAAATCCCTCCTTTTCTTTCCATATTGCCTATCTCCTATGTCCATCTGAACAAGCAAATAGGGTCTTGATATAATAATAATAATAATTTTTATTGTCACAAGTAGGCTTTCATTATCACTGCAATGAAGTTACTGTGAAAATCTCCTAGTCGCCACATTCCGGCACCTGTTCAGGTACACAGAGGGAGAATTCAGAATGTCCAAATTACCCAACAGCACATCTTTCAGGACTTGTGGGAGGAAATCGGAGGACCCGGAGGAAACCTACACAGATAAGGGGAGAACGTGCAGACTCCGCACAGACAGTGACCCAAGCCGGAATGGAGCCTGGAACCCTGGTGCTGTGAAGCAACAGTGCAAACCACTGTGCTGCCGTGCCGCCCAATAATGGCTCTTCGAACAGATGGTGCTTCCAATAATATAGCACACCCTCAGACTCCACTGGAAACATCTGCCTAGATGATGATCTCAACACATTAAATGCTGGGTCAGAGGTGACAGTGTTACCAGCTGAACCAAGCAGGCACTAAAAGCAGCAGAAACAGGCAAAAACAGGATTGGGCTTTACAGTTGCTGCACATAGTTGAGTTGTCTGACACTCACTGCCAAGATTTATACATAAAAAGCCATCACTTTGGTCAGGTATTAATTTGAGGGCAGGTGTAAAGAACACCTCACAACTACTAGTTCAGAAAACATAGTGTAAGTAGAGAAGCTTTGGAAGAAGAAAAAACCCTTTGAAAAGCAGCCAGATACGGAGATTTCAACCTAGCTACAAAGAACAGAAAGTAGCTGCACATTCCCATCTGTCTTTGATGTAAGCACATCGCCCAACAGTCAATTTTAATCATTTTTATTGTCACACGTAGGCTTACATTAACACTACAATGAAGTTACTGTGAAAAGCCCCTAGTCGCCACATTCCAGTGCCTGTTCGGGTACACGGAGGGAGAATTGAGTCA
The DNA here is from genome assembly GCF_047496885.1 of Scyliorhinus torazame. Lineage (NCBI taxonomy): Eukaryota > Metazoa > Chordata > Chondrichthyes > Carcharhiniformes > Scyliorhinidae > Scyliorhinus > Scyliorhinus torazame. The sequence continues at coordinate 101,557,383 of NC_092715.1, read as the reverse complement.
GTGTTATATTGACAGATGTAATGGGTTCAATGGACTGTGTGCAGCTATAACTGACCTAGAAGGAAGCAGAACTGTGTGGCTTTAAAGTGTTTGTCAGAAATCAAATACAGCTGAATGTCTAAGGAAACACATATTCAATTAAAAATAAAATAAGACATAATTGCTTTTATAGGGTGCCAAATTCATGCTTTTCTAGAAAAAAAGGCAACTGAAAAATAAAAGGTTTTATGAAGGCAGATATAACCTAGAAGGTCTGCACACACACACTGTGAAACAGCATTGACACTACGCCAAGCCCTTCAGCTGGATATACTTAAGCCCTACTCACTGTCCAAACAATGAAGCCCAAACTGCATCAGAAAACACTGGGAAAAAAATCAAATTCTGTGGAAATCTTAAACAAAAACAGAAAATACTGGAAAAACTCAGCAGATTTGACAGCATCTGTGGGGAAAGAAACAGTGCAAAAATACTGATCACAAATCTGCAGCATGCCAAGCAGGTTATTGGGAGGATTATAAATATCATAATAAATATTTGGTAATGAAAATGCCTTCGGAGAGGACTGCAGTCCTTTCTCAACTATTTTAATTTCATAGCAGGCATAAAGCAAGTCCAAGTTGACGACTTTTTCATTTGAGAAAGGCAATTGCAGTTTTTGCCATTCAGGTCCCTCCATCAAAGCTAAGTTTCAGCAACGTAGAAATTATTGGAAAAACTGATGGGAAACTTCTTGAATTATTGGTATTACAGTCAAAAGGGAGGGGGTTTGCTTCGGACACTTTGCACAAAAGCCCACGATTCAATGCTCCCATTTTGTTCACCGCTACTCGATTAGATTGCACTGCCAAGTTTAAATTTAAACAAGTATCTTCTAACTCACTCCTCATCTAAATTGGCAAACTTCCCAGTCTCCAAACCGATATTAAATAGCAATGGTGCTATAATTAAATATAATAGCAAATATTTAACCCAGTTTGAACTGACACTGCACAAGTTGCAGATTAAAACTGAGGCTGGAATTTTCAGGCTCTACCGTGGCGGGACTTCCCCCCCCTCCCCCAGGGGGGATGTGGCGAGACAGTCAGAAGTCTTTCAGCGGGCAATCTCGGCAGTGGGCGGGCCTGGAAAAATCCCATCCTAAATTAGATTATCCCATGGTTTAACGTCAAATCAAAAATAGCAATTGAAAATATGTAGCATGAAAGACCACGACACAGGTAGATCAGAAATAGTAACGTTCATGAAATAAAGGCTTTTTCGCAATTCTGAAGTTGTATTTTGATTGAACTGAAATGGCTATCATATCGATTTTCTTTGTTTATTGCATTGTATTGGTTGCTGTTGCAAGTAACTTGTACTTAATTGGCAAGGTGACCAACAGTGTAGTGTAGTGCATAGCTGTAATTACATTCTGGATAAAGGATTGAAAGGGGCTGAGAAAGTTTCATCTTAAACAGAGCGAGATGGAGGAATGATATTTTCCAAAATAACCTGAATAGAATATACATATATAAACATTGTGAACTATGGGGAAGCACTTTCTACAATAGAGGTCAGTAAATGAAGACATAATTGAATGGGTGGCAGTAGCTGCATATGAGAGCCCAAACCTTAATATAAAGGATCAGACACCATTGAAATTACATGAGGATGCCTGCCACTATTGTCTCAAGTTAGGTATTAAAGACTGATTTTCCATTCTGGAGACTAAGTGCTCCTTCCAGCAGGGACTTGTTCCTGGTCTCCGCTGGTGCTAGGAGCGTCGACCAAGTGCGATTCCCTTTCCTTTACTATGCTAAATTACGCATGGAGGTTGCCAAATTCAACCGGAAACGCAGTATCAGGCATGGGCGGGCCAATGTCAATTCATCAATATCAAGGTCGATCGGTGGGCCACTTTTCACCCCACAATGTAAATCCTGGCCCCAGCCCACTGACAAGCAGGGGCATCCTTTCCCCACTCCCCCAACTGCCACCACAGGAATAATGGCCCAGCCCTCCACAGCACGCATGCATGAGAGTGACCGGCACCCTCCACTAGCCCCCCAGCTCCCCCCCCCCCCCCATCAGATCCCCCACAGCTTTCTGGTGTGAATAAGAGGAAGTGAAAGCACTTAGTTGCTTTTGTGTTGAGTAACTATCAATCATAGCAACCAGAATGTTTATAAACATTGGGGTTAGCATCAAAGCAGGGTACTTGAGATGCATTCAAGCGTGAAGGGAATGATAGATCAACAATCCACCAAGCCCCTGGGCGGAATTCCCCCCCCCCCCCCACGCCGGGTGGGGGAATCGCCGGGGTGCCGCGTGTGTCCCGCCACGCCGCCCCAACGCGATTCTCCCACCCCCCCCAAACCGACGCAGCGAGAATCATGGCCGGCCGCTGGGAGAATCGGCGCACCGTTTGCAACGGGCGAGCGGCGATTCTCCAGCCCGGATGGGCCGAGCGGCCTGCCTAATATGACGGTTCCCGCCGGCGCCATCCACACCTGGTCGCTGCCGGCGGGAACAGCGCGGGAACGCTGGGGGGGCGGCCTGTGGGGGGGGGGATGGGGGTTCCTGCACCGGGGGGTGCCTCAAATGGGGTCTGACCCGTGATCAGTGCCCACCGATCGGCAGGCCGGCCTCTCTGAAGGAGGACCTCCTTTCCTCCGCCGCCCCGCAAGATCCATCCAACACCTTCTTGCGGGGCGGCCTCGGGGAGGACGGCAACCGCGCATGCGCGGGTGATGTCATTTATGCAGCCAAGGCCCAGCCCGCATAAATGAAGCGACGCTGCTCCTAGCCCCCTGGGAAATCTGCTGGGAGGATTTCCTGCTGTGGGGTTCGGTGCATAATGGGGCTGGGTGTGAAGACTCGGGCTTCCAACCAATTAATAAAATGGAAATAGATGCAAATCACTGACTTGCATCCTCCCGCTAGCATGTGTGCCTATCCCGGTTTCAGCAGACGCCACTCCCTGCCCAATCGACATTATCAGCATTGTGTAATGGAGAATTCACACCAATACAATGCTATATCTATTATGGAAGTGAGCTGATTATGAGGCTTATCTTGTTGAACATTCTGTTATTCAACCCCTCAGTAGAATAAATATTGAAAACATGCAGTCTCTTAGAAGGACTAGATGAATGAACGGCCTATTTTCATTTGTTATTTCCATTCTAATGTAATATGTATGAATATAATCATCAGACCTTGCCATACAATTAATTTCAAGCCTATAATATCTAATTAAATGCTTTCCTTTTATGAAAAGAACGTTATTAAAATAAAATACATAAATAGAAAGATGCTATTGCTAAGATGGTATCCACGTTCCAAATGAAATGAAGCTTTGTGGGTAGAGTTTAGGAATAAAAAGGGACAGCCATATTGCTAGGTGTTTATTGCAGACCCCCAGATCGTCAGCGGGAAATTGAGGAGCAAATATGTGCACACTTCACGGAGGTGTGTAAAAATAATAACAAAACGGTGATTTCAACTTCCCCAATATTGAGATAGTCACAGTGTTAAGGGCTTAGATAGAGTGAAGTTTTTAAAATGTATTCAGGGAACATTTAGGTCAATGTGTAAAGGGTCCAATGAGGGATGATGCAGTGCTGGATCTAATTCTAGGGAATTAAGTCAAACAGGTGGTTGTGGTGTTGGTGGGGAAGCATTTTAATGATAGTAACCACCACATGGTACAATTTAAGCTTGTTATGGACAAACAAATAGACAAGTTGCAAAAAATGGTTTTGGATTCGGGGAGAGCAGTTTTTAGTAAAATAAGGCAGGATATGGAGACGGTAGACTGGGAAGAGTTACTTGTGGGAAAATCTACAGAATAGCAGTGCGGGGGGGGGGGAGCATTTAGCACAGTGGTTAGCACTGTTGCTTCACAGCACCAGGATTCAATCCTCGGCTTGGGTCACTGTGCAGAGTCTGTCCTTTCTCCCCGTGTCTGCGTGGGTTTCCTCCATGTGATCCAGTTTCCTCCCACAAATCCCAAAAGACATGCTTGTTAGGTGAATTGGACATTCTGAATTCTCCCTCAGTGTACCCGAACAGGCGCCGGAATGTGGCAATTAGGGATGTGAGGGAAGAGATATCAGGGGCTCTGACCCAAATTTTAATTCCTCTCTGGCCACGGCAGTCGTGCCAGAGGACTGCAGAACAGCTAAAGTGGTTCCACTATAAGGACCTGGGTTCAAATGCTGGCCGTGGGTCACTGTCCGTGTGGAGTTTGCACATTCTCCCCATGTTTGCGTGGGTTTCACCCCCACAACCCAAAGATGTGCAGGGTAGGTGGATTGGCCATGCTAAATTGCCCCTTTATTGGAAAATAATAATAATTGGGTACTCTGAATTTATAAAACAAAAGCACCGCAGCCTGATGAGTGGCCGGGCCTTCATGGTGTACGGCACATGAGGTGCCACCTCCAGCCTGTGTCGCCGCTGCTGCTGCCTTCTCCAGCGTCTGCTCGCCTCAGCTGTCACCAGCAATGCAAGGGCAGCCTCTGTGGGACTGACATCACTCTCCATATTGATAAATGTAAGGAACTGGAGGAGAGAGGCCGGCAATGATTTAGGGCTCCCCTGATCCACACACTACTCTTTGGTCATGAGAGGGTCTCCAGTGCTGAAGCCCAGCTCTTTAGTGTTTGAATTTTGGCAGCTGCCTCCCAGACTTCAGGCACTCTGTGCAGGCTTCAAAGTTTCCTTGAAATGCTATGCATTAATCATCCTCTGAAGCATGAAACGTTTACCCTGAGGAGGCACTTCAGAGTTGAGGAGTGTGAAGTGTTATCACAACTAACAATGTTAATTTGCCATATATAGTAGCCTTCAGATGTGAAGCTAGAGGATGCTCACAGTCAAAGGGAGTGAAATTGGCTTTCAGCTCTGTCCAGCACTAGACTGAACCCTAGAGGCAGGTATGTATTCTCTTACATCAGCGATTGGATTGGATTTGTTTATTGTCATGTGTACCAAGGTACAGTGGAAAATATTTTTCTGCGAGCAGCTCAACAGATCATTAAGTGCATGAAATGAAAAGGAAATAAAAGAAAATACATAATAGAGCAACAGAAGGTACACAGCAGAAGGACAGTGCTGTACTCAGTCTCACATTAATGCTGTACTACAATTACAGCCATGCATTTGTAGTGACGACCCTATGGTTATGTAGATGAATGGAACAATAATCTATTTCTGTGTTAGTCAGGATACTAATGGAACTAACCACTGTCATGTCAATAGTACCATGAGCAGTGTTCACTTTCACATTTAGTTGTTGTGTGTGACAACTTTTACAGTGTGCAGCCTCTTTAAATATTTCTGTGTAACCTTGTTACGAAGCAAGGCCAGGCTGCTGCAGAGATCTTTAACCGAGATCTTTGATTTTCACTGAATAGACGGTCTAGGACTTTCCTGAAAGATGGGACCTCCAGTAATGTACCACTCCTAAGTATTGCATGAAATTGTGGGACTAAATTATGTGAACTCCCACAGTGGGGCTTGAACCAAAGAGGTGACAGTACTGTCTAATGATGCAAATTTAAGCTTAAATTATGTCTGTGAGCAGCACTAGAGTCAGGATTACTATTTTCAAGCATCTCTTTCTGGCTATATAGACCAGTAATGCACTTCTGTCATCATTACGTGAAAATGATATATGTGTTTTCTCACTGAAATTAATTTGTCACCCACTCCAAACACAAGCGCCTGCAGTAGTAGCGCACAGCAGCGATTCCCTCTCACTTGCCATGAAAATGTATGTGTGGCGGGAGGTCACGGGATTCTGGCAGAATCCTGGTAATGTGCTGCCATTATTAGCGGGCGGCCTGATGCCGAGGTCCCCTGACATACTGAGACACCTTAAACTGGTGGTGATCTCAAAATGTATGTAAAGATTCTGAAATGGTCACCACAAAGCTGTGACCCTGCCAAAAATAGTTGACCATTGCGAGGTGATGACAGACAAGTCTGAGGGAGAAACTAAACGCATCTGCTTTTGACATGTGAACTGCTGAGTCATCAAGAACAGAGCAAGTGGTAACATCAATCAGGTTTACTCTAAATAACATTCTTATCACAGTGCACAAAATCAGTACCAAGCTCCTTTTGGTATAACAGCTCCTCTGCTAGCATTCCCACATTCCACCCTATCACAGATATTCCCTTTTGTTCTTTCTACTTGTCCAACCTTTTTGCCTGTCACTGTACTTGCTTAAAACCTACTCTGTCCATGATATTTTCAAGTTCTGAAGGTCATAAACCCAGAACATTAAGTTGGGCGAGAATTCTCCGGTCGTTGCAATTCACTATTCCCACTGCCGACGCACTCCCGTCCATGGGTTTCCCATGGGGTGGTTATAATGGGAAATCCCATTGACAAGCGGTGGGAAGATAGTATCCCACCACCAGCAAAAGGCTCGCAGCCGAGAAACATGTGGCTGGAGCACTGGAGAATCCCGCCCTTGATTTCTATCTTCACTGCTGCTGTCTGACCTGCTGGCTAATTGACAGATTTTTCTGTTTAAATTTCACTCACTCGTGCAGCCACCTGATGCAGTACAAGTAATGAAACTACAGCAGTTCTGACGTAACCTTGGAAAGAAGCAGTGGTTACGACATGCTGGGCTGAGGCACAGTCAATTCCAACTATGCTTGACCCGGAGTCGTAACACCATTGAAATTAATAAATAATTCTTCGAAAAATACTCAAAGTCTTTGGCCCTTGGTTTCCTAATAATTACAATCTCCAGGTTTGTAAATTTAAATACATTACTTTTTATTTATAACAAGAACTATAATGAAATATGCAGCAAATGCAACTGATTAACTAATATCTAATTCCTAATCCCCCACTTTAACTTGCCCCACCCTTTACACCCACACACACATGACATACAAACACAGAGGGAGGGGTGAAAATAGTAAGTAAAAGGAAAAAGAGTCTTTGTTTCAGATGGTTGGCATTAAGCAGACCTTTCTTCAAAGTAAGCTTTCGGATCCAGGGGTGGGATTCTCCTGCAATCAGCGGGATGGCCCGACGCCGGAGTAAAAAGAAGCGGCACAAACCGCTCTGGCATCGGGCCGACCGGAAGTTGCGGAATCCTCCGCCCTTCCGGGGGCTATGCCGGCGGCGGAGGGGTTGGCGCCGTGCAAACCGCCGCCAAAGGGCCAGCGTGGTCCCGCGTATGCGCAGAACCGCTGGTGTGGTCCCAGTTTCTGAAATACAGCAACTCGCACATAATCTCATCAAATCCTCTCTTCATTACTGTTGAACCCAACTGTCTGTCCCTTCTGCCTTGCGATGGCACAAAAGAAGGGTTTATTGCAATGAGAGTGTATGAAAATATGAGTGCAAGCAACAGCTGTCAGGAAAGTTCTTTTGGATAAGAAGAGGAGGCCTGTCAGCTTTAGAGCTTTGGTGAAGTGGGAAGGAAAGGAAAGGAAGGCGACAATTGTTCAGTTCAATTTCCATGGTCAAAATGGGTCGAATTTTATCCTCCGAGGTGTGAATTGTGAATCCGGCTTTTTCCTGACGTCACATTCCCACCTCCTAATTCACCCCGCAGGCCGAATTCCACCAGGTGGAGTCAGAGGCAGGCTGGAGACAGAGTCATTACCCCTGATGCAAGGCGGGAACAGAAGCGAGCGGATGCCAAGGAGGGTAGATTAGAATATTCATCTCTGTTAACTGCGACATCGGCCCATTCTGTGCACATGCATTTGATACACTAGCCCTCACCCCTGAATACATTAAAGCCTTTTAAATTCACAGTTGGGAATCTGGACAACCTTTTGAAGAGGGTGGCACCCTGCTCCACTGCTTTAAAAGGTTGTCCATTATCTAGACTGTGAATAAATGTAAAGATTCAAGTGCAGGGTACAAATGGCACATCTCAATGCTGTTGAATGCAAAAGACATTATCCACTGGATGCTGTATTCTAATGCATCTGAACACTTTCCAATGTTGGTCAATTTAATGGTCATTTACCTTAATCAGAAAGATTTGTCTTAATCACTGCATTAAAACATACTTAAATTATCATATAGCATCTAATTATGACGTGAAATTGTCATTAAAATCAACTGACAAAAGCTTCCCAACTCCAGTACAGGCATCTGCAATGGTCAGCAAGCCTGATGTGGTTTTCCCTTCGCTCAAAATTCCAAGCTCCAGGAAACACTAAATTGAGGGCATCAGGTAATGGCCCGCCACAATTTCCGAGCAAATCAAAAGGGCAGCTGGAAGAAATCTGGTGGCAACTTTGGAATTTTGGCTCCCCCACTTCTTTTTCTTCCTGCCTGACATGGGTTGGTCTGCATTGCACTCTCAAAATCTGACCCAATATCTCAATTTCTCTCTCAATAGATGTTACCAATACCTGTGAGTGTTTGTCCTGTAGTGCACTTGCAAAATCTGGCCCAATCTCTCATTCCCCTCGCTGTGGATCTTATCAAGACCTGTTCAGTGTTTGTCCTGTATTGCACGGGTAAAAACTGACCCGATAGCTCACTTTCTCTCCCCACAGATGTTGCCAAGACCTGTTCAGTGTTTCCCGCATTTTCTGTTTTTATTTCCGATATCCAGCATCTGGAGTATTTTGCTTTTTCTTCCAAAAACAATCATATTTTGACTGAGACAGAATGTGATCATGCAATACTTGTAACAATGTATCAAGTTCTAATGTTCAAACATTAAAAGTGCGTCGATTCATTAATATTGATAAATGTGTACAGAAAAAACAAGTCTGTTTCCAGATTTGCGTGAAGTACTGCAGTTCACATTAGTCTTGAATAATCTTTGGGTAGTGGAGTCACAGAAGAGTGCTGTCCAGATTGTGCAGCGTTGAGTCATGGATAGCAAACAAAATGAATCAGGCCAAATGAAGGTTCAGCCCATTCCAGGGATGCATTCACACTCTAGTGACACTTGTAATGATCCTTAATGGATCCTGAGTAACACAACAGCATCTGACTGTTTCCTTTGCATAACTGGGATTTTTCAATCAATACTGCACATCAAAATCTTCACAGCATCAACCTTGGAGTTAAACAAACAGGATTTAAGGGAAAAAGTATCATATGTTCCACAAAATGTACTTGAAGTCATGCTTTTTAAAACTTGGATGCCAATGGGACTCTCATATTTCAGTGATATTACCAGAACCATTCCACACCTAAATAGATGTACATTTAAAAGCATTTGTTTCAGACATCCACCGCCCCAGTCAAACGGCTTAAACTTTACCATTATCTATGCTATGAGAGAGAGAGGGAGAGGGAGATGAATGAAGTGATCAGGTGAGAGAAAACAAACAGAACACAAGGTGGAATCTGAACAGGCTAAATAGCATTTTTGTTGAACAACAATGCCAATTTAATAAAAACTGCTTGCATGTCCTCACCCCGTCTCTGCTCTGGAACTAAAATGGCCAATCTCTGACAAGGATACTAATTCTCTCACTCTCTTTTGTGGCATTTGTTTGAATATTCTGCTGTATATTTCCAAAATTTTATTTGAGTCAGTGTACTGGGGTTGGACCTTCCTCACTCTGCTGCAAGGCTTTACTTTGCATGATGTGTTGTTTTGGTTCAATAAACTTTCCTTTCACCAATAATACGTAACTATTAAAAAGTGCAAATAAAATTGACAATAACTGAATAAAAATGAATTTGCATCCACAGTGGGCTAAACAACTGGCTTGTAATGCAGAATAATGACAGCAGCGCAGGTTCAATTCCCGTACCGGCCTCCCCGAACAGGTGCCGGAATGTGGCGACTAGGGGCTTTTCACAGTAACTTCATTGAAGCCAACTTGTGACAATAAGCAATTATTATTATTATTACTCATAACAGCCTATAACAGTCAGAAATTGTCAGATTGAAAGATTTACGCGCATATTATATGTCCAAATGCGTGCAATCCATTATAAATTGCTCTGTCCATAGTTGTGATGGCAATTATATACATTTGTCGTAAAATAGAAAATGCTGGAAATACTCATCAGGGCAGGCTGCACCTGTGCAGAGAGAAAGAGTTAGAATTTCAGGTCAGTGACCTTGCATTTTCTGTTTTTATTTTGGATTGCCATCATCTGCATTATTGCAATTATGTAAATTTGTCTGCATTTTGTAACTGCACCTCACCAGTGGTGGCGATGCCTCAACAGGTACTGCAGAGAACACAAACCGGATTTACTTCTCTTCTTCCCAACTTTCCTCATGCCTTTTAATTTGACTATTGCCACATCTAGCTATTATATTAAAAAATTGAAATTTATGATTTAAAATGGGCACTTTGGACAAATTTTGTGTTCTGAGAAAATTATTTCCGACTCATTAATCCTGCTTTACCTGAAGACCACATTCGGTCTTGGTTCTCTTGTGTGCAACACCATGTGAGGTGAGGTTTCCCAGATAACATGTTACAATTTTCATTACATTTTTTGGTCACTCCTTTAAACAAAAGCAGCTGTCAGGGGCAGTTTGGTTTTGATTCCCCATTTACAATACCAGGAGAGACTAATGTATAATATATAAAAATAAATATCTTGCAGATCTTCATCATGTACCCTTTGCATTCTTCCCCATTATGTAGGAACCCACTGCACCTGTAAAGTGCAATTTTAATTGTGATCATCTGCAAAGGTTCATGCAGAACTGAAGTGGTCAAAATAATTGAAGTGCTTCAATACAGTAGGGACTGACAAAAATCTATTTAGTATTTAGCAAAATGCAAAGATTGATTTAAGTTTGCATTCCAAAGTTGATAAATTATGGCTCTCCACGTTATTATTGGCAGCCCATGCATAAGTTGTAGGATAAGTATCTGGGATAATGTGGGACTGAGTACAGTGCTGTCCATACAGTGACCTAGAGTCAGTATGGTGTCCGCTAAACACGTGTTAAAGTGCAAGATAGAGATAGCTCCATACTTGTACCTTTTACCGTATATATGTACTTAGTGACAGGTAGTTAATAAAGACATGCTGTTAACATACAGAAGACTATGAAGCCTTTTATGGTGCCAACACCATCCCAACATGATGGCAGCTCTGAATCAAAAACAATCATCCTCACAGAAATACTGAAAAACTAAGACAAAGGACAACTTCAACAGATTCTGAACTGAAAGAGGCTCCAAAATGAAGATAGAGGGCGAGATTCTCTGACCCCCCCGCCGGGTCGGAGAATCGCCGGGGGCTGGCGTGAATCCCGCCCCCGCCGGTTGCCGAATTCTCCGGCACCGGAGATTCGGCGGGGGCGGGAATCGCGCCACGCCGGTTGGCGGCCCCCCCCCGCGATTCTCCGGCCCGGATCGGCCAAAGTCCCGCTGCTAGGATGCCTGTCCCGCCGGCGTGGATTAAACCACCTCTCTTACCGGCAGGACATGGCGGCGCGGGTGGGCTCTGGGGTCCTGGGGGGGGGGGGGGGGGTGCGGGGCGATCTGGCCAAGGGGGGTGCCCCCACGGTGGCCTGGCCCGCGATCGGGGCCCACCGATCCGCGGGCGGGCCTGTGCCGTGAGGGCACTCTTTTCCTTCCGCATTCGCCACAGTCTCCACCATGGTGGAGGCGGAAGACACTCCCTCCACTGCGCATGCGTGGGGATGCTGTGGTGGCCGCTAACACTCCCGCGCATGCGCCGTCCGGCAATGTCATTTCCGCGCCAGCTGGCAGGGCACCAGAGGCCTTTTCTGACAGTTGGTGGGGCGGAAATCAGTCCAGCGTGGGCCTAGCCCCTCAAGGTTAGGGCTCGGCCCCCCAAGATGCGGAGGATTCCGCACCTTTGGGGTGGCGCGATGCCCGACTGATTTGCGCCATTTTTGGCGTCGGTCGGCAGACACCTTGCCGATACCGGAGAATTTCACCCAGAGTCACTAATTGAATTTGCCAGAATAAATCCAGAAGGAAGAGCCTGGAAGCTGAGGGCAGAAGTTTTATTGCAGCAGAAGACTCCACAAAATTTCCCATCAAAATCCTGATTCAGCATGCAGAGTTCATAGTTCGCATTGGTGAGCTAAATCCTTTTCACTTCCAGGCTGCAGCTAGTGCTGAGAAGCCCTTTTACAAATTTAGTCGGAAGCATGATTTGAACAAAGCCCATGGTTAATCCAGATTCCTGACTCCAAGCCTCAACACGTGGCTTCCAAGTTGAATAGAATAAAAAACTAATAATGAACTTATTGAACTCTCAAGAACCTTGTGACCATCTGAATCCTTAAACAGCAAGCCTGCAGTTTATTTAAAAGTCTTGTTACTTGCAATGCTACATTGCTGATTAAATCAAATCAGCAGATTGCTGACTCATGCAGCCATTGTTGAAAATTCTTCTTCCTGAAGCACGCTGCCACCATTTTGCAAAACCTTCCAAATGACTCATATGGAAAAAGAAGAAAAAAACAGCGGCAAGGAGATGAATGCCACTTTTGTCCACCTTTCAAGAAACAATCAATTGTAACAGCAACCATACATTGAGACAACAGCCAAACCAACCAGGCACGGTTCAACATAAAGCAATGGAAGAAAATAATTAAAGCATATCCACATGCCAGTCCAACCTACAAACCAACCACAGGAACCAGAACCAACAAAATCTGTCGATCTCCTGGCAAAACAGCAAAAGAGATGTGGAAGGGTTAAAAGGCCACCAGACTGCCAGAACCTATTAACTTCAAGGACTTGAAGAGGGGAGATGGGGCACTGAGAATGTTGTTAATGTTAATACTTAACTAGCAATAATGTTTCAACGGTGTTAAGGTTGCAACAATAAGGTAAATGCGTAAGACTTATAATAATACAAATCGTGAAGTAAACTAAAGTAACTCTATATCCATGGGATAAAGACTTAGAGGGAGGTATAGTAGAAGGGTCTGGTATATACAGAGTTAACATGGCTGAGTACAGTACTGCCCACACAGTGATCTAAGAAGGCACATGACATAGTCCTAAGGTCAGTGTGGTGTTGGCCAAAGTACTCTTCAGGCTCAAGATGGAGATTGTTCCTTGCCTGTAATTTGTATACAGTTACTAGCAGTTAATAAAAACTTGCTGTTAACATACAAAACACTGTGAAAACTTCTTTAATAGGCACACTCATAATCAACACTATCCCGACATAAATAAAATTAAATATCAGACCTTCATTGTGATACTTCATTGTAAATAATCAGATATTAGTTTATAAACTTAGTACTCAAAGTTAATCCAATAATCAATAGTTTCCTCCACGAGACAATTATAAAGTTCAATTTTATTTAATATACCAAAACAATCTGCTCCAAATCAGTGCTTGCCCAATATTTAAATAAAAATGAAATAGCTCACCAGAAAATCTTGAGATGCTTTGTCCTACCTTGAATGCTCAAAAGGTGTAAATCCTTATTAGTTCAGCATTAGCTCAAATAATTATTGGGAGTTTTTACAATGTTTATGCTGGGTGGAGTTTATTTCCATTACAATTTAAAAATATGCCAAGTCATCCTGCAAATCAAGATGATCAACTCTGTTCAATGGATTCCTCAGGTCTTACAGCAACAACCTCAGTTTCAAAGGTTAACGCCATAGCAACAAACTCAGAAACAATCTCAATTAACACCAGCTCCTAAAAGCAAAATGTGCACACAACAGAATGTCACCCTCCCAGCACCTCCCCATGCCCAAGACAACACCCATATTCTGAAATCCAGTAACAAGAAGTTACAGTTTTTAAGTCGACAAAACAGATCATTTTCTTTTGTTTCAGCCTCTTGTTGAAAAAGTTAGCTTCATAAATAATGTTTTCTGATATGATTTCCATCTTTACTGTACCGGTTTGTGAAAGGAATGGGTTTGATGCACCAAATACTTTATTATTATGTCATATTCTCTTTGATTCTCAAACCCAACTTGAGATTGATCTTCCGGCCACACTACGCCAGAAAAGCAGCTCGCCGTGGCGCAGCATGGCCAGCGAAAATCGGGAAACCCCGCTCCCAGGATCTGCCAGGCTAGCAACGGCCCAATAGATTCAACGCAATCTTGTGGGACGTTGCAAGGGGAATCCCGCCTACAATGGGATCAGTTTTTGGAAAATCTGCATATCAGAGCAAGGCAGTAAACCTTACTTTAATGTGCATATTTCCAAGGTACCCGAGGCTTTGGGATTCAATCCCTTTGCCTCGGGAACCTCGGGCGAATGCCTTTTGGTATTGGTCCCCACAAGTGGAAATCGGAGGCCACCAGCTGCATGCCCTTTGGGCAGAGTGGTGCCCAGGCACTGCTGGTGTCACTTGGGCATCCTGGTAGTGCCACCTGGGTGCCTGCGTAGCATTGTGAAGGTGCCCAAGTGACACTGCCAGCTGGCAGGGGCACTGCTAGGTTGGCACTGCTGAGGTGCCACGCTGGCATTTTTTGCACATGCGTACAATTGGTCTGGGATTGCCTGCCATAGGGTGTGGGGGTGGGCTGGGGGACCCTCCCATGTTGCGTTTAGGCTGGGGAAAGGTCGGGGATTGTTTTTGTTGGCCTCGGAGATCGGAACACCATTTAAACATGGCATCCCGATCTCTCGCTACAGGAGTGAGTTCCGGCGAGCAGATCCCTGTTGTAAAAAATGGGCTATGTGCGGCCTCGGCCATGCATTCTGCGTTTAGGCCACTTATTCAAAGCAAGTCGCGTTGAATAGCCATGTGTTTCTTTGCACTGCGAGTGCCGGGAAACACGTGGCCAAATGCGCTCGCTCGGGAGCACTGTTTCCTTTTTGTAACATCGTGCCCGTTGTATCTCAAAGTATCTAGTTCATAATGTGACTTAAGGTATAACTTTCTAAACTTATAACAGGGGAATGTTACTTCATTCTCAGTCACTTGTACTGAATATTTAATGGCTTTCAGAAATGACAGAGTTGACCATCACAAGTCTACTGACACAATTCATGCAAACATATTAATTTGCTCCGACCAACAGTGTTGCATTACCAGAAATAAAGTCTGAAATTCAGAATATTCAACCAAGGTAATGTATCATTCCTGATTTCCTCCATGCTATTGCACTCCTCGGGGAGTGCTATGGTGTCAGAGGTGCCATCTTCCAGATGAGACATTAAACCAAGTTCCCGTCTGTCCAGACGGGTGGAATTAAACAATCCCATGGCACTAAACCAGGGGAGTACTGGCCAATACATATCGTACAGCCAACATTATTGAACAAATAGACTATCTGTTTTTTTAAAAAAAATTAATGGGGTGTGAATACTGCTGGCATGGCCAGCATTTACAGCCATCCATAATTTTGCTCATTATTACAGGGGAGATGTTGGCACTTTGGCAGTCGGAACATCATGGTCAGAGGCACAGCGAGTTCTCCTGCAACTGTAATTCTGGATGGGGACTGCAGGCTTTGTTCTACCTGAAGTCATCTATGATGGTGAGACCTCTGGAGATATGCACTCATGCATCACAGGTGCCATGCTTCAGATAACTCAATTAACTCTGAAGTGACATCAAGAAATGATGCATGGATTGGGCATAGCAATCCCACTAAGGGGCGCAATGGTTATGGGTGGCACGGTAGCACAGTGGTTAGGACTGTTGCTTCACAGCGCCAGTGACCCTGGTTCAATTCCCGGCTGGGTTACTGTCTGTGCGGAGTCTGCACGTTCTCCTCATGTCTGCGTGGGTTTCCTCCGGGTGCTCCGGTTTCCTCCCGCAAGTCCCAAAAGACGTGTTGTTAGGTAATTTGGACATTCTGAACTCTCGCTCTTCACAATAACTTCATAGTAGTGTTAACGTAAGCCTACTTGTGACACTAATAAAGATTATTATTAATCGCTCCAAATGCCGAGAACATCCCAGATGTGGGGCTGGATTCTCCGTTTTTGGGACTATGTCCCCACGGCGTCGGGAAAACTGTGGTCTTTTACACCAGGAATACTGGCGTCTAAAGGCCACAGATTCCTCGTTTTGCTGGGGACAAGCAAGCAGCTGTCGTAGAGCTCGCAGCTCTAGCTGCCGATACGGCCCTCAGCACTTCCGGGT
This sequence comes from Scyliorhinus torazame, assembly GCF_047496885.1. Classification (NCBI taxonomy): domain Eukaryota; kingdom Metazoa; phylum Chordata; class Chondrichthyes; order Carcharhiniformes; family Scyliorhinidae; genus Scyliorhinus; species Scyliorhinus torazame. The sequence goes on along the minus strand of NC_092715.1, from coordinate 101,541,364 downwards.
CAGAGGCCTCGCATGCGCACGGTGGCGGCCTCCAGCGGCCGCGCTGTGCTCCATGGCAGACTCAGCCTGTGGACCTGGACCGGAAAAAGTGCCCCGCATCGGTCACTCGTGCTCCCCGGACCGCCCGCACACATTGCCACCAGCCCCGAAAGAAGCCTCCCTTGCCCGCCGATCAGCCCTCCCTCTTCTGTGGTGGCCCCGGACTTAGCCTGCAGCCGCCACGCAAGGATCCCGGACGGTGAAGCCACATGAGTCCCACGCTGTTGGGAATTCGGCCAGTAGGCAACAGAGCATCGTGGGGCAGGTCTCAGGCAATGGCCTGAGGCGGTGGATACTCGCTGCAGAATACTCCATGAGTACGCCGATTTTTTGGGGGTGGAGAATTGAAGAACCGCCGCTGCTCCCGATTTTGTGTGCTAAAATGGATTCTCTGCCCCGTCGCCGAACGTGATATTGGGAGTGGAGAAACCAGCCCATGGTGTTGAAGGTTAATTCAGGTCAGCTGCGACATTGACTAGAACACATGAATATTAAGAGGTAGAGATTCTAACTAAATATAAATTTTTACACATCACCCTTTTAGTAAATTTTCGCAGGTTGTGTAAATCTCTATCCCTTCATATCACCAATTTTGTTACAATGGGCAACTCCTTCTATATTGTGCTACAATCCAATCAATTATTCACAATTACTGCCACGTTATAAAAATAAATACACACCTAAAGAACAGTCCAAGATTCAGAATAAAATACCTTAGACATAAAAATGATCTGCAGCAATTTTAGAAATGAAACCATTCACACGACATGTAATAATCTTAATTAGCATCACAAGTAGGCTTACATTAACACTGCAATGAAGTTACTGTGAAAAGCCCCTAGTCGCTGCACTCCAGAACCTGAGAGAGATGAGAAGATCTTCTCTGAGCCATCTTGGTGACTGCAATGAGTGTGTGGTAAGTAGATCGCGATAAAACAGCTCCAGCTGGCAGGCACTTTGGACCTAACTCCTGCTTCGTCGGAAATTGTTCTGAATTCTCGCCGGCAGAGTGCTGGCTCATTTGCATGTCCTGACTCGCTTACTGAATAGCGCCCCCAACAGGAATGTGAATCACACGCAATTCAGTCCCAGCAGCATCACTGAGGGCACGTTCTGGATGCCTGGTCAGCTCTCAACAGTGGCTAAGAAACTGGACCAGAACCATAACTTTTTTAAGTTTTACGGCAGTGTGGATAGCTCAATTTGTTCCACGAATGATAATATAAGAAATAGGCCTTGGCTATTTTATAAAACAAACTTTATTAAAACAAAGGAAAATAAAACAATATTTAAACTTTTAAACTTCACCCATAATAATAACAAATTCCATGTAGTTTCATAACCTTAGCACACCAGTTCCCAGGTAGCACCGTGGCTCAGTGGTTTGCACTGCTGGCTCACGGCACCAAGGACTCAGGTTAGATCCTGGCCCCGGATCACTTTCCGTGTGGAGTTTGCACATTCTCCCGTGTCTGTGTGGGTCTCACGCCCACAGCCTAAAGGAGTACAGGATTAGCCACGCTAAAATACCCCTTAATTGGAAAAATACTTAATTGGGTACTTTAAGTTTTAAAAAAACTTACAAGTTCCCATTAAACAGCACTTTAACTGAACATGCAACTCTCATTCCACTTACAGAGACAGGCAAAGGCAATACTTGCATTTAACAAAGCAATTTTCCTTCTGTTAGAGAAATTCTATCTGAATGCTTTTCCAAAGCCTACCTCGGTGGCAACTTTCATGATCTATCGCGGTCAATTTCCAAAGCCTTCTCCTCCACCTGTTCAAACCAGGATTATTTTTCTCTCTCTCTCTAAGCTTCATCCTGCACTTCAAACAAAGGTTCTCTGGGTGTCCAGACTGGAACATATCTTCGTTATCTTGGTTGTTTGACGACCCAACCCTGGAGCGAAAGTCTCCATCCCGCCCCGCCACATTTCTGCCCCGACCCGCCGGCGGGATGCTCCGTTACACCGGCCGGTCAATGGGGTTTCCCATTGTGGGGCAGCCCCACGCCGTCGGGAAACCCCCGGGCGCCGGCAAAACGGAGACTCCCGCCGGCGGAGAATGACGCCCCATGTTATACAAAAGAATCATGCTTTTGATATGCAACTAACCTTCCATTGATGGACAAAAAGAGGCTATCAGACTCTGTAATGGGCTAATGGCTGGTTAGATAGGAGTGTCCCAAAGGATAATGGATCTGGGGTATCCTGTGTATTTCCACTAACGTGTTTAAGTCTCACTGGGAAAATGTAACTCAGCCAGTGTTGGCCTATCCCTCTGTACCAGCAGTTTTTTTCCCCCTTCAGTCTGTTTAACCCCTACAATTGCCTGCTACACCTTGGATCTCATTTCTGGACCCAAGTTCCTAATATCTCCCAAGTGTAACAAGCACAATTTAATGGAAATGACAGAGTCCTGTTACGAGCATGTTTAACTGGGTGGTTCCCAGCGCTTGTATCGCCGAGAACAACCCCGCTATTAAACGGGACTCTGTTTCTTTTCTGGGCCTCAGCAAGGAATACCCCGCCGATGCCACACTTCGGCTCATTCCCTGCACTAACAAGCTCAGGTTGAGGTACCATTTAGATCCCCAACAACCCCCCTCAGAACTAGAACAAACAGAGTTGTTATCTCTGGGTTGTTGCCCGTGCCACGTGATAGTGAGATGAGGAATAGGGAGAGAGAGCAATTAAACACGTGGCTACAGGGATGGTGCAGGCGGGAGGGATTCAGATTTCTGGATAACTGGGGCTCTTTCTGGGGAAGGTGGGACCTCTACAGACAGGATGGTCTACATCTGAACCTGCGGGGCACAAATATCCTGGGGGGGAGATTTGTTAGTGCTCTTTGGGGGGGTTTAAACTAATGCAGCAGGGGCATGGGAACCTGGATTGTAGTTTTAGGGTAAGGGAGAATGAGAGTATAGAGGTCAGGAGCACAGATTTGACGTCGCAGGAGGGGGCCAGTGTTCAGGTAGGTGGTTTGAAGTGTGTCTACTTCAATGCCAGGAGTATACGAAATAAGGTAGGGGAACTGGCAGCATGGGTTGGTACCTGGGACTTCGATGTTGTGGCCATTTCGGAGACATGGATAGAGCAGGGACAGGAATGGATGTTGCAGGTTCCGGGGTTTAGGTGTTTTAGTAAGCTCAGAGAAGGAGGCAAAAGAGGGGGAGGTGTGGCGCTGCTAGTCAAGAGCAGTATTACGGTGGCGGAGAGGATGCTAGATGGGGACTCATCTTCCGAGGTAGTATGGGCTGAGGTTAGAAACAGGAAAGGAGAGGTCACCCTGTTGGGAGTTTTCTATAGGCCTCCAAATAGTTCTAGGGATGTAGAGGAAAGGATGGCGAGGATGATCCTGGATAAGAGCGAAAGTAATAGGGTAGTTATTATGGGAGACTTTAACTTTCCAAATATTGACTGGAAAAGATATAGTTCGAGTACATTAGATGGGTCGTTTTTTGTACAGTGTGTGCAGGAGGGTTTCCTGACACAGTTTGTTGACAGGCCAACAAGAGGCGAGGCCACATTGGATTTGGTTTTGGGTAATGAACCAGGCCAGGTATTGGATTTGGAGGTAGGTGAGCACTTTGGGGACAGTGACCACAATTCGGTGACGTTTACGTTAAGGATGGAAAGGGATAAGTATACACCACAGGGCAAGAGTTATAGCTGGGGGAAGGGCAATTATGATGCCATTTGACGTGACTTGGGGGGGATAAGGTGGAGAAGTAGGCTGCAAGTGTTGGACACACTGGATAAGTGGAGCTTGTTCAAGGATCAGCTACTGCGTGTTCTTGATAAGTATGTACCGGTCAGGCAGGGAGGAAGGTGCCGAGCGAGGGAACCGTGGTTTACCAAAGAAGTGGAATCTCTTGTTAAGAGGAAGAAGGAGGCCTATGTGAAGATGAGGTGTGAAGTTTCAGTTGGGGCGATGGATAGTTACAAGGTAGCGAGGAAGGATCTAAAGAGAGAGCTAAGACGAGCAAGGAGGGGACATGAGAAGTATTTGGCAGGAAGGATCAAGGAAAACCCAAAAGCTTTCTATAGGTATGTCAGGAATAAGCGAATGACTAGGGACAGAGTAGGACCAGTCAAGGACAGGGATGGGAAGTTGTGTGTAGAGTCTGAAGAGATAGGCGAGATACTAAATGAATATTTTTTGTCAGTATTCACTCAGGAAAAAGATAATGTTGTGGAGGAGAATGCTGAGCTCCAGGTAAATAGATTAGATGGCATTGAGGTACGTAGGGAAGAGGTGTTGGCAATTCTGGACAGGCTGAAAATAGATAAGTCCCCGGGACCTGATGGGATTTATCCTAGGATTCTCTGGGAGGCCAGGGAAGAGATTGCTGGACCATTGGCTTTGATTTTTATGTCATCATTGGATACAGGAATAGTGCCAGAGCACTGGAGGATAGAAAATGTGGTCCCTTTGTTCAAAAAGGGGAGCAGAGACAACCCCGGCAACTATAGACCGGTGAGCCTCACGTCTGTAGTGGGTAAAGTCTTGGAGGGGATTATAAGAGACAAGATTTATAATCATCTAGATAGGAATAATATGATCAGGGATAGTCAGCATGGCTTTGTGAAGGGTAGGTCATGCCTCACAAACCTTATCGAGTTCTTTGAGAAGGTGACTGAACAGGTAGACGAGGGTAGAGCAGTTGATGTGGTGTATATGGATTTCAGCAAAGCGTTTGATAAGGTTCCCCACGGTAGGCTATTGCAGAAAATACGGAGGCTGGGGATTGAGGGTGATTTAGAGATGTGGATCAGAAATTGGCTAGCTGAAAGAAGACAGAGGGTGGTGGTTGATGGGAAATGTTCAGAATGGAGTTCTGTCACAAGTGGAGTACCACAAGGATCTGTTCTGGGGCCGTTGCTGTTTGTCATTTTTATCAATGACCTAGAGGAAGGCGCAGAAGGGTGGGTGAGTAAATTTGCAGACGATACTAAAGTCGGTGGTGTTGTCGATAGTGTGGAAGGAAGTAGCAGGTTACAGAGGGATATAGATAAGCTGCAGTGCTGGGCTGAGAGGTGGCAAATGGAGTTTAATGTAGAGAAGTGTGAGGTGATTCACCTTGGAAGGAAAAACAGGAATGTGGAATATTTGGCTAATGGAAAAGTTCTTGGAAGTGTGGATGAGCAGAGGGATCTAGGTGTCCATGTACATAGATCCCTGAAAGTTGCCACCCAGGTTGATAGGGTGGTGAAGAAGGCCTATGGAGTGTTGGCCTTTATTGGTAGAGGGATTGAGTTCCGGAGTCAGGAGGTCATGTTGCAGCTGTACAGAACTCTGGTACGGCCGCATTTGGAGTATTGCGTACAGTTCTGGTCACCGCATTATAGGAAGGACGTGGAGGCTTTGGAACGGGTGCAGAGGAGATTTACCAGGATGTTGCCTGGTATGGAGGGAAAATCTTATGAGGACAGGCTGATGGCCTTGAGGTTGTTTTCGTTAGAGAGAAGAAGGTTAAGAGGAGACTTAATAGAGGCATACAAAATGATCAGAGGGTTAGATAGGGTGGACAGTGAGAGCCTTCTCCCGCGGATGGAAATGGCTAGCACGAGGGGACATAGCCTTAAACTGAGGGGTAATAGATATAGGACAGAGGTCAGGGGTAGATTCTTTATGCAAAGAGTAGTGAGGCCGTGGAATGCCCTACCTGCTACAGTGGTGAACTCGCCAACATTGAGGGCATTTAAAAGTTTATTGGATAAACATATGGATGATAATGGTATAGTGTAGGTTAGATGGCTTTTGTTTCGGTGCAACATCGTGGGCCGAAGGGCCTGTACTGCGCTGTATTGTTCTATGTTCTATGTTCTATTATCAATTAGGGGATCCTTGAGCCCCCTGAACCCACCTCATAAGGGCAGGGCACCTCGAGCCTGATCCCCTATACGGGCAAGATGCTACCAAGGCACCTTGGTACGGCCAGCCTGTCACCCTGGCAATGCTGCTGGATGCGCTAAATCATTTAACATGGACTTCTGCCCATGAGTGGGAGGGCATCCCACCCTCAGGAGCAGCCAGCAATCTGCTTGGCCCTCAGTCTCAGCAGTAACAGAAATGGAACAGCAGGAAGAACCCAGAAGATGATCATGTTGCCCAAGATAGGCAGGTCCCAGGGTTTTAAGTGGGGATAAATCAGAAAGCTTAGGGAGGGGAGAGATGGGCTTTTGAGGGGAGTCAGCATGAAACAAGGGGCGAAATCTATGGAGAGGGGGGCTAATGTACATTGAGCAGCCCCCAAATAGAGGCCTCTTTCTTCTGCCTTTTCTCATGTAGGCCTTAAAACAAATTAACACTCCTGCCCAAGTGTCCATGCCAAAACACATTTTTACTTGGCAATGTATTATTCAGGTCAAAAGGCATGTTAGCAAGCCTGAGTGACCTTTAATTATTCATTTAAATATGGCGGACAGGCTGCCGATTTTGGTGGGCAGCTACCTAGTGTTTTATAGGGACCAAGTCGGGGTGGGCATAGATATATATATATATATACTGCCTTGTCATATATACTTACATATATCTATATGCCCAACCCCAGCAAAAAACCATGCCCAGCAGAGGCATGTAAAATCCAGCCTTATACTTGGGGCAGCACGGTGGCACAGTGGTTAGCACAGTTGCTTCACAGCTCCAGGGTCCCAGGTTCAATTCCCGGCTTGGGTCACTGTCTGTGCGGAGTCTGCATGTTCTCCCCGTGTGTGCGTGGGTTTCCTCCGGGTGCTCAGGTTTCCTCCCACAGTCCAAAGATGTGCAGGTTAGGTGGATTGGCCATGCTACATTGCCCTTAGTGTCCGAAACAAAGGTTAGGTGGGGTTACTGAGTTAATGAAAATGAAAAATGAAAATCGCTTATTGTCACAAGTAGGCTTCAAATGAAGTTACTGTGAAAAGCCCCTAGTCGCCACATTCCGGCGCTTGTTCGGGAAGCCTGGTATGAGAATTGAACCCGTGCTGCTGGCCTGCCTTGGTCTGCTTTCAAAGCCAACTATTTAGCCCACTGTGCTAAACCAGGTTACAAGGATGGGTTGAAAGTGTGGGCTTAAATGGAGAGCTCTTTCCAAGGGCCGATGCAGACTCAATGGGCCGAATGGCCTCCTTCTGCACTGTAAATTATATGATTCTATGAATCTACTGCTTGCCAATTTTCTACCTAGCTTCCTAAATTTTGACCAAAGGCCCACATGCCTCTTTCCACTATTATCGATGTGGACCATGACTGCTGGCAGTTCACCCTCCCTCCTCAAGGTGATCTGCAGCTGTTCAGTGGGGCAACACAAGGGCACAGTGGTGAACACTGCTGCTTCACACGCCAGGACCCAGGTTTAATTCTGGTCTCGGGAGACTGTGTGGAGTTTGCACTTTCTCACTGTGTCTGCATGGGTTTCCTTTGAGTGCTCAGGTTTTCTTCCATAGTCCAGATATGCAGGTAAGGTGGGATTACGGGGATTGGGGGGGGGGGGGGGGGGGGGGAGGGGGAGTTGCCATAGGTAGGGTGCTCTCTCAGCGGGTCGGTGCAGACTCGATGGGTGAAATGGCCTCCTTCCGCACTGTAGGAATTCTATGAACATCCCTGACCCTTGCAGCAGGGAGGCACTGCACCATTCTGGTTTCACATCAGCGGCTGCAGAAATGTCTGTCAGTTTCCTTAACTATCCAATCTCCCATTTCTCTTCCAGTCTTCAGCATATCCCCTGTGGAAATGAAAATGAAAATCGCTTATTGTCACAAGTAGGCTTCAAATGAAGTTACTGTGAAAAGCCCCTAGTCGCCACATTCCGGCACCTGTTCGGGAAGCCTGGTACAGGAATTGAACCCGCGCTGCTGGCCTGCCTTGGTCTGCTTTAAAAGCCAGCTATTTAGCCCATTGGGCCAGCCATGGATGTGGTTTCAGCTACATACCTCAGAAAGCCACCGCTTTCATCAGTATTCAGAACTGAATACTGCTTGGAAAGTGAGATGCACTTAAGGGACTCCTACCTGATTGGTCAACGGAAGTTTTCCCCCAATTAAATACTGGGAAGATTTAAGCCATCGTTTTCAGACCCACGTCAAATTCTGTTCCCTTTCTACTGGCTGCATCCCTCTCTCCGGCAACAATCTGAGAGTAAATCAGTTCGTCCTCAACCTCGCGATCATACTTAACCCAAAGATGAACTTCTGACCACATATTCCCACCTACCCCGAGACTAGCTCTTTCAAACCCCATTACATCATCTAACTTTGCCTGCCTCAGTTCCATCTGTTGCTGAAACCCTCATTCATGACTTTATTACCGATAGACTCAACTATTCCAGTGCATTCCTGGCTGCTGACCAACACTCTGTAAACTTGAGGTCATCCAAAACTCTGCAGCCATGTCTTAATTTGTAGAAAATTCCCTTCCTTACTGTCCATGCCCACTGACCTACAGCAGCTCCTTGTTGTTTTGATTTAAAATACTTGTTCATAAATCCTCCATAGCCTCATCACTCCCATCTTTGTAACCACCTCCAGTCCCCTCAACCTTCTAAGATATCTGCACTCAGTTAATTCTAGCCTCTCGAGCATCCCTGATTTTTACCTTTGGCGGCCGAAGCTTCAATTGCCACGGCCCTAACTCTGGAATTCCCTCCCTACATCTCCGTCTCATTTTTCTCTGTAAAGATACTCTTCAAAATCTATTTCTTTGGCAAGCTTTTGGACATCTGACTAATATCTCCTTGTGTGGCTCGGTCATATTTTGTTTTATGATGTCACTGTGAAGCCCCTTGGGATGTTTCATTACGTCCTCAATATCTAACTTTTGGACAAAGCGTTTAGATACCACTGTCAATAATGTCTTCTTTGACTTGGCATCAATTTGTGTCGGATTATGCTCCACCTCGGGATGTTTCCTTGCATTAAACATGGTTACCTGAAATGTTTATAGGCTATCACTGTAGCAATTGGGAATCAGGTTGGTTTCAATGAGTACTTTAAGAAAATATTCTATAAATATTTGCAATTTCTTTTTATACCTCACATCATGGGTGAGATTCTCCGTTGCCCGACGCCAATATCGTAATCGGCGATCGGGCGAAGAATCCCTGTTTACGACCAACGCGGGGGCGGGGCTTTTTCGGATGCTCTGCCCCCTCCAAAACGGCGTCATCAGGGAGTATACGTACGCCGTTGGGACGGCCTCACAAAGTTACCTGAAGGTCCTCCCCCGATGCTCTGCCCCCGATGAGCCAAGTTTTCTCAGTTTTCGTGAACCCGGCGCCACCACAGTCGTGTGAGAGCCATGCTGCTGGGGGGACTGGTGGGGGGTGGCCCGGGGGTGGCGAGGGGGTATCCAGAGATGCACTATCTGGCAGGTCGGGTCTGCGCGCGGCCAGTGCCGTGTTGGGCGGCGCAACTGCTGCAGGCCGTCGCTGTGCGCAAGCACGGCCACGGACCTGGCAATTTTCCAGGCGTTTATATCGGGAAGGCCGTGCGTTTTGCGTGGCTACTAGCCCCTCACCGGTTGGAAGATCGGTGCTGGGGCCTCGCCAATTTTTTCGGCGTAAAACTAGATACTTACACCGGACATAGCCTCAAAATCGGAGAATCCCAGCCCCATAACACCACTTAATATAGCACGGTAGCACAGTGGTTAGCACTGTTGTTTCACAGTGCGAGGGACCTAGGTTCGATTCCTGGCTTGGATCACCGTCTATGCGAAGTCTGAAGGTTCTCCCTGTGCCTGCGTGGGTTTCCTCTAGGTGCACCACTTTCCTCCCACAGATGTGCTGTTAGGTAATTTGGACATTCTGAATTCTCTCACTGTGTACCCGCACAAGCGCCGGAATGTGGCGACTAGGGGCTTTTCACAGTAACTTCATTGCAGTGTTAATGTAAGCCTACTTGTGACAATAAAGATTATTATCATTAATTATTATTAGATGCTGTAGTAGAAGTCAATTAAGTTATTGTTCTGTTGGGCTTGCCTCCATCTTTCAAAAGCTGCAATAATCCAGAACCAAGTTGGTTTCAGTTGCTTTCATTAAATCAAAAGTGCTCCAAGAGAGATTCTGACTAGGTTTTTTCAAGTTTGTCCTCCCAGTCCACAATATTTCACCCATTAACTCCAGAATCACATACAAAATTGATCAGAAATACAATGCTTTCCTTTGTTGAATCATACCCACCAAATGATCATTTTAAATTACATTCAAATCAGATTATGTGTTTATAATGACTGTGTACTTTAGACAATAGCTGCAAATTTGGTTCACAATTTATGTTTTTGGCTTCCTGACAATAGACGTTCTCATCAACATTCCATGGAATTTTCTGCAGGAATGCGTTATTTATATTTATCCTGGTGTAACAGCAATTGAAATACAATTTTCAAATGATATCACAGTTTGAGCTAAGGGTTACATGTGAAAGCAATCGGTCAGGGCTGGATATGTGGGGGGCTGGAGGAATAATACAAGCCATTGTCCCATTGTTTACTGGGGTTTTTTTTTGTTGAACTTCTTTTACATTAAAGGAAAAAAATGTTTAAGTTCCTAATTTGGTTGCTGTCTATTTCCCCCCAATTGTTGCATGGTTGCCAATGCCCATTCTAGCGGCTGGAACTATACTTATTTGGGCCTTCTACATATGAAAACACACATTAATAATATATTTACCGATCAAAGTTAATCAATAAGAATCATCTGTTAATACAAGTTGTTGTAATATGCCTTTAAGGGAGAGCAGCATGCCATCACTGGAAGGAAAGAGTGTCACGTCTCAGTTTCACTTTGGCCTGTGAGCAGAATACACACACAGCTCTGCTATTGATGCCTTCTAGCTTTATACCCTTGTACAGTTCTTATGTGCCTAGTCTAAATAAATGGACCCACAACATGTTTACCCATTCCCTTATGAGTGATTGATGCCTTTAAATTATTTTTAAAAACAAAACACAAGTGACTGTGCCACTCCAAAAACGCAGATAAAACTGAACAGTGGATTTTGCTGGTACTAAAGGAAGTGATTTAGCGTCTTATGAATGTTTTGGAGATTTGTTAATACAAATTTGCATCTGTATGAGCATCGTCCATGCGTGGCACACATCCTGAAGCGCTTCACAGCCACTGAAGTACTTATTGAAGTGTATTTACTGTTTGTATATTGGGAAACATGGCAACAAATTTGCCCAGAGCAAGATTCCACAAACAATGAGGTATGTGGCCAGATAGCCTGTTTCAGCAATGCTGGTTGATGGCTAAATACTGACCAGGAAACCAGGATAACATCCCTGTTCATTTCTGAATACTATTATGGGATTGTTTGTATCTGCCCAGTACTACGCTGAATCGTTAGCCTAGATGTGCTCAAGGTTCTGGGATACATTGTATTGGCGTTTTTTTGTGTTATGATCTCAGCTGATGTTACGACTGAACAAGTCAGATCCCAGGGTGGAACCCGGCTTAATAGATCCTAACCTCTATTTTGTGGTTTATAAACGGTGAAGGTGGCTACTGAACAGTCACAGGGACTGCTGATGAACTTTTAACAAAAGAATGAAACATCTATTAAACATAACCATGGTAGCACAGTGGTTAGCACTGTCTCTTCACCACTGTCACTTCACAGTGACCCGGGTTCGATTCCAGGCCTGGGTAACTGTCTGTGCGGAGTCTGCACGTGTCTACGTGGATTTCCTCCGAGTGCTCTGGTTTCCTCCCACAAGTCCCGAAAGACGTGCTTCTGCAGATTTCTTACCATCCCCCAGTGCCCCGACCTTTGTCATACTGTGAGCCAACTGGTCTCATTGGACCTCTGTCTTTCACACAAAGGTTTCCAATCTCCGCTCTCAAACAAAACACCTTTGAATCTTCTCCAAAACAATGCTTTTTCTCGGACGTCTTCAACAAGCATTCCCACTCCAGGCTTTCGATCGCTGCTTCTGATGTTTCTCTCCCCTGGATTGCCCTGTTTATTCAAGTTTCATCTTCCATTCACTGTCTCAGCTATTTAACCATGCCAACAGAACACCACTGCTTCACAGGCCCACAGTAAGGAGTCAGGAACATTTGGCTGCCTGCTCGGATCTTCTGGCTTCATGGAAGCTCATTTTGTCTCTATTCTGCACCCTGCTGTTTCTCTCTTTAATTCAGAGCATTTGTCACATTCCTTAATTTAACTTCACTGAACAGGACCTAGTTCACATTCTTGGTTCATATTCCTTGACTTAAGTGTCTTCCATGGCGTTTCTTTTGATCCCACTTCATTTCTGAGACCTTCTCCTGTTCTTTTCAGAAATCTGGGGCGAAATTCTCCGGTATCGGCGCGATGTCCGCCGACCAGCGCCAAAAACGGCGCAAATCAGTCGGGCATCGCGCCACCCCAAAGGTGTGGAATCCTCCACATCTTGTGGGGCCGAGCCCCAACCTTGAGGGGCTAGGCCCTCGCCGGACTAATTTCCGCCCCGCCAGCTGGCGGAAAAGGCCTTTGGTGCCCCGCCAGCTGGCGCGGAAATGACATTGCCGGGTGGCACATGCGCGGGAGCGTTAGCGGCCGCTCACGGCATCCCGGCGCATGCGCTGTGGAGGGAGTCTCTTCCGCCTCCGCCATGGTGGAGACCGTGGCGAAGGCGGAAGGAAAAGAGTGCCCCCACGGCACAGGCCCGCCCGCGGATCGGTGGGCCCCGATCGCGGGCCAGGCCACCGTGTGGGCACCCCCCGGGGCCAGATCGCCCCACGCCCCCCCCCCCCAGGACCCCGGAGCCCGCCCGTGCCGCCTTGTCCCGCCGGTAAGAGAGGTGGTTTAATCCACGCCGGCGGGACAGGCATCCTAGCAGCAGGACTTCGGCCCATCCGGGCCGGAGAATCGCGGTGAGGGGCCCGCCAACCGGCGCGGCGCGATTCCCGCCCCCGCCGAATCTCCGGTGCCGGAGAATTCGGCAACCAGCGGGGGCGGGATTCACGCCAGCCCCCGGCGATTCTCCGACCCGGCGGGGGGTCGGAGAATCTCGCCCCTGTTTACTGCAATTCACTCTCCTGTCCAGCTCCTCCTGGCACCTGCTTCCAACTGAATTAAAACTGCTTTATGTTTCTCCCTGTTTCTAAGGGCCTCACGTTGCCCAGCTTTTTCTACTTTGTTTTAACTTCCCTAAAACACTCCACCCCCCAAAGGTCATAATGCAAGTATACAAACAAACCTACAGACATGCAGCAATTATTCTGAGCCAAAACCAAAACCCAAGTTTCCCCTTTCTGAGTACACAAATACAAAATATAAAATATCTTAAACTTAAAGCTGTAGCTTTAACATCTATAACACAAATGTAACTTACTTAAAATGATCTCTATTCCCTAACCATTGCTTCTGCAAACTGTTTGTATGTATAAATTATTTAGAACAGTTATTACAAGAGATGGATAAAGCATGTGATATCTTTACGGCTGGTAATAGACATGAAAGTGCTATGTTTATGGCGAGGTGGTGCCATAGTGGTATTGTCACTGGACTAGTAATCTGGGGACCCAAGTTTGAACTGCAGGTTTGAATTCAATAAAAAGTCTGGAACTAAAAGTATAATGATGACCAGGAAAAGCATTGTTGATTGTCGGAGATACCCAGCTGATTCACTAGTGTTCTTGAGGGAAGGAAATCTGCCATCCCTACATGGTCTGGCCTTTATCTGACTCCAAATCCACAGCAATGTGGGTGACACTAACTGCCCTCTGAAGTGGCCTCGCAAGCCACTCAGCTCAAGGGCAATTAGGGATTGACAATAAAGACTGGCCCAAGCAATACATGCTGGTCCAGTCAGCAATATCCACATTCCAGGGGGGATCTTTCTGGACTGCAGGGTGATTTAGTCAGATGGGGTGAAATTTAGATTTCCCGACCGTGGCTTCAGATGCGGAGATAAATGTCCAGCCTCATTTGGATTTGTTTGTTTATTGTCACGTGTACTGAGATACAGTGAAAAGTATTTTTCTGTCAGCAGCTTAACAGATCATTAAGTACATGGGGAGAAAAGGGAATAAAAGAAAATACATAATAGGGCAACAGAAGGTATACAATGTAACTACATAAGCACCGGCATCGGATGAAGCATACAGGGGTGTAGTGTTAATGAGTTCAGTCCATAAGAGGATCATTTAGGAGTCTGGTAACAGCGGGGATGTGGTGAACGTATTGCTACTGCAATTCATCACTCTATTGTACTGTATTATGTTGATGCCCCTGTGGGCTCCGCCTGTGGCTCCGCCCCCTCGGGGGTGGTATATAAACCTGCAGCCTGTAGGCGGCACTCAATACAGAGCAGTCACAAGCAGGCACAGATCTAGCTTATTAAAACCACTGTTCATGTCTGCTAATGGTCTCGTGTGAATTGCTGGTCACATCAGGGGAAGAAGCTCTTTTTGAGTTTGTTTGTGCGTGTTCTCAGACTTTTGTATCTCCTGCCTTCTCATGTTAGGCTTTGGCAGGTTTGTGTTGATAATACACTAGGAATACTCATTAGTGTAAAACTTTTCAAAATTACATCCTACGCGAATCTCATGGCACCCGGTTTACGTTTGTTTGAAGGTCATGTGTACTTGTTACCCTTGTGCAATTGTGTGTTAGGTCAGCGTTTTTTCGTGTTAAATTCCACAGCACATGGGAGCGGAGAATGGCAGCTTGCATGAAGGCTCGAAACCAGAAAGAGCAAGTTAGCGGCGAGGGGAAGTATGTGTGGAATAGATTGGTGGGCATTGAAGAGTGGAAGAGGGATCCAGGGGAGGAGAGAAGGGGGGGTTGATGTCAGAAAGGCCTAACAACCTGGATGTGGTGGGAATTGTCAGTCATAGAATCATAGAATCGCTACAGTGCAGAAGGAGGCCATTTGGCCCATCGAGTCTGCAGTGAAAGAGCACTCTACATAGGCCAAATCCCCCACCCAATCCCCGTAACCCCACTGGACATTAACATGAACATTCACTAAAAAGTGAACCCAAAATAGTCTGTTTCTTCCAAAAAAAAGGAAATGTCCCTAACTCCCCTGTAAACTTTAATGCATGCTAACCATGAGGTGTGCCAGTACATTTAGCTAAGCTAGACTAAGCTAGTCGAAACAAATAACAAAGAAAATTAAATCAACAGAACATGAAATATTGGCGAGTGTAATTTGATTTTGAAGGACACCGTTACCATCTTTGTCTCTCGTATTTTATGTTAATTGAAATGAAGTTGACAGTTAAGTTGTGGTTGTGATGAAGAGCTTTCCTGTTTCATCAATAAGCTCTTTTATAGCCACCCACACCTGCTGCCTGGGTACCTATCTCTGGGCCAGCAGCTCCGGGTTCAAGTCCCACTTCAGGACTTGATGACCACGGATGGTACAATCATAACATGGTCAAATAGTGTGATTATCAACCTAAAATCCTTCCAGTACACTTATGGTAGGTGGTTAGAGCAGAGTGTGTCTCCTGGTAAAACTTGCTTGATGCAGAATAGTGCCCCTCAAGCTACAGACTCTGGTTGCAGGCTGGTGATCTATTTCAGGAAAAGCTACCTATGGAAACAGACGTAAGCAGATGCTTTGTCTGCCTCATAAGCCAGGTCACATATAAGTTAAGACTTAATCCCCGGGTCTCCAGTAATGTACTCAAACAGCCTTCAAAACTGTCAATGGTTCAAGCTCATCTGAGAACACAACTATTTGAGGCAGAAATCTACTTTACACATATCATATGTTGCACTTAGAGATATCCTTATTGGAAGCTTCGGTTCCATAGCAGCCTAGTATTTCCCGCGACAGAGAACGTACAGCTACTTTCCCCAAGAGCTAGCCAGAAAAGTTAACAATGTTTTTGTTGACATCGTTAAAGTAGCGGGAATGTATACATCTTTTAAAATAAAGCTGAATGTAAAATGAAATCCATAACTTCACCATTCACATTATCCTAGCTGTCAGTTACGAAACGGTTGACCATCATAGATGCTAAAATAAAGCAACATAATCAGTGTTTTCAGTCAGTAGATTTTGCACGCTTTGCAAACTTAGTTGGTAAACGTTGCCTCACATGGAACCAAAAATATGAATTAACACAATAATGTAAAATTACCCATTTTTCAATTCAGTCAATTGACCACTGTCTGCTTACAAGCGCATGCCTCTCATTGCTACTGGAATTAAAGGCGAGAATTTTACTGGCACACATGGGTGGGAATATGTTGGGTGGGCTGGTAAAACCATCGGGAGCCTTGCCAAATGAGCAGCCATCGGGGAATTTTACCGATGGTAGGTGGGAGCAGTAGCAAATCTGTTGTGGCCCTATTCACGACTATTTTGCCAGACTGTTGACATGTTGCTAATGGCAGGTCAGCTCCCCTGTTGCATGGGGAGGCCATCAATTAGGGCAGGGTTGGGGGATTTTATTTAAATCAAAAAGGTGGCCATGGGCATGGAAGGCAGCCACCACAGCCCCGAGGATTTCCTTGTACTGGTTTGCCCTCCAGCAATGGGTCATTGAATTTTTGAAAAATACTTTTCCCAGCCGGTTCTGCTGAACTCAGCAAATCTCCAGCCTGCCTCAGCACTCCAGGTGGCACTGTTGGGGCCTCGAGACAGCCAGTCCAGCGATTCGGCCATCATCCCGAACAGGATATCATTCCCTGAGGAATTGGCTGTTGCCAAGAAATTTGAGAGGCAGGTCCTGTCAGCCGACTGTGTGGGCCGGTCAGTGCCAGACCATCCATTTGATCGGCAAAATCCGGTCCAAAGTTTCTGCCTTCGCCTTCTTGTAGCTTTGCTGTAAATTCAACATGTTTATAATTTTTCTTACCTCTGATGCTTGAACACTCATGCTGGCTCCTTGCTTTGATGATTTAGTCGAATCAGGCTTCTTTCCTCCCTAGTTAGGAAAATGCAAACAAAACAGAAGTTTAGTTATTTAAACCATTTTCACGTCAGCAAATTCATGTTCACTTGAAACATTTTATTTACAACTGAATATATATTTAGAAGTGCAAGGCATGAAAATAGAAGAAAAAAAAATGCAAATTAGCTGCACTGTATTTTCATTCTTTAATGGGCTATGAGCATTGCTGGATAGGTCAGCCATTATTGGCCATTCCTAGTTGTCCTTGCAAAGGTGTTGATATGTCACCTTCTTGAACTGTTGCATTCTGTGTGGAATAGATACCCTCAAAGAACAAAGAACAAAGAAAAGTACAGCACAGGAACAGGCCGTTCGGCCCTCCAAGCCCGTGCCGACCATGCTGCCCGACTAAACTACAATCTTCTACACTTCCTGGGTCCGTATCCCTCTATTCCCATCCTATTCATGTATTTGTCAAGATGCCCCTTAAATGTCACTATCGTCCCTGCTTCCACCACCTCCTCTGGCAGTGAGTTCCAGGCACCCACTACCCTCTGTGTAAAAAACATGCCTCGTACATCTACTCTAAACCTTGCCCCTCACACGTTAAACCTATGCCCCCTAATAAGTGACCCCTCTAATCCGGGGAAAGCCTCTGACTATCCACTCTGTCTATGCCCCTCATAATTTTGTAGACCTCTATCAGGTTGCCCCTCAACCTCCGTCGTTCCAGTGAGAACAAACCGAGTTTATTCAACCGCTCCTCATAACTAATGCCCTCCATACCAGGCAACATTCTGGTAAATCTCTTCTGCATCCTCTCTAAAGCCTCCACATCCTTCTGGTAGTGTGGCGACCAGAATTGAACACTATACTCCAAGTGTGGCCTAACTAAGGTTCTATACAGCTGCAACATGACTTGCCAATTCTTACACTCAATGCCCCGGCCAATGAAGGCAAGCATGCCATATGCCTTCTTGACTACCTTCTCCACCTGTGTTGCCCCTTTCAGTGACATGTGGACCTGTACACCTAGATCTCTCTAACTTTCAATACTCAGTATTGTTGGTGAAGGATGTCCAAAACTTTGATCCAGCAACAGTGAAGGAACAGTGGTATAATTCCAAGTCAGGATGGTGTGCGGCTTGGAGGAAAACTTGCAGGTGGCGGCGTTTCCATGCACATGCAGCCCTCAGTCTGCTAGGCAACTTTGGAAGGTGCTGTTGAAGGAGCCTTGGTGAGTTGCTACAGTACATCTTGTAAATGGCACATACAGCTGCCACTATGTGTCAGTGATTGAGGGAGTGAATATTTAAGGCGGCGGATGGGATGCCAATCAAGCAGGCTGTTTTCACCTGTATGGTGTGAAGAGTTACAGATGGAACTGAGCACTGTGCAATCAGTGAGTATCCTCACTTCTAACTTTAGGAATGAGGGACGGTATTTTGGAATGTGCTCAGTTCCAAGTGTCACCACACAAGTGTTACCAAGTGTTATCCACAGATGCCATCATCGCCATCATCTTCAAGAAAGAAAACAAAGCAGACTGTGGGAATTACCGAGGAATCTCCCTACTCTCTATCGCCAGAAAAACCATTGCCCAAATCCTTCTGGAATGCCAGTCGAGCTTCTGACTAAACCAGGGAACAATGGACTTGATTTTCACTGCTTGGCAAATTCAAGAGATATACCAGGAACAACACCAACCACTCTACATGGCGTTCATCGATCTGAGCAAGGCTTTGACTCAATCGGGAAGTGCTATGGACTGGTCAGCTGTCCAGAGAAATTCAATAATATCCTCCAACTCCTCCATGATGAGATGTCAATGACAGTCCTTACTGACAGAAATAAGACAGAAACGTTTGAGGTTAAGACTGGAGTCAAGCAGCGATGTGTCATCACTCCCACCCTTTTTTCCACCTTCATCGCCACCATCCTTCACCTTCTCAGTGAAGTAGACATTGTCTACAGGATGGACAGAAATCCAAGACGAAAATCACACATCACTCATGGAACTTCAGTATGTGGATGACATCGCCATCCCTTCTCTCTCAGAAGGGAATCTCCAAGTCATGCTTGAAATTTTCACGGAAGCATACCAAAGAATCGGTCTCAGCCTCAATCCCAAGAAGATTCAAGTCCTCTACCAACCTGCCCCAGGGCAAGATCCGGTCTCACTCTCCCATCAAGATCAACAGAGAAACCCTACCAAACGTGGAACATTTCCCCTACCTGGGGATTCACCTCTCATTTAAAGCTGACATAGATGCGGAGACATAACACCGTATCCAATCCATGAGTACCTCCTTTAGATGTCGAAGGACAAGAGTCTCTGACGACTGCGACATTCGTGACAACACCAAGATTCTCATGTTCAAGGCAGTCGTTCTCCCAACTCTTCTAACGTCTCAGAAACCTGGAATACCTGTAGATATCACCTCAAGGCCATGAAGTGGTACTTACCATCAACACTGTCTGAGAAGGATTCTCCGCATCAGTTGGGAGGACAGGCATACTAACATCAGCATCCTTGAAAGAGTCAAGAGACCATCATCGAGGCCATGATCATCCGAAACCAATTCCACTCGACTAGCCATGTGCTTAGCATGTCAGAGCCCCGACTGCCAAAGCAAATCTTCTTTCCCAGCTCAAAGAAGACTCCCGAACAAAAGGAGGGAAAAGGAAGCGCTTGAAAGATACCCTGAAGACTTACCTCAAGAAACACAACATAGACGTCAACACATGGGAGACCCTTGCTCAGAAGAGATTAATTGGAGGAACCTCCTGATTGAAGGGACACAATTCTTCATGGACACCCAATGGCAAATGAGGTCCAGAAAAGGAGCCTGTTAAAGGAATTCCAGTGATCTAGAGTCCGAGGACAAATCCCACCTCCTAGAAACACCTGCCTAATGTACAGTCAAAGATGTGGCTCTAGGATTGGGATCTTCAGCCACACAAGGACCCACAGAACTCATGGCCTGTAACACGGAGTTTCTTAAGTGGACAATCACACTCATTAGCGACTGATCAACAAAATCCTGCCCAAGGTTTCTGCCTTCGCCTTCTTGTAGCTTTGCTGTAAATTCAACATGTTTATAATTTTTCTTACCTCTGATGCTTGAGCACTCATGCTGGCTCCTTGCTTTGATGATTTAGTCGAATCAGGCTTCTTTCCTCCCTATTTAGGAAAATGCAAACAAAACAGAAGTTTAGTTATTTAAATCATTTTCACGTCAGCAAATTCATGTTCACTTGAAACATTTTATTGACAACTGAATATATATTTAGAAGTGCAAGGCATGAAAATAGAAAAAAGTAATATGCAAATTAGCTGCACTGGATTTTCATTCTTTAATGGGCTATGAGCATTGCTGGATAGGTCAGCCGTTATTGCCCATTCCTAGTTGTCCTTACAAAGGTGTTGATATGTCACCTCCTTGAACTGTTGCATTCTGTGTGGTATAGATACACTCAGTATTGTTAGTGAAGGATGTCCAAAACTTTGATCCAGCAACAGTGGAGGAACAGTGGTATAATTCCAAGTCAGGATGGTGTGCGGCTTGGAGGAAAACTTGCAGGTGGCGGCGTTTCCATGCACATGCAGCCCTCAGTCTACTAGGCAGCTTTGGAAGGTGCTGTTGAAGGAGCCTTGGTGAGTTGCTACAGTACATCTTGTAAATGGCACATACAGCTGCCACTATGTGTCAGTGATTGAGGGAGTGAATATTTAAGGCGGCGGATGGGATGCCAATCAAGCAGGCTGCTTTCACCTGTATGGTGTGAAGAGTTACAGATGGAACTGAGCACTGTGCAATCAGTGAGTATCCTCACTTCTAACTTTAGGAATGAGGGACGGTATTTTGGAATGTGCTCAGCTCCAAGTGTCACCACACAAGTGTTACCAAGTGTTAGCCCCAGATGCCATCATCGCCATCATCTTCAAGAAAGAAGACAAAGCAGACTGTGGGAATTACCGATGAATCTCCCTGCTCTCCATCGCTAGAAAAATCATTGTCCAAATCCTTCTGGAATGCCAGTGGGGCTTCTGACCAAACCAGGGAACAATGGATATGATTTTCACTGCTTGGTAACTTCAAGAGATATACCAGGAACAACACCAACCACTCTACATGGCCTTCATCGATCTGAGCAAGGCTTTGACTCAATCGGGAAGTGCTATGGAAGACCCTGGTCAGCTGTCCAGAGAAATTCAATAATATCCTCCGACTCCTCCATGATGAGATGTCAATGACAGTCCTTACTGACAGAAATAAGACAGAAACGTTTGAGGTAAAGACTGGAGTCAAGCAGCGATGTGTCATCACTCCCACCCTTTTTTCCATCCTTCACCTTGTCAAGAACAAGTTTCCCAGTGAAGTAGACATTGTCTACAGGATGGACAGAAATCCAAGAAGAAAATCACACATCACTCATGGAACTTCAGTATGTGGATGACATCGCCATGTCTTCTCTCTCAGAAGGGAATCTCCAAGTCATGCTTGAAATTTTCACGGAAGCATACCAAAGAATCGGTCTCAACCTCAATCCCAAGAAGATTCAAGTCCTCTACCAACCTGCCCCAGGGCAAGATCCAGTCTCACTCTCCCATCAAGATCAACAGAGAAACCCTACCAAACGTGGAACATTTCCCCTACCTGGGGATTCACCTCTCATTTAAAGCTGACATAGATGCGGAGACATAACACCGTATCCAATCCATGAGTACCTCCTTTAGATGTCGAAGGACAAGAGTCTCTGATGACTGCGACATTTGTGACAACACCAAGATCCTCATGTTCAAGGCAGTCGTTCTCCCAATTCTTCTAACGGCTCAGAAACCTGGAATACTTGTTGATATCACCTCAAGGCCATGAAGTGGTACCATCAACACTGTCCGAGAAGGATTCTCCGCATCAGTTGGGAGGACAGGCATACTAACATCAGCATCCTTGAAAGAGTCAAGAGACCATCATCGAGGCCATGATCATCCGAAACCAATTCCACTCGACTAGCCATGTGCTTAGGATGTCAGAGTCCCGACTGCCAAAGCAAATCTTCTTTCCCAGCTCCAAAAAGACTCCCGAACAAAAGGAGGGAAAAGGAAGCGCTTGAAAGACACCCTGAAGACTTAGCTCAAGAAACACAACATTGACGTCAACACCTTGGAGACCCTTGCTCAGAAGAGATTTAATTGGAGGAACCTCCTGATCGAAGAGACACAATTCTTCATAGACACTCAATGGCAAAGGAGGTCCAGAAAAGGAGCCTGTGAAAGGAATTCCAGTGATCTAGAGTCCGAGGACAAATCCCACCTCCTAGAAACACCTGCCTAATGTGCAGTCAAATATGTGGCTCTAGGATTGGGTTCTTCAGCCATACAAGGACCCACAGAACTCATGGCCTGTAACACGGAGTTTCTTAAGTGGACAATCACACTCATTTGCGACTGATCATCGAAGAAGAATAGAACTTCCAGAATGATTTAGGAATGAAGGAGCGAAATGCTAATATTTCAAACATGCTAGTCAGTTTAGCAATGAGCTGGTCCACGTCCAGACATAACGGCTGGGGGGTCTCCAAGGCCATTGGAGACCCCTGGGTGGTTGGGGACAGGGCAGCGTGGCACCCTGGCTCTCCCTCTGGCACCTTGGCACTGCCAGGCTGGCAGTGACACTGCCAGGGTGGCAATGCTGGTGTGCTCGAGTGGCACTGCCAAGGGTCGGGGCTTGAGACGGGCCACGTACAGAAAGAAGGATGGGGGTGCTGTGAAGGGTGGGTATGAAGGGGCCTCATAAAGGTTGGGGGAGTGATGGGTTGAGGTCCTTAAAGGGGGAGGCCCAAAAGGGGGGTGCTAAGCAAACCCATACATGGTGCCCTCACTTGCGGGGTGGGGGGTAATGCCCATATGGGGGGGGGGGGGGGGTGACATTGTCTGTGGGTGGGGGGTGTGGAGGATGCTCAAGCTCACTTGGAGATTAGGGAACCCTTTCAAAATGGCAGATCCAGCTCTAAAGAGCTGGTCTCACCAGCGAATTCATCTCCCCATTGCTGAAAAACGTGTGAGTTGGACCAGGGAGAAACTCCTCAAGGCCCAAATAATGACTAAGGCCAGAATTCTCCATTCATTGCGATTCACTTTTCCCGCCAGCAGCGCATCCCCGCCCGCAGGTTTCCCAGCAGAGTAGGGTTGTAACATTCGGAAGTCCCATTGACAAGCGGTGGGAAGTTGGAATCCCACGGCCAGCGAACGCACGCTGCCGAGAAACACCTGACTGGGGGAGCGGAGATTACAGCCCTCAGTGCGGATGAATACTGGTCTGGATCTCACCCAAAAAGCCGGCGGGAAACACCCTGGCAAACTCACCAAAAGTGACACGTTGAAATTTTTTTAGTTGAATTCCACCCGAGATGTCACACAGCTAGATGCTATGTCAAAATAATATGCACCACAAAACATCAGAAAGTGAACACTGCTATACGGAGAGTTTAGTTTGGTATTTGGCTGCACCCAGTAGTAATTTGGTTCACATTGCCGATGAAGTCAGCCAATCATGAAAGTATTTTCCAAGATGAGCAAAGTTCTCAGTATCTTCATGAGGCATAGAAGACTGACACATAAGACAGCAGCTGAAACATCGCCACCATGAATGTAAAGCCTTCTCCCTATCTCCACAGCTGGTGTTGCTCCGCCTGACCTCATCCCCTCCTCCTATTCCTCCTGCAGACCACGTTGCTGATGGCCAAGCACTTCCTTTGACTGATGTCTCCCATTTGGTATCAAATAAGATAGAGCAGCCCAGTACTCAATCCTTTTACATGAAATCCTGTGTTGACAATGTGTCCCAGAATGTGCACCGATGAGCTTCAAAAGTCCTCTTTAAACCTCCAACAGAAAAGAACCATATGAAAGGTTTCAAATAGTGTTTGATATCCTCTGCAGCAATTCACTTATTCCCAATCACCTGCTCACTGCTGGGAGAAAGCTCTATGTAAAGTGTTAGCCACTAAAAGGAACTGCAGACGTATAAACTGCTTGCTAGCAGTCATTAAGTTACAACGAGCTGCTTCATGTGCTTCCGGGCAGCTGTTCCTAGAACACAATTCAACTCCTTTAACAAGAAGATATGGGCAGCACAGTAGTTCGCACTGTTGTTTCACAGCGCCAGTGTCCCAGGTTCGATTCCTGGCTTGGGTTACTGTCTGTACGGAGTCTGCACGTTCTCCCCGTGTCTGCATGGTTTTCCTCCAGACACTCCGGTTTCCTCCCACAAGTCCCGAAAGACGTGGTGTTAGGTAATTTAGCCATTCTGAACTCTCCCTCAGTGTACCCGAACAGGCGCTGGAATGTGGCGACTAGGGGCTTTTCACAGTAACTTCATTGCAGTGTTAATGTAAATCTACTTGTGACAATAAAGATTATTATTGTGGATAACATTGTCCATTAAATGGAGGCATTCAACTGGCATTTCAGCTGAAAGTCACAGCTTGACCACCTTGGAGTCTCTGAATTATCCAGGGAAAATTGCCACTGTCCCTGGTCAATTCAAATAACTCAAGAAAGAAGCACAGTCTAAACCAAAGATGCACTGACGTTCTGATGATTTATTGTTCACATAACACATTATACCATTGGGTACTGTGGTCAGGTTAACATCAACATCCATTCCGGTGACGGTGGTATGCTGAGCAGACATACATCAGGTGGCTCTCCTCCAGAACATAACTAAATAGGCACTTTTAGACAAATTTAACCCAAAAATTCAACAGCAACTCACCCTTAATCGGGAAAGGGAAGGAATAGAGTCGGCAGGCCATCAAATGGGAGTTCGAGAGGCCGAAGGGACGGCAGAAGTGGAGGAAAAGGACACCAGTAACAGTGGACCCACGAGGCGAGCGCGCCCCGGACACCCAAGAGAGAGGGAGACCGATGACCCGAACATCAACCTTCCCCCTACCACCTGGAGATGGATAGAAGGCACTCCTTACGAAGGAACTGGCTGCAATGAGAGAGGCAATAAAGGTGGAAATCCAGGTGGCGGTCAAGGTGGCGGTTAGAGAGGTGATGGTCTCCATGCAAACAGCAATCATTGGATTGGGGAAGAAGGTGGAACCGCAGGGAAAAAATGATCCAGGAGTTGAAGAAGACGTCGACAGACCAGAGCGACATGATCGGCGCCCTGGAGGCGGAAGTCAAATGGTTGGTGGCGGCCAGGGAAGTTTGAAGGGGAAAATTGAGGACCAAGAGAACAGGTCCCGATGCCAGAACATCTGAATTGTGGGCCTGCCAGAGGGGATCGAGATCAGGGACCCGACAGGCTTTGTCGCCCAAATGCTGGGCAACCTAATCGGCAGAGACAGCTTCCCCAACCCCCCATGGTCGACAGAGCACACAGGCCGCTGCGGCCGAAACCCATGGCGGGGGAACAACCGAGGGCGATAATTGCAAAATTACATCAATACCAAGATCATGAAGGGACCCTGAGGTGGCTCAGACAGACAAAGGCCAGGAGCTGGGAAGGACACAGAATCCAAGTTACCAAGACATTGGGGCGGAATGCAGAACAAGGAACATTACTTCAAAATCCCGGTGGAGGCAGATGAGTTTGTTCGGTCAAACGGCCTGGACAAGGGGCAGGCGAGGTAGCGATGAAGGTAAAGCAGAGGAGGAAAGAGACAGAGAAAGAAATCTAATGGACACATGATATGTTTGCGTGGGACTGTGCTGCCTCACTTTGACCAGAAGGACCGGGTCACAGGGAAAGGCAAGGGCAGCGGAATGCAGGTGAGGGTGAGGCATAGGCAGAGGGAGCAGACAAATACTGGACATAAGGCAGGGGTAAGATCAGCCCCGAGAGGGGGGCCACCACACTAGCAGGGATAGTTAGCGCAGGAAGTAAGATAGCAACGGGGGGCCATGGTGCACCTCCCGGCAGGGATGGAGCGTCTGGCTGGTAGGGGGGGGAACACCGGGACGGGGAGAGGGACTCTAAGGGGGGGGGAGGGGGGACACAGGGAGGGGGGCAGGGTGGATAGGAACATGAAGGGAAGAAAGGGTTGGTTTTCAGGTTGACTTCGGCAGGTAAGGTGCAGGCTGAGAAAACAAGATGGCAACGCAAGCAGCCACTTTGGAGGGTCCCTAAACAAAGGGAAACCCTGGAGTGAAGGGGAGCGACCTCATGGGGAGAACAGCCAGCGACCGCAGACATTTTGGATGGCCCCCTAACAAAGGGAAACCACGGGGTGCAGAGGTGCATCCACCAGGTAAGTATAGTTGATCCCGCAGGAAGTGGGGGACAAAAATCCCCACCAGGATTATCATCTGGAATATCAGGGGATTTAACAGCCCATTGAAAATATCCAGAGTCTTCGGCCAGTTAAAAAGTTTGAAAGCCGGACTTCCGGGTGCGGCGATGACCAGCTGAGTCGCACGTTTCGGCAGCTCCCGGTGGAACGGACTTTTGGGCTCTTCATAGGAGCCCCATCGGCAATTTTAACGGCAAATAACACTGTGTGGTAATCCAGAAGGGAATCCCCCCTGGACACGGATGGAAAAAAGAGAGGAAAGTAGCCGGATTGCGGTGGATCCTCTAGAGCAGCGGCCAGGAAGGCAGGCACAAAGCAAGATGGCGTCGGAAGGAGGCAGTTTAATATGGGGCCCTGACCAACAAGAGTTCCTGCGGCGTTGCGTAGATGAACTCAAAAAGGAGATGAAGAAGGAGCTGTTGGCCCCGATATTACAAGCGATTGAGGGGCTAAAAGAGGAGCAAAAGACCCAGGAACAGGAGCTTCGGGTCGTGAAGGCAAAGGCTGCTGAGAATGAGGACGACATACAGGGCCTGGTGGTGAAAACGGAGATCCACGAGGCACAACACAAAAGATGTGTGGAAAGGCTGGAGGTGCTGGAGAATAATGCGAGGAGGAAGAACCTAAGGATTCTTGGTCTTCCCGAAGGTGCAGAAGGGGCGGACGTCGGGGCATATGTGAGCACGATGCTGCACTCGTTAATGGGATCGGAGGCCCCGACGGGTCCGCTGGAGGTGGAGGGAGCCTATCGGGTTATGGCGCGAAGACCGAGGGCTGGAGGAATTCCTCGAGCAATAGTGGTGAGATTTCTCCGATATAAGGACAGAGAGATGGTCCTCAGATGGGCAAAGAAAACTCGGAGCAGTAGGTGGGAGAATGCGGTGATCCGCGTATATCAAGATTGGAGTGCGGAGGTGGCGAGAAGGAGGGCAAGCTTTAATCGGGCCAAGGCGGTGTTGCATAAAAGGAAGGTCAAATTCGGAATGCTGCAACCGGCAAGACTGTGGGTCACACATCTAGGGAAACACCACTACTTCGAAACGGCAGATGAGGCGTGGACATTTATTGTCGAGGAGAAGCTGGAGTGAGCGGGCCAGAAAAAGAACGTTTGGGACAAAAGTGTGGGGGGGGGGGGGTGAATTTGTGGGATGAAGGGGGGAAAAGGGGGAAGAGAGGACTTCCCAAGTTGTTAAACCTGCGACCCTGTAACTTCTCTCTCTTCCCCATGTCGTGGGGGAGGGGGTGAGGGAGGATGAGGAGCTGAGGGCGCCGGCCATTGGGGGCGGGGCCAAAAGGGAAGCGCGGGCTTTGTTCCCGCGCTATGGTAATCATGGCGGGAACAGGGAATCAGGGGGCCTCGCACAGTGTGAGCCGAGGTCACGGGGGGAAGCCGAGGTCGGCCAGAGTTTGCTGACTTCTGGGAGCAACATGGGGGGTGCAATTACGCTAGCTTGGGATCCAGCGGGGGGAGGGGGGGGGTTAACTGGGTTGCTGCTGCTGGGGAGAAGGGGGAGCTGGTATGGGAGGGGGGGTCGGGGCGGGGGGGGTGCCGCCTGGGGGGGATACAGCTACGTGGGAACCGGGTGAGGAGCTGGATTGAAAAAGGAAATGGCTAGTCGTCAAGGGGGGGGGGGGGTAAAGAGCCCCCCAACCCGGTTGATCACGTGGAATGTGAGAGGGCTGAACGGGCCGATTAAGAGGGCACGGGTACTCGCACACCTAAAGAAACTTAAGGCAGATGTGGTTATGCTTCAGGAGACGCATCTGAAGCTGATAGACCAGGTTAGATTTCGCAAAGGATGGGTGGGGCAGGTGTTTCATTCGGGACTAGATGCAAAAAACAGGGGGGTGGCCATACTAGTGGGGAAGCGGGTAATGTTTGAGGCAAAGACTATAGTGGCGGATAGTGGGGGCAGATACGTGATGGTGAGTGGCAAACTGCAAGGGGAGGCGGTGGTATTAGTGAACGTGTATGCCCCGAACTGGGATGATGTCAATTTTATGAGGCGTATGTTAGGACGCATCCCGGACCTAGAAGTGGGGAAGTTGGTAATGGGTGGAGACTTTAATACGGTGCTGAACCCAGGGCTGGACAGATCGAGGTCCAGGACCGGAAGGAGGCCGGCTGCAGCTAGGGTGCTTAAGGATTTTATGGAGCAGATGGGAGGAGTAGATCCCTGGAGATTTAGTAGACCTAGGAGTAAGGAGTTTTCGTTTTTCTCCTATGTACACAAAGTATTTTCACAAATAGATTTTTTTGTTTTGGGAAGGGCACTGATCCCAAAGGTGACGGGGACGGAGTACACGGCTATAGCCATCTCGGATCATGCTCCACACTGGGTGGACCTGGAGATAGGGGAAGAAAAACAACAGCTTCCACCCTGGAGAATGGACATGGGATTATTGGCAGATGAGGGTGTGTGTTTAAGCGTGAGGGGGTGTATTGAAAGGTACTTGGAACTTAATGATAATGGGGAGGTACAGGTGGGAGGAGTGGTCTGGGAGGCACTGAAGGCAGTGGTTATAGGGGAGCTGATATCTATTAGGGCACATAAAGGAAAGCAGGAGGGTAGGGAAAGGGAGCGGTTGTTGAAAGAACTTCTGAGGGTGGACAGACAATATGCGGAGGCACCGGAGGAGGGACTGTACAGGGAAAGGCAAAGGCTACATGTAGAATTTGACTTGTTGACTACGGGTAATGCAGAGGCACAATGGAGGAAGGCACAGGGTGTACAGTATGAATATGGGGAGAAAGCGAGTAGGTTGTTGGCCCACCAACTGAGGAAAAGGGGAGCAGCGAGGGAGATAGGGGGGGTGAGAGATGAGGAGGGAGAGATGGAGCGGGGAGCGGAGAGAGTGAATGGAGTGTTCAAGGCATTTTATGAAAGATTATATGAAGCGCAGCCCTCGGACGGGAAGGAGAGAATGATGCGCTTTCTGGATCAGCTGGAATTTCCTAAGGTGGAGGAGCAGGAGAGAGTGGGGCTGGGAGCACAGATTGAGACGGAGGAAGTAGTGAAAGGGATTGGGAGCATGCAGGCGGGGAAGGCCCCGGGACCAGACGGATTCCCAGTTGAATTCTATAAGAAATATTTGGACTTGCTGGCCCCGCTACTGATGAGAACATTTAATGAGGCGAGGGAAAGGGGGCAGCTGCCCCCGACTATGTCAGAGGCAACGATATCGCTCCTCCTAAAGAAGGAAAAAGACCCGCTGCAATGCGGGTCATACAGGCCCATTTCCCTCCTGAATGTGGATGCTAAGATTCTGGCCAAGGTAATGGCAATGAGGATAGAGGATTGTGTCCCGGAGGTGGTCCATGAGGACCAAACTGGGTTTGTGAAGGGGAGACAGCTAAATACAAATATACGGAGGCTGCTAGGGGTAATGATGATGCCCCCACCAGAGGGGGGAGCGGAGATAGTGGTGGCGATGGATGCCGAGAAAGCATTTGATAGAGTGGAGTGGGATTATTTGTGGGAGGTGTTGAGGAGATTTGGCTTTGGGGACGGGTATATCAGGTGAGTACAGTTGCTGTATAGGGCCCCGATGGCGAGCGTGGTCACGAATGGACGGGGGTCTGACTATTTTCGGCTCCATAGAGGGACGAGGCAGGGCTGTCCTCTGTCCCCGTTATTGTTTGCATTGGCGATTGAACCCCTGGCCATAGCACTGAGGGGTTCCAGGAAGTGGAGGGGAGTACTTAGGGGGGGAGAAGAACACCGGGTATCTCTGTATGTGGATGATTTGTTGCTACATGTGGCGGACCCGGCGGAGGGGATGCCAGAGATAATGCGGATACTTGGGGAGTTTTCAGGGTATAAACTGAACATGGGGAAAAGTGAGTTATTTGTGGTGCATCCGGGGGAGCAGAGCAGAGAGATAGAGGATTTACCGTTGAGGAGGATAACAAGGGACTTCCGGTACCTGGGGATCCAGATAGCCAAGAATTGGGGTACATTACATAGGCTTAATTTAACACGGTTGGTGGAACAGATGGAGGAGGATTTCAAGAGATGGGACATGGTGTCCCTGTCATTGGCAGGTAGGATGCAGGCGGTTAAAATGGTGGTCCTCCCGAGATTCCTTTTTGTGTTCCAGTGCCTCCCAGTGGTGATCACGAAGGCTTTTTTCAAAAGAATTGAGACGAGCATTATGAGTTTTGTGTGGGCTGGGAAGACCCCGAGAGTGAGGCGGGGAGTCTTGCAGCGTAGTAGGGACAGGGGGGGGGGGGGGGGGGGGGCTGGCACTACCAAGCCTAAGTGAGTACTACTGGGCCGCTAATGTTTCAATGGTGTGTAAGTGGATGCGAGAAGGGGTGGGAGCGGCATGGAAGAGATTGGAGAGGGCGTCCTGCAGGGGGACTAGCCTGCAAGCAATGGTGACGGCGCCGTTGCCGTTCTCACCAAAGAAATACACCATACGCCCGGTGGTGGTGGCTACATTGAAAGTTTGGGGGCAGTGGAGACGGCATAGGGGAGGGACGGGAGCTTCGGTGCGGTCCCTGATGAGAAACAATCATAGGTTCGTTCTGGGGAGAATGGATGGGGGATTTGGAGCATGGCAAAGAGCTGGGGTAGTACAACTAAGAGATCTATTTGTAGATGGGACGTTTGCGAGTCTGGGAGCGCTGACGGAGAAATATGGATTGCCCCAAGGGAATGCATTTCGGTATGTGCAATTGAGGGCTTTTGCGAGGCAACAAGTGAGGGAATTCCCGCAGCTCCCGATGCAGGAAGTGCAGGATAGAGTGATCTCAGAGACATGGGTGGGGGACGGTAAGGTGGCGGACATATACAGGGAGATGAGGGACAACGGGGAGATCATGGTAGATGAGCTGAAAGGGAAATGGGAAGAAGAACTGGGGGAGGAGATTGAGGAGGGGCTGTGGGCTGATGCCCTACGTAAGGTAAGCTCATTGTCCTCGTGTGCCAGGCTAAGCCTGATACAATTTAACGTGCTACACAGGGCGCATATGACTGGAGCACGGCTTAGTAAATTTTTTGGGGTAGAGGATAGGTGTGCGAGATGCTCGAGAGGCCCAGCGAATCACACCCACATGTTCTGGTCATGCCCGGCACTACAGGGGTTCTGGGTGGGGGTGGCAAAGGTGCTTTCGAAGGTGGTGGGGGTCCGGGTCGAACCAAGCTGGGGGTTGGCTATATTTGGGGTTGCAGAAGAGCCGGGAGTGCAGGAGGAGAGAGAGGCTGACGTGTTGGCCTTTGCGTCCCTTGTAGCCTGGCGCAGGATATTGTTAATGTGGAAGGAAGCCAAACCCCCGGGTGTGGAGACCTGGATAAACGATATGGCAGGGTTTATAAAGTTAGAACGGATTAAGTTTGTGTTAAGGGGTTCGGCTCAGGGGTTCACCAGGCGGTGGCAACCGTTCGTCGACTACCTCACAGAAAGATAGAGGGAATGGAAAAGAAGTAGACAACAGCAGCAACCCAGGGGAGAGGAGGGGGGGGGGGGAGGAATCGGACGGACTCTCAGGGATGTTATTGTATATGTATAGGTATTTGGTATATGTAATTGTATATTGGATTGTTGGATTGTATTTTTGGAGAGTATTTATTTTGGACAAGGCAGTTGCCATTTAGTTTTGTTTTTTGTTTTTGTTTATATATTACTTATTTATTTGTTTAAAACTGGCCACGGTTATTTATATTGCTTTATTGTTGTGTAAAAGAAACACTACGTATTGTTATGTTTGGCCAAAAAACTTGAATAAAATATATTTCTTTTTAAAAAAAGTTTGAAAGCCGACATAGTCTTCCTGCAAGAGACGCAGGAGGGAGAAGGACCGACTGCGCGTAAGGAAGGGCTGGGTTGGACAGACGTATCACTCGTGTTACAGGACGAGGGCTAGGGGAGTAGCCATACTGATATCAGAGCAGGAGGACAATGTTTACAGCAACAAGGACGGTTACAGACCAAGGTGGACGGTACATCATGGTCAGCGGTGTCCTGGACAGGGTACCGGTGGCTCTGGTAAACGTGTACGATCCCAACTGGGATGACACGGACTTTATAAAGAAGACCATAGCGGAAGTCCCTGACATCGACACACACCGACTGATCATGGGGGGAGACTTCAACTGCGTACAGGACCGCTGACTGGCTGATCAAACACCAAAACTAGGAAAAAGACAGGCATGGCTAGGGAGCTGGCAACATTCATGGAGCAGATGGGGACAGTGGACCCATGGCGGTTCCTACACCCCGGTGAGAAGGAAGTTTTGTTCTTTTCGCCAGTGCATAAAGTATACACACGTATTGACTTCTTTGCAGAGGAGAAATTGGTGCTTCCAGGTATAGTAAGGATGGAGTGCTCCATGATAGTCATCTCCGACCACACTCCATACTACATAGATGTGAGGTTAGAGACAGGCGACCTGCATGGAGGCTGAGCACGGACCTTTTGACCAACAAGGTCTTCTGCAAGAAAATATCACCGGCCATAGGCGAGTACATCACTAACAACCAGAAGATGGAAATCTCACCCTCCATGTTCTGGGAGGCACTGAACGCGATGATTAGGGGGGAGATTGTAGCCTACAACGCACAAAGAGTCAGGGATGAGAGGGCAGCTTGGCAGCAATTGATCGACTCCATCTTGGAAGTCAACAGAAAATACTCCGAGGCCCCGACCGTAGAGCTTCTGGCGGAAAGGAAAAAGCTACAAATGGACTTTAACATGAAATGAAAATTGCTTATTGTCACAAGTAGGCTTCAAATGAAGTTACTGTGAAAAGCCCCTAGTCGCCACATTCCAGCACCTCTTCGGGGAGGCTGGTACAGGAACTGAACCCGCGCTGCTGGCCTTGTTCCGCTTTACAAGCCAGCTGTTTAGCCCACTGTGCTAAACCAGCCCCTGATAACCACCAGGAAAGCAGTACACCAACTCAGCCAGATACGGGGGTCCTTCTATGAACACGGAGAGAAGGCTAGCCGCCTTTTGGTTCACCAGCTGAGAAAGTAGCTGGCCTTTGAGGTCTTCTACTGGGGATTGTACACTTCCGAGCCCTCTGACGGGGTCGCAGGGATTAAACGGTTCCTCAATGGACTGAACATGCCATTCGTGGGGGATGATAGGCAAGAGAAGCTGGAAGCACCAATAGGACTGCGAGAGATCATTGAGAACATCAGGTCCATGCAGGCGGGGAAGGCGCGGGGAGCTGGCAGGTTCCCGGTGCCGGAG
The DNA here is from genome assembly GCF_047496885.1 of Scyliorhinus torazame. Taxonomy (NCBI): domain Eukaryota; kingdom Metazoa; phylum Chordata; class Chondrichthyes; order Carcharhiniformes; family Scyliorhinidae; genus Scyliorhinus; species Scyliorhinus torazame. The sequence goes on along the minus strand of NC_092715.1, from coordinate 101,507,981 downwards.
ATTTCGGCAACCGGCGGGGGTGGGATTCACGCCAGCCCCCGGCGATTCTCCGACCCGGCGGGGGGGCGAAGAATCTCGCCCAAGGTGTTTGATGCAATTCAAGCTCCCTCCAAATTCCTTTTTCCTGGTGCTTAATACAAAATTCTGCTTCTCAAGCCTAGGGGCCAAAACATAACAGTATGCATGATAGAAGTATTTTATTATGGTATGTGTTGGAAGTATCTCTTGTACACTCATTTGCCTATCAAATAAATAATAAATGTTATAGCCGCAGCTTAAGTTAAGAAATAAGGTGAAAACAGTAGATTTCAAAATGTCACTGAACTTATAGGTCATTTCAAAGTGATAAATATATTGAATCCCAACCGACATCTGAATAAATCCTTTAATTTGGACCATGCAGGTTTCCATGATAAATTCCAGCTAAGTCTCGATATTCCTCTCGGTTCGGTGGCTGCACGAAGACAGGATCAAAAGGAATTGTTCACCATGAAGCTGTCAATCATGAAAAGGTTTCAAATGACAAGCAGCGGCTCATCGATGACAGCCAGGCAACCTGCACCCCTGTAGGACAAGGCCAACATGTGACAACTTTGTTCATCTCACCCCGAATGGATAATTGCAAATGCCATGGATACTGACTCAAGAATTGGTGGCCCAATGATAAATAGCAATTATGATTTCTTACATGGGTGGGCTTGACAACTGTTTATTATCAGACATAATTCTATGGTCACCAATCCTTTGATACTGACACACACTGTTGTGTGTGCTCACCTTCCTCATGCAGACATAATTACAGCAAAAGTTCTCCAAAATGGTTGCTGTAACAACCATTTAAAAGCATCTACTCTGCTGACTAGCTACAAATCCCTACAGGTTCTGCATCTTTTATTTTACTGAATGAAACAAGACATCGCTAATCCATCACATATCCCAAGAACTGACAATACAAGTCTGCACTTCCGTACGTTAAGAACTCTGAAGTACTGATATTACACAAATAGGTTCCTATGAAGAAAAGAATGAAGCCACAACAAAAGGCTACTTCAGCATTAATTTTTATAAAACAAATCAAATAAATTATGGTGATCCGATCCAATTAGGGATAATCTGCAGTTCCCTTGCCCAGCTGGGATCATAAACTTGTTCAATAAGGAACTGCAATGTAAAGCCACATCTTATTACTATAGCTAAAATTTCAGTGGTTTGAAGCAGGCTCAATAATGTTAGTAAAAAATATTACTTAAGTTTGGAAAGTATTTGTAATTAGAATTTCAAATAATATTGATTTAGGAACCCAACCCATTACCTCATAAATATTCAATAAAGTAAAGGGGCGAAATTCTCCCGAAACGGCGCGATGTCCGCCGACTGGCGCCCAAAACGGCGCCAATCAGACGGGCATCGCGCCGCCCCAAAGGTGCGGAATGCTCCGCATCTTTGGGGGCCGAGCCCCAACATTGAGGGGCTAGGCCGACGCCGGAGGAATTTCCGCCCCGCCAGCTGGCGGAAACGGCATTTGTTGCCCCGTGGCGCGGAAATGACATCTTGGGGCGGCGCATGCGCGGGAGCGTCAGCGGCCGCCGACAGTTTCCCACGCATGCGCAGTGGGGGGAGTCTCTTCCGCCTCGCCATGGTGGAGACCGTGGCGGAGGCGGAAGGGAAAGAGTGCCCCCACGGCATAGGGCTGCCCGCAGATCGGTGGGCCCCGATCGCGGGCCAGGCCACCGTGGGGGCACCTCCCGGGACCAGATCGCCACGCGCCCCCCCCCAGGACCCCGGAGCCCGCCCACGCCGCCTTGTCCCGCCGTTCAAAAGGTGGTTTAATCCACGCTGGCGGGACAGGCAATTTATCGGCGGGACTTCGGCCCATCCGGGCCGGAGAATCGAGCGGGGGGCCCGCCAACCGGCGCGGCCCGATTCCAGCCCCCGCCGAATATCCGGTACCGGAGACTTCGGCAATCGGCGGGGGCGGGATTTACGGCAGCCCCCGGCGATTCTCCGACCCTGTGGGGGGTCGGAGAATGACGCCCAAGGTATTCATAGAACCATAGAATCCTTTCAATGCAGGAGGAGGCCATTCAGCCCATTGACTTTGCACCAACTCTCCGAAAGAGCACTCTACCCAGGTCCACTCCCCTGTTCACCCCACCCTATCCCCATAACCCAACTTGCACACCCCTGGACACTAAAGGGAAATTTAGCATGGCCAATCCACCTAACCTGCACATCTTTGGACTGTGGCAGGAAACCAGAGCACCCGGTGGAAACCCACAAAGACACAGGGAGAATTTGCAAACTCCAGTCATCCAAGGCTGGAATCAAACCCAGGTCCCTGGTGCTGAGAGGCAGCAGTGTTAACCGCTGTGCCACCGTGCTGCCCTTTTGTTTTTTGTATTGTTTTCATTATAACTATAACACTCATCTATAAATCAATATTGGATTATGCAATATATTGAAATTTGCAACTTATTCCACATATCTACAAAAATACAGAGAAAGCCACAGGCCCTGCAACTATAGCCACAAAACAAAACAGAATACTAAACAAGACGGCTTGCAAATTAACACCAAAAGTTCAATATCCTGAAACCATCAAAGATTTTCTCCTCATCTAGTCAACCCATATATGCCACTTAGTTCATCTATCTTTTGAGACAAAATTATTTTTGTTACCATCTCCCAGAAGTTGATCTTCCAAACTGATGTGTACTATCTTTCCCACAGTAATGCATTGTACACTTTCCTTTCCCCGTATGATTGCATTGCTCCTCCGAAACATGGATTATTGAACACTTTGTAATCATTAGACCATCACTTAAGGTTTCAGACAATGTTTGTGAGCCTGATTAGTCCCAACAAAAACGCATCAGCTCAAACTTTCCAAAACCGTTTCATTTTGTCATTTCTTGGAATCAAATCAGTTACAAATTCTTCCAGAAACAATTCTGTACAGATCTTCTTTCTAAAGGTTACCCAAGAGTAAAGCAACAAGCTGATTGCGTGCCAACTTGTAAATAGTCATTTGAACCCTGCTGTCTTCAACACAAGCTCGCAACAGTCTCAACAGTGACAAATGCAATTTCTACACACAAAATAAACGTTTGGGGTTATTTTTGTTGATGCAAACTTTTAATTTCTCAAACTTAAAATTAAATGTTTTGTGAGGCACAACTACGTTTGAAGTTTTTAACCAAACTGCTACAAAAATTGTTATGAACCAAAGTTCGCACAGCAGTGGGCATGATTTATGGTATAAGGAGGTAACCAAATAGCTAATTGCATTCCATTTCAAAGCCTGCAACTGATGTTACAAGGCAAACACTTTCCTCTCTCAACTTCCTTTCAGATTTTTTTGTCCAGCTTTAAGTGTTTCGCATTTTTCCTCTTATTTGCTTGGATGTGAATTCACAGATATTACCACACAAAGGGCGCGATTTAACGGGACAGAAATAGCCCCGTTTTGGCCGCGTTTAGCAGGATGTTTCTCGGCAGAGAAAGACACCGCTATTTAACGGCACTATGCCATTTTATTTGTCCTCGACGCAGAATGCCCGGTCGAGGCTGCACTTACATTATTTCCTGCACTGCTCACCAGTGCAAGAAGTGTATTTGCAGATCAGGGCGCCATTTTTAAATGCCACCCTGATCTTTCAACCCCACCACAGCATCTGGACACCCCCACTGCACTCAACTTACCTCTTACGGGGTCCTCATGCCCTGCCCCTCACCCCACCTCTTAAGGGCAAGGCACCCCCAGGCCAATCCCTGGCATGAGCAACCTGGCACCTGGGCATCTTGCCACTGCCAGTTTGGCACCCTGGCAGTGCCCTTGCCAGCCTTGTGGTGCCACCCAGCCACCCTGGCAGTGCCAGGGGAGGCAGCGACAGGGTGCCTATATGGAAGTGCTAAAGTGCCTGGATGGCAGTGCCAAGGTGCCTGGGTGGCAGTGCCCAGGTGCACAATAGGAGTGGGAGAGTATCGCCCTGGCCAGAGCCCAACCATCCAGGGGTCTCTAATGGCTTGGTAGAATCCCTACACCCAGATGCAGTTACGCCTGGTCCATGTTTATGGAAATGGGTGCTAAATGGCGCCATGGCTGGGTGTAGCCATGTAAAATGGCTGCGTTCCGATTAATCTGGCCAAAACCCAGTTTAAAATGGCTAACCCGAAAGACTGCTGGGAAAAGCAGCCAAGAAGACACAAGCAGGCAGCTGCAGACAGGTTTGCATATTCAGCTCTGGGAACGTAGCCCAGATCGATACTCAAGGCTATCAACAGCCCATCAACCCAGGTATCCGCAGTTTCATTCAGGACTGTTTACACCTAATCAACTCAGACATCCACAGTTAAATCGGCTATCCCCGGGAACAATTGCAACATATTAGCAATTGAATACCGGGCCAGACCTGTCGGCGCCTGCAGTGGCCGAAACAAAGACAGGTGAGCGACCACCCCCCGATCGAGGAATCGCCTCCCCATTGGACACATCGACCCCAGAGACTGGGGACAGAATCCAATCACTTGGGACTCAGGGTCAAGGGCCACCTCGGGAGGCGGGAAGCCCCTGGGCCCTATAAAAGTAAAGGTCCAAGTTCAGATCTCTCTCTCTCTCATCTTCACCTGCTCGAGACCTTCACAAGACCAGCCACCGGCCACTGTAAGTGTGAATCCAACGATCGCTATCCGGTAGAGACACCTAGCCACCGACCTGTAGCAGCTTTTTGAATCCCGCGGGCCAGATTTGATTGGACAAGCCATTCGTTTCCCTGACCTGGTGGGCTCTTCCTAAGTTAAGTATTGGCCAGTAGTGATAGGTTTGTTATATAGAAAGTAGTATTAGGGTATTAATATTGCTTGTTGTATATAATAAATGACCGTTGTTTTAATCCTTACTAAGCGGTGTGCTGTGTTATTAATCATAACCTAAACTTGAACCACGTGGCGGTATCATAAAGATACCTGGCGACTCTTGAGCAAAGGTGACCTAAACAGAGCAAATAGAATAAAGCTAGAAAGAGCAACAAGGGTCTCCCTCAACGCGGTCGTTAGTTCCCAGGCCCCGAAAGAATATGGCGCAGACAGGTTTAAATGGTCATTGTGGCTCACTTAAATATGTTAATCTGGATCTTGCCCAATAATGGAAAGATCCAGTTCACGACATCTCGCGAGATTCCATTAAATCTCGTGAGACGTTTCGAGCATCGTGAGCGGTCTCTCGCGAGATTAAATGGCCTCATCGCGTCACCAAGTTGAGCACGGCGGTGCCATTTAATCATGCTCATAACCTTTCTTTCTCTGTAAATGAATGAAGGGGTTTAGCTCCAGTGGAACATAACCAACAGTCGGATCGAATGACCTGCTTATGTTAATTAACAATCTTTATTGTCACAAGTAGGCTTCAATGAAGTTACTGTGGAAAGCCCCGAGTCGCCACATTCTGGCGCCTGTTCGGGGAGGCTGGTATGGGAATTGAACCCGCGCTGCTGGCCTTGTTCTGCCTTACAAGCCAACTGTTTAGCCTACTGTGCTAAACCAGCCCCAGTGAACATAGTGTAAATACATGTATACGAAAATAAAAGGGAGAGCCAACTCTCTACATTGAGAAATCCATAATTACATGAAGAGGCTGGGGAAAGAGGGGGTAAGAGTGGCAAAGTATTAAACACAGTCCCCATCCAGACTCTGAACAGTTCCTACAGACTGGAAGGTAGCAAACGAACCCCCCGCTATTTAAAAAGGGAGGTAGAGAGAACGCAGGCAATTAGAGACCAGTCAGCCCAACGTTGATAGTGGGGAAAATGCTAGTGTCCATTGGAGCAGAGCACTTGGAAAAAAGTGGCAGGATTGGACAGTCAGCGAAACGGAAATCATGTTTGACAAATCTACTGGAATTTTTCGAGGATGTAACTCTTCGAGTTGACGAGGGGCAACCAGAAGATATGGTTTATTTAGACTTTCAAAAGGCTTTTGAGAAAGTCCCAGATAAGAGATGAACATATAAAATTAAAGCAGATGGGATTGTGGATAATGTATTGAGATGGATAGAAAACTGGTTGGCAAACAGGAAACAAAAAGTAGGAATAAGCAAGTCTTTTCCCAATTGGCAGGCAGTGACTATTGGGGTACCACAGGGATCAGTGCTAGAACCCAAGCTATTCAAGATATGTATTAATGATTTGGATAAGGGAACTAAATGTGATATCTCCAGATTTGCAGAAGACACAAAGCTGGGTGGAAGGGTTAGCTGTGAGGAAGTTGCAGAGATCTTTTGTGTGATTTGGATAAGTTGAGTGAGCGGGCAAATACATGGCAGATACAGTATAAATTTGAGATTATCCACTTTGGCAGCAAAAACAGGAAGATGGATTATTATCTGAATGGCTGTAGATTGAGAGAAGAGAATATGCAGCAAGATCTGTGTGTCCTCGTACACCAGTCCTGAAAGTAAGCATGCAGTTGCAGCAGGCGGTAAAGAAGGCAAATGGCATGCTGGCATTTATTGCGAGAGGTTTCGTCTACAGGAGGAGGGATGTCTTGCTGCAATTATACAAGGCCTTGGTGAGAGGATTGGTCTGTTTATCTTGCTATAGAGAGAGTGCAGAGAAGGTTTATGAAACTGATTCCTGGGATGGCGGGACTGACGTATATGGGGAGATTGAGTCGGTTAGGATTATGTTCACTGGTGTTTTGAAGAATGAGGGGGGATCTCATAGGAACCTATAAAATTCTAAGAGGACTGGACAGGATAGATGCAGGAAGGAAGGTCTCGATGGCGGTGGAGTCCAGAGCCAAGGATCACAGTCTGAGGACATGGGTAGACCATTTAGGACTGAGATGAGGAGAAATATTTTCACCGACAGAGTAGAGAGCCTGTGGAATTCACTACCACAGAAAGCAGTGGAGGCCAAAACATTGTGGACATGACTGAACGGGAGAAGTTCGAAGTTCCATAGTGAGCGATGTTTCTCGCAAGCTTCTCGACGGCCGTGTTGGTGAGCTCCTGACTGCTATCAAATGGCACGTAAGTGGGGCGTTTTTGGGCCATAGCGAGTTCCTCTCCAGAAAGCCCACACTTAGAATTACTTTCAGCGCCGGGGAGCTCCGATCGCTTGCCAGACAGGTTCCCCAGATATCGGTCTGCTACTTTGGAAGGGTGCCCCGATCTCTGAGTGAGCTTGAGGGACCCCCACCCATGGGCAATGGCACCCCCCACATACATGGACGTTACTCCACCACCCCCACCCCCCCAAGTGAGGGCAGCCCACCATGGGATCGCAGAGGGCCCCCCCCTTTCAGCCTCTCCCTGCATCCCCTCCAACATTCCAGAGGCCACTCATGCCCGCCCTTCAATCCCCAACCCTTCATATTTCTTCCCATCCCTCCTTTCACGGGCATCACTCCCCTCAAGTCCTGACCCTTGGCAGTGGCACCAAAGCACCCTGGCACTAATTTCCTGGCACCCTGTCAATGATCTTGCCAGGGTGCCAACCAGGCAGTGCCAAGGTGCCTGGGTGCCAGGGGAGAGCCAGGGTACCACCCTGCCCAGTCCAGACCACCCAGGGGCCTCCAATGGCCTTGGATGGGCTGTTCCGCCTGGTCCTCATTTGTGTGGACCAGTGCCAATCGTCGCTCGTGGGACCTCTCGCTGATCCCAGGCGACCATCTGGTTAATGAGATGGAGATTGGCCTTAATTGGTGACTATTGTTTTCGTGCCACGCCTAGGTGAGTTCCGGAATCCGCCAACAGGAGCCTGCCGGCACGATTGCAAACTGCTTGGCGCTTCTGCGATCGAATCGGCTCACATGGATTCTCACCAGGCGTGACGCAGCTGTTAAATTGTGCGCACTATGTTTTCAAGAAGGAGTTAGATATAGCTCTTGGTACTAAAGGGACCAAAGGATATGGGGGAGAAAGTGGGACACAATTACTGAGTTGGATAATCAGCCATGATCATAATGAATGGCACAGCAGGCTCAAAGGGCTGAATGGTCTCCTCCTGCTCATAGTTTCTATGTCGCTATGTTTCTAAGCATAAAAGACCAAGGGCAGCACAGTAGCACAGTGGTTAGCACTGTTGCTTCACAGCTCCTGGGTCCAGGTTCGGTTGTCAGCTTGGGTCATTGTCTGTGCGGAGTCCGCATGTTCTCCCTGTGTCTGCGTGGGTTTCCTCCGGGTGCTCCGGTTTCCTGCCACAGTCCAAAGATGTGCAGGTTAGGTGGATTGGCCATGCCAAATTGCCCTTAGTGTCCAAAAAGATTAGGTGGGGTTACAGGGTTATGGGGATAGGGTGGAGGTGTGGGCTTGAGTAGGGTGCTCTTTCCAATGGCCAGTGCAGACTCAATCGGCCGAATGGCCTCCTTCTGCACTGTAAACTCTATGATATGATTCTATAACAGGCAGAATGCAAAAGAGTAGTGAAGGAGTCTTTAATGACAATAACAGTAGAAGAGTTCAAGGCAAGGACTGTTAAATGAGAAGAAAACATTTCAAGGATAGAATTTTAGGAAGGCTAATGTCACCGCCAACTTTTTCACAGCTATTTTACGGTCACTTGAGTGTTGATTGGCAGTGGGCGGGACTTCCGTCTGTCCTTGGAAGAAAGTCCCGATCGTGAGAGCTGTCAGCCAATCAGATTGCCCGGCAGCTCTCCAACACTGCCAGGTACAGTGCTGCAGTGGCCAGGAGAAGTACTGCAGTGCTCTGCCGGGAAACAAGTCCTAGGACCTCCCTCACGGGACGTTCCGGGGGTGGTAGAACAGGGGATGCCCTGGAGGGGTCAGGAGAGGGGCAATCATGGCATTGGGCAATAGGTCAGGGGACGTGGGAAAGCCAGAGCTCTGAGGTCTCAAAGGGGAGGAACCCCAATTCTGAAGGAAGTTCAGATTGTGATGTCCCCAACCCTCCCATCAGAATGAAGAAAGGTTTATTTCTCAGTTTCCCAACCCACTCGTACCTGCTGCTGCCTGCCTAAAAATAGAGGCTGGCTGAAAAACGTCCATTAAGACGCCATTAAGTGGCCGCTAAGGGCTTTAATAGGTGAAAGGGTGGGTTCCCTGTCTGATGCCCTGCCACCCAACAATGAAATTGCGCTTGGGTCAGGATGGAATCTTGTCCATGCAACTTTACACTCATGGCCACCCCCACCTCAGTATCCACTTTGGGGGGAGTGTAACATTCTGCTCCATTTGCATGCAGTAAGGGTGATTAGTTTGCACTGTTGTGTTGGAGTTTGCCAAACGATTTCTGCAAGATGTACAAAGAAAACAAAATGATTTTTGCCTTTTTGCAGAAATATAGACATTTATCAATGATGTGTTAGATAGGTTTTTGATTCATAAGGGGACCAGGGGTTATGGGGAGAAGGCAGGAGAATGTGGATGAGAACAATATCAGCCATGATTGAATGGCAGAGCAGACTCGATGGGCCGAGTGGCCTAATTCTGCTCCTGTGTCTTATGGTCTTCTGTTAGCCTGTCCCTTCAAATAGATAGCACTTAAACTGTAGCTCAGTAAGGACTAGTCATTATGGGGCTGTCCAACAATGGTCTGCATACAGCACTAATACACAAAACCTGGGTGCAAGCCAGGACACAGCAGTGTGATAATCAATCACTCACTTACTCATGGAATGCTGCTGAGCAACGCCTCTGCAAATGGCAAACTTCTGAATCCTGCAACACATGTTAATTCTGGACAACTTGCGGGGGTGGGGGAAGGGGCACGGCTGTTTATAAAGGATGGGGTTTCACCACTCCAGATAGGAGCTTCAAAAGGCCTATTATATATGCTTGGTCTAGTGCCGAACCAACCCCACTGAATCTTCTTAATGTTGCTATTTGTGATGTCCACATGGCTTCAAGTAGCCAAATCTCCCAGCAGCCAGCCCGCTCTCCCTCAAACCAGAGCTAGTACATTCTGCTGTCTGAGATTAAAGAATTGTGACTTGCATATCAAATAGATCTTTCACAAATCTGCATGAAAAGATCCCAATAATCACAAACAAATCACATATTCCTTTCAATAAATACCACTGGATTAAGTAGAAGAGGCCCATACACCTTGTGTGGCTCTAATTAAGCCTTGAACCTGGGGTGTTCTTGCCACTTTCCTCTTTCTTAGTGTATGTGATAAACACATTTTCCCCTTAAAACATGCTCTTCATGACCTGATAGATGCAGCATTCTGTCTGATCTGACAGATGTACTTATTGGACCTTGGTCAGAGCCGGCTGCAAAAAAAGGTTCTCGTCACCTTAGCTGTCATGTGGTGCCAATCATGAAAAAGCTCTGCAGATCTGCTTTCGGAGATGGCAAATCTCCATCAGCACCTCCCTGGTGAAGGTCAACTTTTCACTACCTAGGGGGTGGCACGATTCTGTAATAATGTTGGTGACAAGTATGTTGCCTGGGACGGAACATTTAAGTTATGAAGAGAGGTTGGATAGGCTTGGGTTGTTTTCGCTGGAGCAGAGAAGACTGAGGGGCGACCTGATCGAGGTGTACAAGATTATGAGGGGCATGGACAGAGAGGATAGGGAACAGCTGTTCTTCTTAGTTGAAGGGTTGGTTATGAGGAAACACAAGTTCAAGGCGAGGGGCGGGAGGTTCAGGGGGGATTTTACGAAAAAAACTTTTTACCCAGAGGGTGGTGACGGTCTGGAACGCACTTTCTGGGAGGGTGGTCGAGACGGGTTGTCTCACATCCTTTAAAAAATACCTGGATAAGCACTTGGCACGCCATAATATTTGAAGCTATGGGCCAAGTGCTGAAAAATGGGATTAGGATTGGCAGATCAGGTGCCTTTCATGCGGCAGTGCAGTCTCGATAGGCTAAAGGCTTTTTCTGCACTGTGATTCTGCGAAGTGGACAGACAGGTGAGTAGTTTGACATCAAGTTGTTGTATTATTGCAAATAGGTCTTCTGAAGGCCACGGCAAATAGAAATCATATTTGACTTAACACTGGTGCTTCTCTTTTCAAACTTGGCCATTTCTTTAGCTGGAATGCAGAGAGTCTGGAACAGATTACTTTCATTTTCAGCAGAAATTACCATATTTCAGGAAGTAAAATGCTATGCTGGAAACAATGTCACTGCTGAGTTGATCTGATGGTCTGGGCATTTTTGCTGAATTATATATTGCGGGTTTTAAAAATGTTGCCATGGAGACTACAGCTACAAACAAATACATTTCTCGCCAGTGCCCCCTGTCTTTATAATGAGACTCGTTAAGTTTTTTCTGCATATGTGTCTAACACAGTAACTATAATAACTATGAAAACTGATGCTTATAGAAGTGAATGAGTTTTAATTATTTGAAAAATCTGGCAGAGTGTAATACACAGACTCCATATCAGCAAAATTAAAGGTGTCCAATCATCAGCTGCCAAAGGAGTAGATAGTGCATGATGGATTATTCTTGGAAAACTTCATGCAATATGATTTGAGTTTAGAAGGATGCGGGGGGATCTTATTGAAACATATAAAATTATGAAGGGAATAGATAGGATAGATGCGGGCAGGTTGTTTCCACTGGTCGGGGAAAGCAGAACTAGGGGGCATAGCCTCAAAATAAGGGGAAGTAGATTTAGGACCGAGTTTAGGAGGAACTTCTGCACCCAAAGGGTTGTGAATCTCTGGAATTCCTTGCCCAGTGAAGCAATTGAGGCTCCTTCTTTAAACGTTTTTGAGAAAAAGATAGATACCTTTCTAAAGAATAAAGGGATTTGGGGATATGATGTACGGGCCGGAGAGTGGAGCTGAGTCCACAAAGATCAGCCATGATCTCATTAAATGGCGGAGCAGACTCGAGGGGCCAGATGGCCTACTCCTGTTCCTAGTTCTTACGTTCTTATGATTTGCATTTGACTGCATACTCAGGTGAGGAAGGAGCAGCGCTCCGAAAGCTAGTGACATCGAAACAAACCTGTTGGACTTTAACCTGTTGCTGTAAGACTTCTCACTATCGTCTAATATGGCAAAGAGACTACTCTTCATTCATAAGTGAATGCACAGGCAAATGCACAGGCAAAAGACAAGGCTGACACATTTGCAACCACCTTTAGCCAAAAGTGCCAACTCGGCCTCTTCCTGACATGCCCAGCATCACAGAAACTAGTCTTCAGCCATTTTGACTCACTTTGCGTGATATCAAGAAACAACTAAAGGCACTGGATACAGCAAAAGCTATGAGCCATGTGAACATTCCGGCTGAAGACTGGTGCTCTAGAACTAGCTGCACCTCTAGCCAAGCTGTTCCAGTCTAGGTACAACATTGGTATGTACCCAGCAATGTGGAAAATTGCCCACGTGTGTCCTGTCCACAAAAAGCAGGACAAATCCAACCCGGCCATCAGTCTACCCTTGATCATCAGCAAAGTGATGGAAAATGACGTCAACAGTGCCATCAAGTAGCGCTTACTTGGCAATAACCTGCTCACTGCCACTCAGCATAGGTTCTGCCAGGGCCACTCAGCTCCTGACATCATTACAGCCTTGGTCCAAACGTGAACAATGAGCTGAACTTCAGAGGTGAGGTGAGAGCGACTTCCCTTGACATCAAGGGAGCATTTAACCAATTATGGCATCAAGAGGTTCAAGCAAGATTGGAGTTAATGAGAATCAGAGTGAAAACTCTCAACTGGTTGGAGTCATACCCAGCACAAAGGAAGATATTTGTGGTTGGTGGAGGCCAATCATCTCAGTCCCATGATATTACTGCAGGAGTTTTTCAAGATTTTATGCCCAACCATCTTCAGCTGCTTAATCAATGACCTTCTTTCCATCATAAGGCCAGGAGTGGGATGTTTGCTGATGATTGCACAATGGTCAGTTCCATTCAAGACTCCTCCGATACTAAAGCAATCTGTGTATATATGCAGAAAGATCTGGGTATCTTTCAGGGTGGGCTGGTAGGTTGCAAATAACATTGGCACCACACAAGCACCAGGCAATGGCCATCTTGTGATGAATGTACAAAATTGTATGTATTATATTTTGTATTTGTGGCAGCAATGTTCCTCAAAAACCTGGTTTAAAATATGTACAGGCAGTGGGTTTGCTGAAGCTGAAATTATGGATTTGTAAAAGGTGAAGTAGTGATTGATTTTAACCATTAACTTGTTTATAGAGAGATGCCTGTGTTGATTGCTGGAGATTCCCTGGAGTGTAGACCATTTATGAGGGAGTGTGTTTAGCCCTAGCTGAGCAGGTCACGGGACATCTTAATGGGATATAGATTATGGGAGGAGCCAGGTCTGCCTGTAGATTTGTAGTCTGTTGTAGTATTTTAAGTTGAATAGCAGTTTGCTATGGTACTGCAGTCTGACAAGATAGAAAGATTTTCAGGTTGTTCCTGAAAAGGGTCTCTCTCAAACGGTCTGCACAGATAAGCACGTAACTTGTTTTGTTAACTTTATTTATAAATGATATTTGAATTTTTTTGGATTGTTTAATTGGAATTAGTGACAGGTGTAGATAATAAGTTTAAGGTTTTCCTTACATTTTAAGAACTACTTACTGTGAATTGCAAAGCTATTTCTTTGATGTTAATGTGGTTAATTCAGTGTTGTAATTAAAGTTTGTTTTAACATAAAAGATACCTATTGGTCAGAGTCATCACACCTGGGGTGAAGTATCTTTAAGACAGAGATAGATAGGTTCGTCATTAATAAAGGGATCAGGGATTATGGGGAGAAGGCAGAAGAATGGGGATGAGAAAAATATCAGCCATGATTAAATGGCGGAGCGGACTCGAGGGGCCAAGTGGCCGAATTCTGCTCCTAGGTCTTATGGTCTTATGGAAGGAGATCACACATTGTACAAACAAACCTTACTTTCTGCTTATTCATAAAATGGACTTTGCTGGACCTGGCTGCCACAGGTTGCATGATTTACAAGTTTGCTACAGTTCTAGAAACTTCCAACAACAGTTACAGGTCAAAAACCCAACCCTCATCCTTGTGGAATCTCACACCTACCATTGTGTAGACCCATTACAATTTGAAACTAGGGACCAGCAGGTGAACTGTTTCCCAAGCCTGGACTTATTCTAAACATGGAAAATAGAAGCAGGAGTAGATTATTCCGTCCGTCGAGCCTTCTCCACCATTCAATATGATGGCCTCTTGATGACTTTAGTGTCCAGAAATATATCTACTTCCTTCTTAAATATACTCAGTAATTTTTGCCTCCCCAAGTTTCTGCAGGTTCACCACCCTCTGACTGAAAAGTTTTTTCTCATCTCAGTCCTAAATGGCCGACCCCATTTCATAAGGCTATGACAACTTGTTCTAGATCTTCCCTGCCCCCAAGCATCCCAGACAGGGCAAACATCTTCTCTGCATTCAATCTGTCCAGCTCTGCCAATATGTAATATGTTTCAAGATCCTCTCCCACTCTTCTAAGTGAGTACTGGTCTAGTTGACCCAAACTCCTCTCATACGACCATCCCAGGAATCAGTCTGGTGAGCCCTCGCTGCACATCCACTGTGGCAATTAAATTCTTTCCAAGGTCAGGAGACCAAAACTACACAGAATTTTCCCAAGTTCCTGTACAGCGACTGTAAGACATCCTTGCTCCTGTACTCAAATCCCCTTGCAATGAACACCAACATACCTTTTCCTTCCTAACTGCTTGCTGCACCTGCTTGCTTGCTTTCAATTACTAATGTACAAGGACCCCTTGTACATCAACATTTCCCAATTTCTCATAATTTAAATAATATTCTGCCATTCTGTTTTTGCTACCAAAGTGGAAAACTTTACACTTATCCACATTATGCTGCAACTGCCATGTACTTACCCATTTACTCAACTAGTCTAAATTACCTTGAAGCCTCGTGACATCCTCCTCATCACTCACATTCCCACCTAGTTTTGTGAGTAAGGGAGGGACATCAAAACTTATTATACCAATGGAGATGCTAATAACCACCATCTGTCTATTAAGATGAGTAATGGATTTTGACCAGAGGCATAGAAACTGATTGTTAACCTGCAACTGACTCATCAATGGTCAACAACTCATGACCTAAACGCCTATGCCCTTTGGAATATTCGAATATTTCATTCTGAGACTCCCAACTCAGTTGAATGCTTGCGAATGTGCAGCGCAAAGCTGTTTACTTTTTGAAATATCTTTACCTCGGCAAGTTTTCAGCACAATAAAACATAACCCTTTTATGTTTAAGTTCAAGAAAGCCTGACGGACTGAGTTCTTTGCAATCACCATGTAAATGGTTAAATACAGATCCTGAATTGATACCTTCATATTTATTTTTTTATTTTGTTTTATAAATTTAGAGTACCCAATTCATTTTTTTTCTAATTCAGGGGCAATTTCCAATCCACCGAACCTGCACATCTTTTGGGTTGTGGGAGCAAAACCCACGCAAACACGGGGAGAATGTGCAAACTCCACACGGACAGTGACCCAGAGCCGGGATCGAACCTGGGACCTCGGCGCCATGAGGCCGCAGTGCTAACTCACTGTGCCAACACGCTGCCCTGATACCTTTAAATTTATAAATGACAAACAAAGTCCTGCTATAATCAATCGAGGAATGGGATATAAGGGCCAGATCCAAATGAATATATATATATACATAGAAAGGACTAATCCTTGGGCGTAACTAGCTGTATTTAAGAGCCTTAGGAAAAGGCTAATATTAAAACTTAACTGCCATTGCTATCATTAACCTTTCATCATTGTGTTGCCATTAAAGGATTTCAGTGCTCATTTTTAATAAGTTATGAAACTGCAATCAATGCAAGGGAAGGGAAAGCCAAAATTTTCATTGTTGCCAATTGCAAATCACAAACTTGCATCAAACAAACTGCCATCTCAGATAGATTTCAAACACAAATATCAGAAAGAAATGTACTGTTGAGTTACCATTAGATGCCTCATGGGATAGGCAATCTAGATATTCCCAAGATCTTCTATAATTATGGGAAGAGGGGCAGCACGGTAGAACAGTTACTTCACAGGTCCAGGGTCCCAGGTTTGATTCCCGGCTTGGGTCACTGTCTGTGTGGAGTCTGCACGTTCGCCCTTGTCTGCATGGATTTCCTCCGAGTGCTTCGGTTTCCTCCACAGTACAAAGATGTGCTGGTTAGGTGGATTGGCGAAGCTAAATTGTCCTCAGTGTCCAAAATGGTTAGTTGGGGTTACGGAGATGGGGTGGAGGTGTGGACTTAAGTAGGGTGCTCTTTCCAAGGGCCGGTGCAGACTCGATGAGCCGAATGATCTCCGTCTGCACTGTAAATTCTATGATTCTATCATTCTATGAAATAGTAGAACCCATTAGGGACCAAGGGGGAAATCTGTGGGTGGAGCCAGAGAACATTGGTAGGGTATTGAACGAATACTTCACATCAGTCTTCACCCAAGAGAATGAGGATTTAGGTAAAGAACTCAGGGAGAGAAACTGCAAGGTTCTTGAACAAATTGACAGGGGGAGAGACAAGGTATTGGAGGTGTTGGCAGTTTTAAAAGTGGACAAATCTCTCTGTCCGGATGAACTGCGTCCCAAGCTGCTGTGGGAGGTGAGGGAGGAGATCATAGAATTTACAGTGCAGGAGGCCATTCAGCCCATCCAGTCTGCATCGGCCCTCGAAAAAAGCGCACCCTACTTAAGCCCACACCTCCACCCTATCATCGTAGCTCAGCAACCCACTTAACCTTTTTTGGACACTAACGGCAACTTAGCATGGCCAATCCACCTAACCTGCACATATTTAGACTGTGGGTGGGAACCGGAGCACCCGGAGGAAACCCATGCAGACACGGGGAGAACGTGCAGACTCCGCACAGTGACCCAAGTCAGGAATCGAACCTGGGATCCTGGAGTAGTGAAGCAACAGAGCTGACCACTGTGCTACTGTACTGTGCAGGGGCTCTGACCAAATTTTGGGATGGAACATTTACGTTATGAAGAAAGGTTGGAAAGGCTTTGATCGTGACCTCACCGAGGTGTACAGGATTATGAGAGGCATGGACAGGGTGGATAGGGAGCAGCTGTTCCCCTTAGCTGAAGGTCAGTTACGAGGGGACACAAGTTCAAGGTGAGGGGCAGGACTTTTAGAAGGGATGTGAGGAAATTCTTTTTTGCTCAGATGGTGGTGACAGTCTGGAATGCTCTTCTGTGAGGGTGGTAGAGGCGGGTTGCCTTGCATCCTTTAAAAAGTACCTGGATGAGCACTTGCCACATCATAACATTCAAGGCGATGGGCCAAGGGATGGTAAATGGGATTAGGTAGATGGGTCAATTATTTTTCACGTGTCAGTGCAGACTCGATCGGCCGAAGGGCATCTTCTATTCTGTGTGAGTCTGAGTAAGGAATGAAACATTAGGAGGGGAGCAGAAAGAATTGGAGCAATTACACAATAAATGGAGAGCAGAGTCAGGGACATAGAACATAATAACTAGGAGCAGGAGTAGGCCACCTGGCCTCTCGAGCCTGCTCCGCCATTCTATGAGATCATGGCTGATCTTTTGTGAACTCAGCTCCACTTTCCGGCCCGAACACCATAACCCTTAATCCCTTTATTCTTCAAAAAACTATCTATCTTTATCTTAAAAACATTTAATGAAGGAGCCTCTACTGCTTCACTGGGCAAGGAATTCCATAGATTCACAACCCTTTGGGTGAACAAGTTCCTCCTAAACTCAGTCCTATATCTACTTCCCCTTATTTTGAGGCTATGCCCCCTAGTTCTGCTTTCACCCGCCAGTGGAAACAACCTGCCGCATCTATCCTATCTATTCCCTTCATAATTTTATATGTTTCTATAAGATCCCCCCTCAGCCTTCTAAATTCCAACGAGTACAGTCCCAGCAGTCTACTCAACCTCTCCTCGTAATCCAACCCCTTCAGCTCTGGGATTAACCTAGTGAATCTCCTCTGCACACCCTCCAATGCCAGTACGTCCTTTCTCAAGTAAGGAGACCAAAACTGAACACAATACTCCAGATGCGGCCTCACTAACACCTTATACAATTGCAGCATAACCTCCCTAGACTTAAACTCCATCCCTCTAGCAATGAAGGACAAAATTCCATTTGCCTTCTTAATCACCTGTTGCACCTGAAAACCAACTTTTTGCGACTCATGCACTAGCACACCCAGGTCTCTCTGCACAGCAGCATGTTTTAAATTTTATCATTTAAATAATAATCTCTTTTGCTGTTATTCGTACCAAAATGGATAACCTCACATTTGTCAACATTGTATTCCATCTGCCAGACCCTAGCCCATTCACTTAGCCTATCCAAATCCCTCTGCAAACTTCCAGTATCCTCTGCACTTTTTGCTTTACCACTCATCTTAGTGTCGTCTGCAAACTTGGACACATTGCCCTTGGTCCCCAACTCCAAATCATCTATGTAAATTGTGAACAATTGTGGGCCCAACACTGATCCCTGAGGGACACCACTAGCTACTGATTGCCAACCAGAGAAACACCCATTAATCCCCACTCTTTGCTTTCTATTAATTAACCAATCCGCTATCCATGCTACGACTTTACCCTTAATGCCATGCATCTTTGTCTTATGCAGCAACCTTTTGTGTGGCACCTTGTCAAAGGCTTTCTGGAAATCCAGATATACCACATCCATTGGGGCCCCGTTATCTACCGCACTGGTAATGTCCTCAAAAAATTCCACTAAATTAGTTAGGCACAACCTGCCCTTTATGAACCCATGCTGCGTCTGCCCAAGGGGACAATTTCCATCCAGATGCCTCGCTATTTCTTCCTTGATGATAGATTCCAGCATATACATATACATATACAACATTACAGCGCAGTACAGGCCCTTTGGCCCTCGATGTTGCGCCGACGTGTGAAACCACTCTAAAGCTCATCTACACTATTCCCTTATCGTCCATATGTCTATCCAATGACCATTTGAATGCCCTTAGTGTTGGCGAGTCCACTACTGTTGCAGGCAGGGCATTCCACGGCCTTAATACTCTTGGAGTAAAGAACCTACCTCTGACATCTGTCCTATATCTATCTCCCCTCAATTTAAAGCTATGTTCCTCTATGCTAGACATCACCATCCGAGGAAAAAGGCTCTCACTGTCCACCCTATCCAATCCTCTGATCATCTTGTATGCCTCGATTAAGTCGCCTCTTAACCTTCTCTCTAACGAAAACAGCCTCAAGTCCCTCAGCCTTTCCTCATAAGATCCTACCTCCATACTAGGCAACATTCTGGTAAATCTCCTCTGCACCCTTTCAATTGCTTCCACATCCTTCCTATAATGCGGCAACCAGAATTGCACGCAATACTCCAAATGCGGCCGCACCAGAGTTTTGTACAGCTGCAACATGACCTCATGGCACCGAAACTCAATCCCTCTACCAATAAAAGCTAACACACCGTACGCCTTCTTAACAACCCTCTTAACCTGGGTGGCAACTTTCAGGGATCTATGTACATGGACACCGAGATCTCTCTGCTCATCCACATTGCCAAGAATATTACCATTAGCCCAGTACTCTGTCTTCCTGTTATTCCTTCCAAAATGAATCACCTCACACTTTTCTGCATTAAACTCCATTTGCCACCTCTCTGCAAATTTACTCACCCATCCTTCTACGCCCTCCTCCAGGTCATTTATAAAAATGACAAACAGCAGTGGCCCCAAAACAGATCCTTGTGGTACACCACTAGTAACTGGACTCCAGTCTGAACATTTCCCATCAACCACCACCCTTTGTCGTCTTCCAGCTCGCCAATCTCTGATCCAAACTGCTAAATCACCCTGAATCCCATGCCTCCGTATTTTCTGCAGTAGCCTACCATGGGGAACCTTATCAAACGCTTTACTGAAATCCATATACACCACATCAACTGCTTTACCCTTATCCACCTGTTTGATCACCTTCTCAAAGAACTCAATAAAGTTTGTGAGGCACGACCTACCCTTCACAAAACCGTGTTGGCTATCTCTAATCAAATTATTCCTTTCCAGATGATTACACATCCTATCTCTTATAAACCTTTCCAAAATTTTGCCCACAACTGAAGTAAAGCTCACTGGTCTATAGTTACCGGGGTTGTCTCTACTCCCCTTCTTGAACAAGGGGACAACATTTGCTATCCTCCAGTCTTCTGGCACTATTCCCGTAGACAAAGATGACTTAAAGATCAAAGCCAAAGGCTCAACAATCTCCTCCCTAGCTTCCCAGAGAATCCTAGGATAAATCCCATCCGCCCCATCGTCCCTACTACCGAAGTTAAGCTCACTGGCCTATAATTACCCGTTTTCTACCTACCTCCTTTTTTAAACAGTGGAGTCACGTTTGCTAATTTCCAATCCGCCGGGACCACCCCAGAGTCTAGTGAATTTTGGTAAATTATCACTAGTGCATTTGCAATTTCCCTAGCCATCTCTTTTAGCACTATGGGATGCATTCCATCAGGGCCAGGAGACTTGTCTACCTTTATTGTTTATTTTAATAAATGTTTTATTAAAGCTTTTCCAACCAACGTTTTTACATAACAAAGATAGAAATACAAATAATAATAAAAATAAAAAAACCAAGAATTATTAAACAGAACAAGGTGGGTGTTGTCTTCATACAAAACTTACATCATATCGACAGTTGCCTCCCCCCACCTGAGCCCCCCCTCCTGCCCCCCCCAGTTGCTGCTGCTGCTGACACTTACTGCTCCCCTAAAAAGTCAAGGAAAGGTTGCCACCGCCGGGAGAACCCCACAAAGGACCCTCTCAAGGCGAACTTTATTCGCTGCAGGCTGAGGAACCCAGCCATATCGCTAACCCAGGTCTCCACACTCGGGGGTTTCGAGTCCCTCCACATTAACAAGATCCGTCTCTGGGCTACCAGGGAGGCAAAGGCCAGTACCTCGGCCTCTTTCGCTTCCTGCACTCCCGGATCCTCCACCACCCCAAATATCGCTGCTGTTGGACTCGCCTTCACCCGAGTGTACAAAATCCTAGACATCACCCTTTAAAACACCTGCCAGAATTCTTTAAGTGCCGGGCATGCCCAAAACATACGGGCATGGTTCGCTGGACTCCCTGCACATCTCGGGCACCTGTCCTCCACCCCAAAAAACGTACTCATTCTTGCTGCCGTTATATGTGCCCGATGCACCACCTTAAACTGAATTAAGCTGAGCCTGGCACATGATGAGGAGGAGTTCACCCTGCCCAGGGCGTCGGCCCACGGGCCCTCATCCAGCTCCTCGCCCAGCTCCTCCTCCCACCTGCCCTTCAACTCCTCCACTGAGGCTTCCTCCACCTCCTGCAGCTCCTGATATATGTCCGACACCTTCCCCTCCCCTACCCAGATGCCAGACACCACCCTGTCCTGGATCCTACGTGGGGGCAGCAGCGGAAATGTCCCCACCGGTTTTCTAAGAAAGTCCCGAACCTGGAGGTACCTGAACGCATTCCCCGGGGCAGGCCGAACTTCTCCTCCAGCGCCTGCATGCTGGGGAAAGTCCCGTCTATAAACAGGTCCCCCATCCTCCTAATACCTGCCCTATACCAGCCTTTGGTATCCCCCATCCAACCTACCCGGAGCAAATCTGTGGTTATTCCGTATCGGGGTCCACACAGAGGCCCCCTCCTCCTGCCTGTGTCTCCTCCACTGCCCCCAAATCCTCAGTGCCGCCGTCACCGCCAGACTTGTGGTGTATCGCGCCAGTGAAAACAGCAGCGGAGCCGTGACTAGTGCCCCTCGGCTGGTGCCTTTGCATGACGCCTCCTCCAGCCGCCCCCTCCTTCATCATCCACTTCCTAATCATGGTCACATTGGCCGCCCAATAATAGCTGCAGAAGTTCGGAAGAGCCAGTCCTCCTCCCCCCCCCGGCTATGCTCCAAGAATGCCCTTTTAACTCGCGGGGTTTTATTTGCCCACACAAGTCCCGAAACAATCCTATTCACCCACTTAAAAAAAGACTTGGGGATGAAAATGGGGAGGCACTGAAAGACGAAGAGAAACCGTCATCTTCACAGTCTGCACCCATCCCGCCAGGGAAAGCGGGAGCATGTCCCACCTTTTAAACTCTCCCTCCATCTGCTCCATGAGCCGGGTTAAGATGAGCCTGTGCAGCGCATCCCAGTTCCTGGCCACTTGTATCCCCAAGTACCGAAAGCTCCTCTCCACTATCCTGAGTGGGAGCTCCCTCAGTCTCTCCTCTTGGCCCCTAGCGTGGACCACGAACAGCTCACTCTTCCCCACATTCAATTTATACCCTGAGAAACTCCCAAAGTCCCTCAGGATCCGCATGACCTCCCCCGTCCCCTCTAGCGGGTCCGAAATGTGCAACAACAGGTCAACCACGTAGAGGCATCATGATAATATTCAGGAGCCTCCTCACATTCGTATTCAGCTGCCTGCCCTTAACGAAACCCGTCTGGTCCTCCCCAATCACTCCTGGGACACAGTCCTCTATTCTGGTGGCCAGAATTTTTGCCAACAGTTTGGCGTCTACATTCAGGAGTGATATTGGCCTGTAGGACCCACACTGAAGCGGATCCTTCTCCTTCTTCAAGATAAGCGAAATCAATGCCTGCGACATCGTCGGAGGGAGGGTCCCTCTCTCCTTTGCGTCATTGAAGGTTCTTAGCAGGAGTGGGCTCAGTAGCTCCGAGAACTTCTTATAAAATTCTACAGGGAAGCCGTCCGGACCCGGGGCCTTGCCCGACTGCATGCTTGCCAGTCCCCTGACTACCTCCTCCATCTCAATTGGGGCCCCCAATCCCTCCACCCGCTCCATTTCCACCCTCGGGAACCTCAACCGGTCCATAAACTGCCTCACCCCTTCCCCCTCCCCAGGGGGTTCCGACTCGTATAACTTCACGTAGAACTCCCTGAAGACTTCATTGACTCTCTCGGGGCTCAACACCAGGTTGCCTTCCTTATCTCGCACTCCCCCAATCTCTCTAGCTGCCTCTCTCTTGCGCAGCTGGTGCGCCAGCATCCTACTCGCCTTCTCCCCATACTCGTAGACTGCCCCTTTCACTTTCCGTAACTGCGCCTCCGCCTTCCCCGTGGTCAGCAAGTCAAACTCCGCCCGCAGTTTCCGGCGTTCGTTCAGCAGCCCCCCCCCCCTCTGGGGCCTCCACGTACCTCCTGTCTACCCTGAGTATCTCTCCCACCAGCCTCTCCCTCTCCGCCCTCTCCTTCTTCTCTCTGTGGGACCTGATGGAAATTAACTCTCCCCTAACGACCGCCTTCAAAGCCTCCCACACCACTGCCAGATACCTCCCCTGTGTCATTCGCTCTCACATAGTTCTAAATGCTCCTCCTTATCCGCCCACACACCTCTTCATCCGCCAGCAGCCCCACATCCAGTCTCCAGAGAGGGCGCTGACCCCGCTCCGCCCCCAGTCGCAGGTCCACCCAGTGCGGGGCATGATCCGAGATCGCAATGGCTGAGTATTCGACCCACTCCACCCTCGGGATCAGCGCCCTACTCAACGCAAAGAAGTCTATCCGCGAATAGACTTTATGGACGTGGGAGAAAAAGGAGAACTCCTTCGCCCTTGGCTGCGTAAACCTCCACGGGTCCACCTCCCCCCCCCATCTGGCCATGAACTCCCACCGGCCTCTTTCCCGACCTGGACTTGGAACGGTCCAAGATCGTATCCAAGACCATATTAAAGTCCCCTCCCATAATCAGGTTACTTGACTCCAAGTCCGGGATCCAACCAACACACGCCTCATGAAGTCCACATCGTCCCAGTTCGGGGCATACACATTCACTGGCACCACCCGGGCCTCCTGCAGCTTGCCACTCATCATTATGCACCTGCCCCCCTTGTCCGCCACGATGCCCCCCGCCTCAAATGCCACTTGTTTACTAACCAAAATTGCCACCTCTCTGGTCTTTGTGAGTCTAACCCCGAGTGAAACACCTGTCCCACCCATCCTTTCCTTAGCCTCGTCTGGTCAGCAAGCTTTAAGTGCGTCTCTTGCAACATGGCCACGTCCGCCTTCAACCCCTTTAAATGCGAGAACACGCCGGACCTCTTGACCGGCCTATTCAGGCCCCTCACGTTCCACGTGATCAGCCTGGTCGGGGTGTCTACCTTTAGCTCCATTAGCTTGCCCATCACTACATCCTGAGTGATAACAATCCTCTCAAGGTCCTCACCTGTCATAGCCTTATTTCTATCAGTCACTGGCATGTTATTTGTGTCTTCCACTGTGAAGACCAACCCAAAAAACCTGTTCAGTTCCTCAGCCATTTCCTCATCCTAGAACAAACACTCAAAACTTGAACTGAAACAAACCTCAAGCGGAGCAAAAATGCTCCAGGGGTGTCTCCCATCATCTGACAAGTCCAGAAGCCAGCAGGCGAAACAAGTGGCAAAAAATGGCAGGTCCGTTTTATAAAGCACATTTGCACAGTGTATACATAGATCATTTAACCTTTCCAGATCTTTGATGGTAGGAAATATGTAATCTTTTAGTCAGTGTTGGTTGAGGAATAAATGTCAGCAAAGGCAATTCCCTAATCCTTCAGTGAATAATCAACCTGGGCAGAACAACAATCTTAGCTTTGCATCAGATTTGAAAGCTACCATTCCTCTGACAAGACAGCACTTCCTTACAACCACACAGAAATGTTAGCTAAAGTCCCAAGTGACATCACAAACTTCTGATTCAAATATTACAACTTAATGTAAACTGAATTTGAAAATGGTTTAACTTTAGATATACCCAAGAAAGTGCGATATACCCAAGAAAGTGCAGTAAGCATCATTAATTCCACATGTTTTCTAAAATATGCCTTTAAATAAAATACTGCACTCCCTCAAAGCACACCCAACTAATATGGCATCACTTATGTGCATCTCTCCTGCACTTGATGATAAACATAACTGCGTAGTCTGGAAATAGAAGTGAAGTAGATTCCATCTGTATCCTATATACGGCCAGATTCAACTCAGTTCACACAAGTGAGGATTCTACCATTGAACCACCGATACTCGAGCATCCTGCAACCTGACACACCTTTGATTGCATTAATCTACCGCTTATAATCCTTATGCAGACTGATACTATCCTGTCTCTTTTTAACATCCACTTATGTCCCACAACCAACATGTCAACTAAAACCTTACTACTGTCGTCACTGGCAGATGCTGTTTACACCTCAATTAGAAAATTATTTTTTAATTTAAAAAAGGAAATATTTCCACCTATGTCCCTCCTTTCTTTTCAAAGTGCTATGGCCAGGATTTTGTTGGGCCGATGGTGGTCTCATCAGCCCACCGCTTGGAGAACTTGTGGGCTACCCCCATCAGTTCCATGGGGGAAACCCAACCAAGTGTTTGTCAGACACCTAACCTGCAAGCGTGATTGAGATCCCTGGTGGCAGAAGTCCTGACCACTGACAGCTGTTGGCCAATCTGAGACCATAGGGCATTCCTCCTGGGAAGCTGTTGGCTAATCCAATAGGGTTTGCATGGCAGCCTTCTGAGGGTGCAGCATATTTGTGTGGTCTCCATTTAATCGCTGAGCAACCCCTGAATGGCAGTGGGCTCAGGAATAATCGGTGATTTAGCTCACGATTGAGCCTATTGCCATCTTGCCTTGGGTGGCTGAGAATTCCACATCAGCATCTTCCTCCTTAATTGAGGGAGATTTTCCCATCACCGGGAGACTGACACAGGACCTCTCCCATAATTACCGGACCCTTCCCCCCGCATTTCCTCCGACAAAAGGCTGCATTAAATCCAGTCCCATTTTCCTTCAACACATGCAAAAATATTCGCAGTGTAGAACTACAAATGGTTTCACAGAACTGTTACAGCACTGAAGGAAGCCATTCAGCCCATCATGTCTGCGCCGGCTTTCCAAATGAACCATTCTTTAGTGCCATTCTCCCATCTTCTCCCTATAACCCTGCACATTCTTCTTTTTCAGATTTCAGTCTAATTCCCTTTTGAAAGCCATGCCTGAATCTTCCCCCACCACCTTCTCAGGAAGTGTATTCCAGACCTTAACCACTCACTGTGTGAAAACATTTTTTGTCACATCATTTTTGCTTCTTTTACGAATTACTTTAAATTTGCACCCTCTCGATCTTGATCTCTTCATGAGTGGGAACAGTTTCTCGCTATCTAACCTGTCCAGGCCCCTTATGATTTTGAATATCTCTATTAAGCTGATCCAGTCTGGTTTTTGTGATCCCCAATCTCACATTAACAGGATTGACTTGTGACAGCCCTGTTAGGATCCTGGATGAGAACCCAATTATTTGCAATATGTAAACCAGTGAGGAAATGGTACTGCACCACAGGAGTGATGATCCATAGGTTTTGTGTTGAACAAACTTTAATTTAAACACAGAATTAACCATATTATCAACAAAGAAATAGCTTTACGGTTAACAGTTACAACAGTTCTTAAATAAGAGAAAACCTTAACTTACTTTCTAAACCTGCCACTATATTCCAATTAAGTAAACCAATATATTTAAAATACCACTTATGAATAAAGTTAACAACCAGGTTTCTATTTGCTTTTCTCTGTGCAGAATCTTTGGAGAGAGAACCTTTCAGGGCCAAACTGATACACTTCTGTACAGATGAGAATTCTAGGACCAACTGCCTTTTCAGACAGACCTGGCTACTCCCATTATATTGTCTGTACCAGAGCATAAGGCATTCTTTTTCTCTTCTTACAAGATGTCCTTTGGCTTTTTCAGCCAGGACCAAACACAATACTTCTCATAAATTATCTACACCTCAGGGGTCCTTCAAGCGTAAACAATATTCCATTAGCTAGCTATGTGTGATCAAATAAGTGGTTCTCAAGATCTATTGACGGAACACTTCATCTGCAAATCAATGATTACCTCACTTTCACTTTTATGGCACCTAAATCACAGCTCTGGAGGTCATACTGTCTATATGCATCTCAACCCAAGTTTTTAATTATATTACTGCAAAAAATATATAATAGGACAATTTCTTACATTCATCACAGCAAGCTACTTGTATCAACAATACAAAAGGCGGGGTCGCATGTGGCACAATGCTCAGCACTGCCGCCTACGCCGCTGAGTACAGGGTTTGAAACCCAGCCCTGGGTCACTGTCCATGTGGAGTTTGCACATTCTCCTCACGTCTGCCTGGGTTTCACTCCCACAACCCAAAAATGTGCAGGTTAGGTGGATTGACCTCGCTAAATTGTCCCTTAATTGGAAAAAAAATAATTGGGTACGCTAAATTTAGGGAAAAAAATACAAAAGGCGCACTACAGCATTCCTAAGGCAACTAAGGAATGGCAATAATTTCCAGACACGTCGAGAATGTAGAGTTCTTTGTAAAAAATAATGGAAGTTGATCTTTCTCATCACCGGAACATTAATAGCTGAAAATTAAAAATTAATATGATAATCAAAGTTGTCATGATATTCAGGTAAACATCATAGCACAAACATGCATACAGACTGCTGGACAGATCAACGGACCAATCAACACACACACAACACCACAGCCAATCACAGGCAAGAGCATACACAGTACAAAACAGGGAACACGACAATTCCTGAGCATTCCAGCAGGAGACAGCTCAGGGCACAGAGCTCACAGCAAGCCACTCAGACATCATCCATGTGCTGAGTGCCACTACAAGATAGTTTTAGGAATAGGTCCACAGATTCTAGGGTTATGATCGAACCTCAGTAACCAGTTTACCACTGTAAATAAATGTTAGTAATAAAACTGAGTTGTACCATTCGCAACCGTGTTGGTTCGTCTGTGTAGCAGAGTACCCAACACATCATAGTACCAGGAGTAACTGTGGGACCTACCTACAAATCCTCCGGAATCTGCCATTCTGCGCCATGGACACCGTCAGCACACCGCAGCTGCTACAAGTCGCTGGAAACCTTCGGCATTAATTGGAAGCTGTTCAAACAGCGCTTCGAGCTCTTTCTGGAAGCCAACGAAAAGGAAAGCGCTTCGGACACCAGAAAGATCGCCATCCTCCTCTCCACGGCAGGTCAACACACCATCCATGTCTACAACTCCCTGGTGTTCACGGAATGTGAGGACAAGACCAAGTACAAGACGGTCCTTCTCAAACTCGACCAACACTCCAACGTCGAAGTCAACGAGAGTTTCGAGAGGTATCTCTTCCAGCAGCGCCTGCAGGGTAAGGATGAGCCCTTTCAATCCTTCCTTACGCATCTCCGTATCCTCGCGCAGTCCTGCGGTTACGACACCACCTCCGATTCCATGATTCTGGACCAGATCATTTTTGGGGTCACCTCGGGCACCCTATGCCAACAGCTCTTAAAAATTAAAGGCCTCACCCTAGCCTCCGCAATCGAAGCCTGTGTCCTGCATGAAAATGCGACTAGCCGCTACTCCCAATTTCAGGCGGCCGAATCGGCGCGGCAGGCGTCCTACGAGGCCGAACGGGTCCAGGCGATCGAGTTCCTCCCGGCCCGCGGCCCGGACGAGGGCGGCCATTTCGCGTGCTTTTCGAGGCCTCCCGCATTTGTGCGCGCCAAAAACGACGTCGACACTGAGGGACGTGATGCGCAGGCGCGCTCGACGCAAGACCGAACTGCGCATGTGCGGTGGCGCAACGAACGCCATGACGTCACGACGTGCGGCAACTGCGGAGCCGCACATTTTAAGTGGCAATGTCGCGCGAGAAACCGACAATGCCTCCGCTGTGGCAAGATGGGCCACTACGCTGCCTGCTGTCGAGCAGCTCAACCTGCCAATGTTCTCCAATTCCAAAGATCAAAGTTCCCCAGTCCAAAGATGTGCAGGTTAGGTGGATTGGCCATGATAAATTGCCCTCAGTGTCCAAAATTGCCCTTAGTGTTGGGTGGGGTTGCTGGATTATGGGGATAGGGTGGAGGTGTTGACCTTTCCAAGAGCCGGTGCAGACTCGATGGGCCGAATGGCCTCCTTCTGCATTGTAAATTCTATGATAATTCCGACAACCTCGCAGGGACGTGCGGACCATTCAGCCTCCTAACTACGAGTCATGCCCAGACGATATCCAGACCAGTGACACAGACGACCGGGACGCCTTCCGTGTTGCGGTCATTGATGGGAACCGGATGTCTCCAGCCAGGACCCACCAGCCATTGCAAGTGAACACTGTCAATCCGGGTGATGAATGGTGTGCCACCCTAACAGTCAGCCGATCACCGATAACATTCCGTCTGGACACTGGCGCCTCCACCAACCTCATAGCATGGTCAGCCTTCTACGCCATGAAGGTCAGCCCACCAATTCGGCCATCCCGTTGCAAGATGGTCGACTACAATGGGAACGTTATCCCGGCTATGAGATCCTGCCAGCTCCAGGTGACACACAACACACACACGGCCACACTCTCATTCGAAATAGTCGGATCATCAAAGGACTCCCTGCTAGGCGCACAGGCATGCAAGGTCCTCCACCTCGTGCAACGAGTCCATGCTCTGTCTCCAGAAGACATATCTGACTTCCCGGATGCAGAATTCAGGGCACAGCTCCAATTGCTCCTCGCCCACAACCAGGAGGCATTCGAGGGCATGGGAACACTGCCCTACACCTACAGAATTCGGCTCAAACCGGACGCCACCCCGGTCATTCACGCACCTCGCAGGGTCCCAGCGCCACTCAAAGACCGCCTCAAGCAGCAGCTGCAGGATCTCCAGGACCAAGGTGTGCTATCCCGGGTCACGGAGCCCACCCCATGGGTCAGCTCCAATGTGTGTGTTAAGAAGCCCTCCAGCGAGCTCCGGATCTGCATTGATCCAAAAGACCTCAACAACAACATAATGAGGGAACATTACCCCATACCCAAACAGGAAGAGATCACGAGCGAAATGGCCCGGGCTAAAATCTTCACAAAACTGGATGCCTCGAACGTTTTTTGGCAGGTCCAACTGGATCAGTCCAGCCGAAAGCTGTGCACCTTCACCACCCCTTTCGGCAGGTTCTGCTAGAACAGAATGCCATTTGGCATCATCTCGGCATCCGAGGTCTTTCACGGGATCATGGAGCAGATGATGGAGGGCATCGAAGGGGTGCGCGTCTACGTGGACAAAGTCATCATCTGGTCCACCACACCACAGGAGCACATCAATCGTCTCCAGCGCGTCTTTGCGCACATACGGGAAAC
Source organism: Scyliorhinus torazame (assembly GCF_047496885.1). Classification (NCBI taxonomy): domain Eukaryota; kingdom Metazoa; phylum Chordata; class Chondrichthyes; order Carcharhiniformes; family Scyliorhinidae; genus Scyliorhinus; species Scyliorhinus torazame. The sequence goes on along the minus strand of NC_092715.1, from coordinate 101,477,840 downwards.
CGGCCTGCGCCTCAATCGAGCCAAGTGTTCTTTCGGCCAAACCGAGCTGAAGTTCCTGGGGGACCACATTTCCCGGTATGGGGTCCGTCCGGATGCAGACAAGGTGAGCGCCATTACAGCCATGCCGCAGCCGGCAGACAAGAAAGCAGTGCTACGCTTCCTAGGCATGGTCAACTTCCTGGGGAAGTTCATTCCCAACCTTGCCTCCCACACGACGGCTCTGCGCCACCTCGCCAAGAAGTCCACGGAGTTCCAGTGGCTGCCCACACACCAGAAGGAATGGGAGGAGCTCAAAATTAAGCTCACCACAGCCCCGGTATTGGCGTTTTTCGACACATCTCGTGACACTAAAATTTTGACTGATGCCAGCCAGTCCCGCATTGGGGCTGTACTCCTACAGCTGGATGACACTGCATCATGGGCCCCAGTCGCCTATGCCTCGCGGGCCATGACCCCCACAGAACAGCGCTACGCGCAGATCGAAAAGAAGTGACTGGGCTTGCTAACCGGAATAGACAAGTTCCATGACTAAGTGTATGGTCTCCCCCATTTTACCGTTGAGACTGACCATGCCCCCCTGGTCAGCATCATAAATAAGGACCTGAACGAGATGACCCCTCACCTCCAGCGCATCCTACTTAAACTCAGGAGGTATGACTTCCAACTGGTCTACACCCCGGGAAAGGACCTTATCATTGTGGATGCCCTATCTAGAGCAGTGAGCACACCGCCCGATTCGGAGGGGTTCGTCTGTCAGGTCGAAGCGCAGGTGGCCTTCACATCGGCAAATCTGCCAGCTGACGACTCCAGTCTGGCCCGTATTCACCGGGAGACTGCGGCTGACCCCCTTCTACAACGGGTGATGCGCCACATGACGGGAGGGTGGCTCAAAGGACAGTGCCCGCAGTTCTACAATGTCCGAGACGACTTGGCCGTCATTGATGGTGTCTTTCTAAAGCTGGACCGGATTGTGATTCCGCACAGCATGCACAAGCTGGTCCTCGACCAACTACACGAAGGCCATCTGGGGGTCGAGAAGTGCAGATGGAGGGCCCGTGAGGTGGTATACTGGCCAGGCTTCAGTGATGACATTGCCAATATGGTGCTCAACTGCCCCACCTGCCAAAGGTTTCAACCGGCGCAACCTCCTGAGACACTTCAGCCCCATGAGCTGATGACGTCCCCCTGGGCGAAGGTGGGTGTGGACCTTTTTCACGCGCTTGGCAGGGACTATGTCATCGTCATTGAGTACTTTTCCAACTATCCAGAGGTCATACACCTGCACGATTTGACATTGTCTGCTGTCATAAGGGCCTGCAAAGGCACCGTCGCTCGCCACGGCATTCCGATTACTGTCATGTCGGACAATGGGCCCTGTTTTGCCAGCCAGGAATGGTCGTCCTTTGCTGCTTAGTATGACTTCACACACGTGACGTCCAGCCCTCTGCATCCCCAGTCCAATGGAAAGGCGGAGAAGGGCGTTCACATCGTCAAGCGGCTCCTCTGCAAGGCTGCTGCTGCCGGATCGGATTTCTGCCTAGCCCTGCTGGCCTATTGCTCGGCCCCACTAGCCACTGGCCTATCACCAGCCCAGCTGTTGATGGGTCGCGCCCTCAGGACCACTGTGCCATCCATTCTGGTACCCACAACCAACCATGCTCCGGTACTACACAGAATGCAACAGCAGCGCGTTCGCCAGGAGAGGGCAAATGACACACGGGCAACTGATCTTCCCGCCCTGGCGCCTGGAGACGACGTCCGCATCCACCTACCAGAAGGTGGCTGGTCAGCACCTGCCGAAGTTCTCCGACGCGTGGCTCCCTGCTCGTTCCTGGTTCGCGTGCCTGATGGATCCATTCGTAGGCGCAATCGCCGGGCTCTTCGCCTACTTCCACGCTCGCTACGGGAACTTACACCGACACCGCGCCCTCATGTTGTTCCTGATATCGACTTCGTGGAGCTTCCTGCCACCCATGCCCCTTCCGTCGTCGCCCGTGGCCTGGCCCATTCCTCAGCCGGTGGATCCAGACCCACCCTTGAGGCGGTCAACCCGAATTCGTCACCCACCTACTAGACTGGACTTATGAGCCTGTTTGTACATTGAACTCATAATACCACTGTGTTAATATGTTTCTGTTCTTCCTTGTCGTTACAGGAGTCCGTTTTGTCGTTCAACATTTCCTTTTCTTTGTTTATGGTACAACCTCGTTGCTATGTTGCACCCGACATCGCCCCTTGTATATAATTTAGCCCCATGTACATGCTGTAGATATTTCACACACACATTTAGCTGCACTCAGTACACATCTCTATTTATAATCACATAGGCACATGTTCTTGTAAAAAAAGGAGGATGTCATGATATTGAGGTAAACATCATAGCACAATCATGCATACATATTGATGGACAGATCAACGGACCAATCAACACACACACACCACAGCCAATCACAGGCAAGAGCATACACAGTACAAAACAGGGAACACGACACTTCCTGAGCATTCCAGCAGGAGACAGCTCAGGGCACAGAGCTCATAGCAAGCCACTCAGACATCCACCATGTGCTGAGTGCCACTACAAGATAGTTTTAGGAATAGGTCCACAGATTCTAGGGTTATGATCGAACCTCAGTAACCAGTTTACCACTGTAAATAAATGTTAGGAATAAAACTGAGTTGTACCATTCGCAACTGTGTTGGTTCGTCTGTGTAGCAGGGTACCCAACACATCAAAAGTGTAAGGTCTCAGGACAGGAATAAAAAAATGAGTGAGGTTAGAGGTCAAGAAGTTCCTCTTTTAATCAAGCCCATGGAAACCAATGAGGATATACATTTTTGGAAAAGGTCCATTTCACTTCCTAGTACACAACAATTGAAAAGTTGGTAACATAACTTTGAGGAAGTGGCCCAACGTTGTGAAGATCAGCAGCCCTATAGGTTTTTTTTACACTATTTCTTTGTTTACATGGAGATCGGAAACGATACTCTGCTGTTCTAACTCCTCCCGGCCAGGTTAGCTTTGAAGCATTCCCCTCAAAGATACAATGCCGGGCTCGCTGAATGCTGCAGTTCTCCAGTCTGCCCAGATAAAAACACAGAAGAGTGGCAGCAATGCGGCAATGACCCAGACTGGCTGCGGAACCATTCCCCCACCCTCAATAAGTGCAGCGACATTTAACACCCTCTCAACCAGAATTACCTGGAAACAGAAGCAGCTTCCCAGTCTGTGTGGATCAGTGCATTGGACAGTGAAGGGAGGACACACTGATTGGGCGTTCCGGCCAACAGGGCGCAACTCAACCACCCAAGGCAGCAGAGGGCAGGGGGAGTAAAGCCTCACTGTTACTTCATGGAATAAATGATGCAAACTGTTCCAGATCCTCCGCGCCCCAGAAATACCGATGGATGTTTTTAAGCAAATGTCAGCGCCCTGCGGCGGATTTCCTCCCAAACTAATTTCAGGATATAAAACGTGCAAATTTCGTTATAAAATTAATTCAAGCGAAATCCTAATTGCCAGTAGCGACTGGCGATAGATACAGTAGTCGGAGTGCGGGCCCAGGGGTGGGGAGGGGGGTGACTGGATCTCATCCGGCTTTCGGCCCTTGACAAGTCTTGGAGGCTCTGAGCTGCTTTTCCAGCCCCAGCCTCAGCCGCTTGACTAACTTTTAACAATGTTTACTCCCGTCATATTTACCTTTCGGGGCTCTTTGCCTTTTCTTTTGTTCGGCTGCGACATCTTGCAGGCTGTGTTCTCGGGCGGGGGGTGGGGGGGAGGGTTGTCCCTCCAAAGTTAGCGCTTTCTGGCGGATCGGTGAACCCACACTAACTCCTGTCAGAGAGCCGAGGCGCTGGCGCTTTTCCCACCAAACTTGTTGTAGTCGTTTGCAGTTTAGGGCGTATCCTTTTTCAATCCCTCTGAATGTTTCTGTTGTGGAACACCCTCTCTTACAGGCTAACCACATTTAGTGGCCTTTTCCAGATGTACTCGAATCACCACACTCCCTGCCCCCTCCCCACCTCCTTTCTCCATGGGCAGACCCTTCACACATAAATAACATATAAATACCTAATTTAATAATGTGCTGTCATTCCAGCATCCCGGATAGTATAATTATACATCCTGGATAATATCTTCTACAAGTCTAAAACTGTTTAGTCTCCTGGTAGTAATCTACCTTCCTTTCCAGATCTTTCTCTTGCCTCCCAGAATAATTGAGGCTAGAGTAGGAATTACCGTGTCCTTTTTATCCAAGGAATGTTCTAATACGCTGACAACACTTTGACTTACAATGTTCGTTTAGGGAGCCTATGTGCGACTCCAGGAACGTTCCACTTAACCCCACTCCAAATTGTCCACATTCTTTCACAATCCGATTGATTTAGAAAATTGCACACGCTAACAATACCATAAAACATAGGAGTGGAAGTAAGGCCATTCGGCCCATCAAGTCCACTCCACCATTCAATCATGGCTGATTTCAATTCCATTTACCCGCTCTCTCTCCATAGCCCTTAATTCCTCGAGAAATCAAGAATTTATCAACTTCTGTCTTAAAGACACTCAACGTCCTGGCCTCCACCGCCCTCTGTGGCAATGAATTCCACAGACCCACCACTCTCTGGCTGAAGAAATTTCTCCTCATCTCTGTTCTAAAGTGACTCCCTTTTATTCTAAGGCTGTGCCCCCGGGTCCTAGTCTCCCCTGTTAATGGAAACAACTTCCCTGCATCCACCCTATCTAAGCCATTCATTATCTTGTAAGTTTCTATTAGATCTCCCCTCAACCTCCTAAACTCCAATGAATATAATCCCAGGATCCTCAGACGTTCATCGTATGTTAGGCCTACCATTCCTGGGATCATCCGTGTGAATCTCCGCTGGACCCGCTCCAGTGCCAGTATGTCCTTCCTGAGGTGTGGGGCCCAAAATTGCTCACAGCATTCTAAATGGGGCCTAACTAATGCTTTATAAAGCTTCAGAAGTACATCCCTGCTTTTATATTCCAAGCCTCTTGAGATGAATGACAACATTGCATTTGCTTTCTTAATTACGGACTCAACCTGCAAGTTTACCTTTAGAGAATCCTGGACTAGGACTTCCAAGTCCCTTTGCACTTCAGCATTATGAATTTTGTCACCGTTTAGAAAATAGTCCACGCCTCTATTCTTTTTTCCAAAGTGCAAGACCTCGCACGTGCCCACGTTGAATTTCATCAGCCATTTCTTGGACCACTCTCCTAAACTGTCTAAATCTTTCTGCAGCCACCCCACCTCCTCCATACTACCTGCCCCTCCACCTATCTTTGTATCATCGGCAAACTTAGCCAGAATGCCCTCAGTCCCGTCATCTAGATCGTTAATATATAAAGAGAACAGCTGTGGCCCCAACACTGAACCCTGCGGGACACCTTTTATCCTTTTAAAAGAACCTTTTATCCCAACTCTCTGCCTTCTGCCTGACAGCCAGTCATCAATCCATGTTAGTACCTTGCCTCGAATACCATGGGCCCTTATTTTACTCAGCAGTCTCCCGTGAGGCACCTTATCAAAGGCCTTTTGGAAGTCAAGATAGATAACATCCATTGGCTCTCCTTGGTCTAACCTATTTGTTATCTCTTCAAAGAACTCTTAACAGGTTTGTCAGGCAAGACCTCCCCTTACTAAATCCATGCTGACTTGTCCTAATCCGACCCTGCACTTCCAAGAATTTAGAAATCTCATCCTTAACAATGGATTCTAGAATCTTGCCAACAACCGAGGTTAGGATAATTGGCCTATAATTTTCCATCATTTTCCTTGTTCCCTTCTTGAACAGGGGGGTTACAACAGCGATTTTCCAATCCTCTGGTACTTTCCCTGACTCCAGTGACTTTTGAAACATCATCACCAACGCCTCCACTATTTCTTCAGCTATCTCCTTTAGAACTCTAGGATGTAGCCCATCTGGGCCCGGAGTTTTATCAATTTTTAGACCTCTTAGTTTCTCTAGCACTTTCTCCTTTGTGATGGCTACCATATTCAACTCTGTCCCCTGACTCTCCGGAATTGTTGGGATATTACTCATGTCTTCTACTGTGAAGACTGAGGCAAAGTACTTATTCAGTTCCTCGGCTATTTCCTTGTCTCCCATCACAAAATTACCAGCGTCATTTTGGAGAGGCCCAATGTCAACTTTTGCCTCCCGTTTGTTTTTAATGTATTTAAATAAACTTTTACTATCATTCCTAATGTTACTGGCTAGCCTACCTTCAAATTTGATCCTCTCTTTCCTTATCTCTCTCTTTGTTATCCTCTGTTTGTTTTTGTAGCCTTCCCAATCCTAATCTTCTGACTTCCCACTACTCTTTGCCACATTATAGGCTTTCTCTTTTGCTTTGATGATTTGACGCCAAATAGCGATTCTCTGTCACCTCAAAAACTGCGTCAATGCGTTTCACTCCGCATGTACAGTAGGCACTGTTTGCCTATCATTAGCGGGCCCAACCCGGTACTCTGCAGGGCCTCTGTGATTCTCTGCCTCCGATGGGCCGAGTTCCCGATGCCGTGGTTCACTTGTGCTTTTAAAAATCGTGAAACCGGTGTGGTGACTGCTGAGCGAGAGAGAGGGGGTACGGAAAGTGTCCAACATGGTCATAATATGCTGGCAGTTGTGCCGCTGGCTGGGGGCTTCTGCCAGGGCTGGGGGGAGTGGCAGGGTGTGGCCGGGAGATGGGGTCAGGGTGAACGGACATGGGACACAATTGCCACAGCCGGTAAGGCAGCCATGCAACTGCGCACACCGCTAACAGCCCACTTTGAACCTAGTGCCAAAGATCATATAGGTGTCCCCAGGACCCACCCCTCTGGCCCCAGTCGACCCATCAGCTGTATGGCCGCGCTCCAGCACAACCAGTGCCATCTTTTTGGCTTGGATAAGTGTGTGTGGGGAGTGTAATGTCAATGTGCGGCTGTAGCTTGTCAGCCTCCCGAGTGTCGATCATGGACCCGGCGTATCCCGCGCCATTTTTCAGTAGAGTCGAGTGTGTTCCACATGACACATGGTGCTAGCCCCTCAACGGTAGCGGAATCGTTCCAGATCCGGCGCCAGTTTTTCTGTCGTAAAAGTCCACAGATTCTTCGTTGACGTCAACACTTAGTCTCAGCAACGGAGAATTCCGCCCCAGTTCTGTGGTGAAAGGAGATGCAGAAATGATGGGCATAGGAGGGTGGTTCTGTTTGTGGATCTTGGAATAGAGGTTGAAAAGGGCATTGTAGAATTGGGACTCTTTGAGGTTGGAGGCCATGAAGTAAGATCTCTAGAGGCGAGGAGGTCAGTGACGACCTGGGGAGTGGTGGCTTGATGCCAAGTGGGGGAGTTATGGTGGGTGTGGAGAAGTAAAGGGTTAGTTTGCAACCTCTGCAAGATTGATGCCAGTTTGCCAAACGACAACAGCAACACCACCTTTGACAGCAGGTTTACTGACAATGTGAGGATTGAATCTCAGAGAACGGAAGGTTGCAATTTTAAATGGGTGTAGGTTTAAGTGAATGAGCAGGGTAGAAATCCTGCGATGCCACTGTCACACAAGCAGTTCCCAAAGAAAATGTCTACGAAAAAATAACTGGCTAGAAGGAAGTTAAAGTTAAAGACTCTTAAAGTTAGAGAAAGGGACAGATTCCTGTCCAAAGAAGTGAGCATGGAGTTTAAAGAAACTGAAGAGAGACTCTTTGACATGCTGAGTTTAAAATTTATTGAGATGGGAGTAGGGAAGGGAATATAGCTGATGACTGATAGTACGGGATCAGAAAGGGGAATGCCAGAGGAGATAATTAAACCATGGAAAGGGTGAGATTGGAAGGAAGGATGGGATCAGAGGAAAGTGAAGGAGAGAAAGTACACAGAGGGTGTTGGTATCAATGAGTTGTTGAAGCTTTTGATCCTTGACAGCTGAAAGGAAGAAAAAAAGTTTTTTTGTTGAAACAGAATAAAATTGAAATACAGAACAATATTGCACAAAGATAGAGGACGTGATCTACCGGCCATGTCCTGTCCGAACCAGGGCATGACATGGCCGGAAGGTGCCAGGAGAGGCCTCTACCGGGATTTACCCGGCTCGCCACACCTCGCAAGATCTAATGGGATCTGGCAAGACGTTGCTATCTGGATCCCGCCCATTGCAGGCGAAGTCAGTATCTGGCAAATCTGCATATTAGAGTGAACAGCTAGGGGGTGTAGGGGAGGGAGGGGATGGTCACTCAGGGGATTGGTGGCCCCCAGATGGTTGGCCTCTGATCAGGGTGGCACTGCTGGGCACCCTGGCAGTGACATCCGGGTGCCAGCCTGCTGCTGACGCTACAAGCGCCGGGAATGACCCCTCCATTCTCACCCGGAACGGATCCTCTTTTATTTTGTTAGATCACATCCAGAGTGAGTCACTGCTGCTGAAGGAGAGTCAAGAGTGTAGATATGGAAATGTATGGTTTTGAGTGGCAAAAAAGTGGTTCGAGGAATGCTGAATATCTTGGAGATATCTGTTATCATGGATAGATCTGAAACATTGAGAGTGGAATTCCAGTTGGCATCCGAGAGGTGTTAGTTGGAGTCAGAGTCAGATGCTGAGGAAAGAGGTGTGCCTGTGAAAACGGATTTTAGTGGATAACTGATCAAACAAAAAAAAGGAACAAAAAGTAATGAAGGTGAAAATAAAAAGAGACAAATGGAAATCCTGTCAGAGAGATGAGCCGAACTTCATCAAGGCTACCACTTCCATTGTGTCAGCGTCACATATCAACGTATCTTTAGAATCATAGAAGCACTACGGTGCATAATGAGGCCATTCGGCCCATTGAGTCTGCACCGATCCTCCGAGAGACCACCTCATCTCGGCCCACTCCCCTACCCTATCTCAGTAACCCCACCTATACTTTTGGGCACTAAGGGGCAAATTAACATGGCCAATCCACATCTTTGGACTATGGGAGGAAACTTGAGCATCCAGAGGAAACCCACGAAGGCATGGAGAGAATGTGCAAACTCCACACAGACCGTGACCCAAGGTTGGAATGGAACCTGGGTCACTGGTGCTGTAAGACAGCAGTGCTAACCACTGTGCCACCATGCCACCCTCTGTCAAAACATTTATAAACGTGACCAAATGCTATCGTATCCATGATAATGAAAAATTAATAAATGGAGATGATGTAAAGATGGGTCTTGCAAATTTCAACTGATGGGCTGTGAGTATTTCCTCAGGCAATTGTTCCATTGTGGGATTATCCTTGGAAGAAGTATTGTTGATATACTGTTACGAAAACAAATGGGAATTGTAGCTTGTGTGGATGTCTTACCCTGTGTTTTGTCATTGCCGAAGGGCACTAGGTACTTGATCCTGTCAATTCCCGCTATCCCTTCCATATTTTAGATTACATGGCCAGTTTATTTTCCCTGCTCTTTACTGTAGTGATCTCCATCTTAAATCTTTGATCAAAGTTGTGACACTATGCAAGGTACCATTGGCCCTGATTATTTATGCCAGCAGATCTTTCCAGGTATTGATCCGTGCAGAAGAGTGCAGCACATCTTTCAGTTGCTACAAACGTATTTACATCTCTCATCATATTAAGACCATACACACAACTTTGATACCCCAGGTTTGGATGAACAAATGTCTGGTAAGCTATAACTCTGATATTTTTTTTTTGAAATACCAAAGGTATAAATCCAAGAACCCTGGGCTGGATTCTCCGATTCTGAGACTAAGTCATGACGCCGGCGTGGGAACGGTGGCCTTTTACGACCAAAAAAACTGCGCAAAACGGCCACTGATCCTCTATCTGGTGGGGGGCCAGCAGGCACCCAGCGTAGAGCACCCGGCTCTAACTGTGGTACGGCCGGAGAATTGCCGGGTCCGTGGCCGCGCTTGTGCACGCCAGCAGCCTGCAGCGGCCACGCCGTGCAACATGGCGCCGGCCACTCGTGGACTTGGCAAGCCAAATAGTGACCCCCTTTGGCCAGGCTCGGCACCCCAGGACCACCCCCACCAGTGCCCCCAGCCGCCGCCAAAGCCCAACCAGCCAGAGGATCGGCTCCTCCCCCCCTGACTGTGGCGGCGCTGGACTTAGTCCGCAGCCGTCAAGCTGAGTTCCCGGAAGTAAATACCACATGCGACCAACGCTATCGGGAACTCGGCCCATCGGGGGCAGAGCATTGGGGGGGGAGGGCCTCAGGTAACGTCCTGAGGCCGTCCATATGGTGTTGGCCTACTCCTAGAATATGCATTTTGGAGGGGGCGGAGCATCGCAAAAGCAGCGCCATCCCCGATTTTGGCACCGACGTGGATTCTCCGGCCGATCGCCGAACACGATTCCGGCGACAGAGACCGGAGACGGTAGCACAGTGGTTAGCACTGCTGCTTCACAGCTCCAAGGTCCCAGGTTCGATTCCTGGCTTGGGTCACTGTCTGTGCGGAATCTGCACATTCTCCTTGTGTCTGCGTGGATTTCCTCCGGGTGCTCCGGTTTCCTCCCACAGTCCAAAGATGAGGTGAGGTCGATTGGCCATGATAAATTTCCCTTTGTGTCCAAAAAAAAGGTGAGGAGGGGTTACTGGGATAGGGTGGCGGCGTGGGCCAATGTAGGGTGCTCTTTCCAAGAGACGGTGCAGACTTGATGGGCCGAATGTAAATTCTGCATTGTAAATTCTATGTAGATCTGTTTTAAGTAGCTGAAAGATTCAGGTATTCTGTGATGTTGAAGATCTGCAAGACACTGCATCTGTTTTGGAATAATTGCATTGGATAAATGTGAGGTGATGCATTTTGGTAGATCGAATCAGGGCAGGACCTACTCAGATAATGGTAGGGAGTTGGGGAGAGTTATAAGACAAAGAAATCTAGGAGTACAAGTTCATACCTCCTTGAAAGTGGAGTCATGCTTGGTTTCATTGGTCAGAACATTGATTTCAGGAATTGGGATATCTTGCTGAAGTTGTACAAGCCATTAGTAAGGATGCACTTGGAATACTGTGTACAGTTCTGATCACCCTATTATATAAAGGATATTATTAAACTAGAAAGAGTACCGAAAAGATTTATCAGGATGCTACTGGGACTTGATGGTTTGATTTCTAAGGAGAGGCTGGATAGACTAGGACATTTTTCCCTGGAGCGTAGGAGTTTTATGGGTGATCTTATAGAGGTCTATAAAATAATGAAGGGAATAGATAATGTAGATAGTCAACATCTTTTCCAAAAGGCAGGAGAGTCTAAAACTAGAGGGCATAGGTCCTGCCCCAATAGGTTTCAAGTAATAGGGGAGAGATACAAAAGGGCCCAGAGGGGCAATATTTTCACACAGAGGGTGGTGAGTGTCTGAAACGAGCTGCCAGAGGCAGTAGTAGAGTTGGGTACAATTTTATCTTTTAAAAAACATATAGACAGTTATATGGGAAAGGTGGGTTTCGAGGTTATGGGCCAACTGCAGGCAATTGGGACTAGCTTAGTGGTAAAAACTGGGCGGCATGGATAAGTTGGGCCGAAGGGCCTGTTTTCATGCTGTAAAGCTCTATGACTCTGTGGTGGTTAAAAAAATAATGTTTTCTCACAGATCTCCTGTTGTGTTTCTTCTGGTAAACCAGGCAACCTATTGTTCCTTTTACAGTTGTCTAATTTACTGTTCTGTTTCAATGAAGCAGTGCCACTTTAAAGTTCAAAGTCAAATTGTTGTTAGGCAAACATAGATTCAAGTCAGAGTTTAACTATTACTTGATGAGCGAGAGTCCTGTATTGAAAGAAAATAGTTGTCAGTTTCAAGTTCTAAATCAGAAACCCCAGCATTAAATTACTATGTTTTAATTGTTTAAAGACTGTTGTATCAGTAACAAAGTGTGACAACTTGCGTATGATTGATAAACCACACTCAAACCTTTTGTGTATATCTAGTTGATCACCTGCTCGTGGCAGATGATATGATATACAAACAGGAGCATTTTACCATGAAACTATCACAAGATAATTACAGAGGAGTAATACCACTTCGTCCATCCATCCAGAGAGATTTTACTGACTTTCCCTCCTATTGCCACATTCACTTATTAAATTATTCCATTGTTTTGCTTCCTTTACCCTCCAGAGGTTTATTCCAGATGTTGATTATAAAACTAAATACATTAGAATTAGAATAAGTAATTTGTTGGATGCATTTTCACCTCCGAGAATAACTCCCTCTCTCTTCATTCACTAGCTGTTTAATTTGAAATGAAATGAAAATCGCTTATTGTCACAAGTAGGCTTCAAATGAAGTTACTGTGAAAAGTCTCGAGTCGCCACATTCCGGCGCCTGTTCGGGAGGCTGTTACAGGAATTGAACCGTGCTGCTGGCCTGCCTTGGTCTGCTTTCAAAGCCAGCGATTTAGCCCTGTGCTAAACAGCCCCTAATTTTAATTAGAATTCATTATAGATTTTCTGTGATAATAAAATATTTTTGTTTAGACTTTTTCTCTGCATGCTCCTAATCACTGGTTTTCTGCTTCTTATGTAAAGACTCTTGGACAAAAGTTTAGCTGCAAGAAATTTGATTGAAATAATTCAGCATGGCAAAGTCTGTTATTCTGGCACAATCACAGGCCCATTCATAGAACATAGAACATAGAACGATACAGCGCAGTACAGGCCCTTCGGCCCACGATGTTGCACCGAAACAAAAGCCATCTAACCTACACTATGCCATTATCATCCATATGTTTATCCAATAAACTTTTAAATGCCCTCAATGTTGGCGAGTCCACTACTGTAGCAGGTAGGGCATTCCACGGCCTCACTACTCTTTGCGTAAAGAACCTACCTCTGACCTCTGTCCTATATCTATTACCCCTCAGGTTAAAGCTATGTCCCCTCGTGCCAGCCATTTCCATCCGCGGGAGAAGGCTCTCACTGTCCACCCTATCTAACCCGCTGATCATTTTGTATGCCTCTATTAAGTCTCCTCTTAACCTTCTTCTCTCCAACGAAAACAACCTCAAGTCCATCAGCCTTTCCTCATAAGATTTTCCCTCCATACCAGGCAACATCCTGGTAAATCTCCTCTGCACCCGCTCCAAAGCCTCCACATCCTTCCTATAATGCGGTGACCAGAACTGTACGCAATACTCCAAATGCGGCCGTACCAGAGTTCTGTACAGCTGCAACATGACCTCCTGACTCCGGAACTCAATCCCTCTACCAATAAAGGCCAACACTCCATAGGCCTTCTTCACAACCCTATCAACCTGGGTGGCAACTTTCAGGGATCCATGTACATGGACATCTAGATCCCTCTGCTCATCCACACTTCCAAGAACTTTACCATTAGCCAAATATTCCGCATTCCTGTTATTCCTTCCAAAGTGAATCACCTCACACTTCTCTACATTAAGCTCCATTTGCCACCTCTCAGCCCAGCTCTGCAGCTTACCTATATCCCTCTGTAACCTGCTACATCCTTCCACACTATCGACAACACCACCGACTTTAGTATCGTCTGCAAATTTACTCACCCACCCTTCTGCGCCCTCCTCTAGGTCATTGATAAAAATGACAAACAGCAATGGCCCCAGAACAGATCCTTGTGGTGCTCCACTTGTTACTGAACTCCATTCTGAACATTTCCCATCAACCACCACCCTCTGTCTTCTTTCAGCTAGCCAATTTCTGATCCACATCTCTAAATCACCCTCAATCCCCAGCCTCCGTATTTTCTGCAATAGCCTACCGTGGGGAACCTTATCAAACGCTTTGCTGAAATCCATATACACCACATCAACTGCTCTACCCTCGTCTACCTGTTCAGTCACCTTCTCAAAGAACTCGATAAGGTTTGTGACGCATGACCTACCCTTCACAAAGCCATGCTGACTATCCCTGATCATATTATTCCTATCTAGATGATTATAAATCTTGTCTCTTATAATCCCCTCCAAGACTTTACCCACTACAGACGTGAGGCTCACCGGTATATAGTTGCCGGGGTTGTCTCTGCTCCCCTTTTTGAACAAAGGGGCCACATTTGCTGTCCTCCAGTCCTCTGGCACTATTTCTGTAGCCAATGATGACATAAAAATCAAAGCCAAAGATCCAGCAATCTCTTCCCTGGCCTCCCAGAGAATCCTAGGATAAATCCCATCAGGACCTGGGGACTTATCTATTTTCAGCCTGTCCAGAATTGCCAACACCTCTTCCCTACGTACCTCAATGCCATCTATTCTATTAGCCTGGGTCTCAGCATTCTCCTCCACAACATTATCTTTTTCCTGAGTGAATACTGACGAAAAATATTCATTTAGTATCTCGCCTATCTCTTCAGACTCCACACACAACTTCCCATCCCTGTCCTTGACTGGTCCTACTCTTTCCCTAGTCATTCGCTTATTCCTGACATACCTATAGAAAGCTTTTGGGTTTTCCTTGATCCTACCTGCCAAATACTTCTCATGTCCCCTCCTTGCTCGTCTTAGCTCTCTCTTTAGATCCTTCCTCGCTACCTTGTAACTATCCATCGCCCCAACTGAAACTTCACACCTCATCTTCACATAGGCCTCCTTCTTCCTCTTAACAAGAGATTCCACTTCTTTGGTAAACCACGGTTCCCTCGCTCGACGCCTTCCTCCCTGTCTGACCGATACATACTTATCAAGAACACGCAGTAGCTGATCCTTGAACAAGCTCCACTTATCCAGTGTGCCCAACACTTGCAGCCTACTTCTCCACCTTATCCCCCCCAAGTCACATCTAATGGCATCATAATTGCCCTTCCCCCAGCTGTAACTCTTGCCCTGCGGTGTATACTTATCCCTTTCCATCATTAACGTAAACGTCACCGAATTGTGGTCACTGTCCCCAAAGTGCTCTCCTACCTCCAAATCCAACACCTGGCCTGGTTCATTACCCAAAACCAAATCCAACGTGGCCTCGCCTCTTGTTGGCCTGTCAACATATTGTGTCAGGAAACCCTCCTGCACACACTGTACAAAAAACGACCCATCTAATGTACTCGAACTATATCTTTTCCAGTCAATATTTGGAAAGTTAAAGTCTCCCATAATAACTACCCTGTTACTTTCGCTCTTATCCAGGATCATCCTCGCCATCCTTTCCTCTACATCCCTAGAACTATTTCGAGGCCTATAGAAGACTCCCAATAGTGTGACCTCTCCTTTCATGTTTCTAACCTCAGCCCATACTACCTCGGAAGATGAGTCCCCATCTAGCATCCTCTCCGCCACCGTAATACTGCTCTTGACTAGCAGCGCCACACCTCCCCCTCTTTTGCCTCCTTCTCTGAGCTTACTAAAACACCTAAACCCCGGAACCTGCAACATCCATTCCTGTCCCTGCTCTATCCATGTCTCCGAAATGGCCACAACATCGAAGTCCCAGGTACCAACCCATGCTGCTAGTTCCCCTACCTTATTTCGTATACTCCTGGCATTGAAGTAGACACACTTCAAACCACCTACCTGAACACTGGCCCCCTCCTGCGACGTCAAATCTGTGCTCCTGACCTCTATACTCTCATTCTCCCTTACCCTAAAACTACAATCCAGGTTCCCATGCCCCTGCTGCATTAGTTTAAACCCCCCCAAAGAGCACTAACAAATCTCCCCCCAGGATATTTGTGCCCCTCAGGTTCAGATGTAGACCATCCTGTCTGTAGAGGTCCCACCTTCCCCAGAAAGAGCCCCAGTTATCCAGAAATCTGAATCCCTCCCGCCTGCACCATCCCTGTAGCCACGGGTTTAATTGCTCTCTCTCCCTATTCCTCATCTCACTATCACGTGGCACGGGCAACAACCCAGAGATAACAACTCTGTTTGTTCTAGTTCTGAGCTTCCATCCTAGCTCCCTGAAAGCCTGCCTGACATCCTTGTCCCCTTTCCTACCTATGTCGTTAGTGCCAATGTGGACCAGGACTTGGGGCTGCTCCCCCTCCCCCCTAAGGACCCGGAAAACACGATCCGAGACATCACGTACCCTTGCACCTGGGAGGCAACATACCAAACGTGAGTCTCTCACGCTCCCACAAAATCTCCTCTCTGTGCCCCTGACTATCGAGTCCCCAATTACTAATGCTCTGCTCCTCTCCCCCCTTCCCTTCTGAGCAACAGGGACAGACTCCGTGCCAGAGGCCCGTACCCCATGGCTTACCCCTGGTAAGTCCCCCCCCCACAAGTATCCAAAGCGGTATACTTGTTTCTCAGGGGAACGACCGCAGGGGATCCCTGCACTGACTGCTTTTTCCCAGTCCCTCTTACAGTTACCCATCTATCTCCAATCTTTGGTGTAACTAATTCCCTGAAGCTGCTATCTATGACCCCCTTTGCCTCCCGAATGATCCGAAGTTCTTCCAACTCCAGCTCCAGTTTCCTAACTCGGTCTTGGAGGAGCTGGAGATGGCAGCACTTCCTGCAGGTAAAATCAGCAGGGACACTAACGGCATCCCTCACCTCAAACATCCTGCAGGAGGAACATTGCACTCCCTTCCCTGCAATCCCTCTAACTTTCTACCAAGATCTGGCTAACAACTAAATTAAATTTAAAAAAAAAAAAATAATAAAATATGGTACTTACCTCACACCAATGGGTTTTATTATTAGGTTAGAGGAGGAGGGCGGGTTTCCTCTCCACCAGAATTTATTGGTGAGGGTCTTCCCAGAAGTCCGCGGGTCGAACTTCCTGTTCCCGCCTTAAACACTAAAATTTTTTTTTTTTAAACAGCAAAGAGGGACCAAAAACGGGACCAGGTAAGTATTTACCGCTGAAATTGACTCGCCTGCTCCTGTGAAGGTCTCCCAGAAATCACTAGCGCACCGCTCCCGCTGAAATCGACTGGCCTGCTCCTGCAAAGACAAGTGTTTTTAAAGGAGAGACTTACCTCCCAGAAATCACTTCCGCACTGCTCCCGCTGAAATTGACTAACCTGCTCCGCTCCCGCTGAAATCGACTGGCCTGCTCCTGCAAAGACAAGTGTTTTTAAAGGAGAGACTTACCTCCCAGAAATCACTTCCGCACTGCTCCCGCTGAAATTGACTAACCTGCTCCGCTCCCGCTGAAATTCCTCCTGCTTGTCTCTGTTTAGAGAGAAGATAATGAAGTGCCTGCCCCAAGAGTTTCTGTGACTCCCTGATGCAGCAACAGATAGTGAACTGTGATATGGAAGGATCTGCTGGAATAAATAATCAGGGGCACGGTTTCTTGACGCCCACTGGCAGTGCCATCCTTACCCTGCTCTGGAAGTTAGTTCGAAAATGTGGTAAGTTCCATTACCACCAACTTGGTGAAGTGCCAATCACACTGATCATGCCTTAGATAAAAGTCAGAGAAGTGTCACCTGAAAACCCCCAGTGGGTAATGCCTCCTGCTGAGAGCTCTTGTAGCCATCTGGGATGGCCACGTCCCGATTACAAAATGGACACTTGCAAAGAATGCAGGGAAAATTGGACAATACTGAGAAACAAGCAGGTGCAAGGTCTGTCTGTTGATTAGAGCCTTGGCTCTCAGACAGGACAGAAACTGCGAAGCCATCTACATACTAATGAGCCATCTCCGGGGACAAAAGGGAAACATTTAGGTAAACAATGTTAAGGCAGACACCCCGGCGCCAGACGAGACTCAAACAAAGCAAACCAACGGCCACCTAGGACATGCCCAGCAACCAGGGAACCCACCCCTCTATTGGAGGAAGATCGATATGAATGTTTGGGAAAGGCCCAATTAATTGAGGCCAAGTTGAAGGCCCGCCCAAAAGCACGCGAAGCCCTTTTGGGTATAAAAGATATTCCCCAAGGGAGAATCTTTCTTCTTTGGCTTTGGCTCTCAGCGAAGAGAGAGACCAGCCTAGCAGCTACATCAGACCAAGTAAGTTCCAAGTCAACGCATACTACGAGTTGGACGCTCCTAGTTGCTATCCTGTAATCAGCTCAACCCAGCAGCCTCAGAACCGAGCAACGGCCATTGTTCCTCTGACTGAGTGGGCACCCGAAGCTAAGTATAGGCTTTAGTAATAGTGATAGTTTAGTTTGTAGAGTTTATGCATGAGTAGATTTGACTGTGTGTAAATGGATGAGCATTGCTTTTGAACTTACTGATGCACGATCAATGACCACTAAAGCGAGATTGTAGTCCAACTGAAGGCTTTAATAAGCTAGATGTTTTCCCCAGCAGCTCAGGTACAGAAAGAAGGCTGCTGGTGCGGCACGGGCTCTTATACCCTGCCTTGCAGGGCGGAGCTACCATACAGCTTGACCAATAGGAAACATACAATATCTACCAATGGTGTTCCAGCATTACCAGGTACCGTAATACCTCTACACAGACTACCACATTCACCCCCTGTTAAAAAAGAGTCCGGCGGGGGTGGTGGCTTGATATTACAACATGGTAACGTGGTAGAAATTATAGTTATGGAGGTGCAGTAATAGCTCGGTACAGCGTTTTGCAACTATTTACAGATTCACAATTAACTACTTACACTTTAAAATGAAGCAATCAGTCGATCGGGGACCTTGGTCGTCCTCTGTGATCGTCGAAGCTTTGGTGGTGACGCCGGTGGAGGCTAGGGCATCTGTGACTCCGGGAGCGTGGCCTCGATCTCTGTGGCAGCTTCAACACCCCTAGATTGCGCTGGTGGGGAAAACGGTTGACCAGGGAAGGGAGCGTCTGCGGGGTGCGTCGATAGGTGGGGGGGCCTAGACGGGGCCAGCGGAAGGACCAACCCTCCTGTAAGGTGCACCGGTGGGAGGGATGGTGGGACTGGTGGCTGGGGTGTGCGTGGGGATCCGGCAGGCACTAGGTCTCATAGGGAGACCGTATCTTGACGGCCGTCAGGGTACGCCCCATAGGCGTACTGGGGGTTAGCGTGGAGAAGATGGACCCGCTCGACCAACGGGTCCGACTTGTGCGCCCGCATGTGTTTTCGGAGCAGGATGGGTCTGGGAGCTGCCAGCCAGGTTGGGAGCAAGGTACCAGAGGAGGACGTCCTGGGGAAGACAAGGAGAGGTTCGTGGGGTGTTTGGTTGGTCGTGGTACAAAGCAGTGACCGGATGGAGTGGAGGGCATCCGGGAGGACTTCATGCCAGCGGGAGACTGGGAGATTCCTGGACCGTAGGGCCAGTAGGACGGTCTTCTAGACCGTTCCGTTCTCCCTCTCTACCTGTCCGTTACCCCGGAGGTTGTAACTGGTCGTCCTGCTCGAGGCGATGCCCTTGCTGAGCAGGAATTGGCGCAGTTCGTCGCTCATAAAGCAGGACCCCCGATCACTCTGCATGGAAGCGGGGAACCCGAACAGTGTAAAGATGTTATGGAGGGTCTTGATGACGGTGGTTGCTGTCATGTCGGGGCAGGGGATGCCGAATGGGAACCGGGAGTACTCGTCAATCACGTTCAGGAAGTACATGTTGCGGTCGGTGGAGGGGAGGGGGCCTTTGAAGTCCATGCTGAGGCGTTCAAAGGGACGGGAAGCCATTATCAGGTGCGCCTTCTCTGGCCGGTAGAAATGCGGTTTGCACTCCGCGCAGATTTGGCAGTCCCTGGTGGCTGTCCTGACCTCCTCGATGGAGTAGGGCAGGTTGCAGGTCTTGATAAAGTGGAAAAAGCGAATGACCCCCGGGTGGCAGAGGTCCTCGTGGAGGGCTCGAATGCGGTCCACTTGTGCGTTGGCATATGTGCCGCGGGACAGGGCATCAGGGGGCTCGTTTAGCTCCCCGGGATGATACAAGGTCTCGTAGTTGTAGGTGGAGAGTTCGATCCTCCACCACAAGATCTTATTATCTTTTATCTTGCCCCGCTGTGCATTATCGAACATGAAAGCAACCGACCGTTGGTCAGTGAGGAGAGTGAATCTCCTGCCGGCCAGGTAATGCCTCCAACGTCGCACAGCTTCTACTATGGCCTGGGCCTCGTTTTCGACTGAGGAGTGGCAGATTTCGGAAGCATGGAGGGTACGTGAGAAGAAGGCTATGGGGCTGCCCGCTTGGTTGAGGGTGGCCGCCAGAGCTACATCAGACACTTCGCTCTCAACCTGGAAGGGGAGGGACTTGTCGATGGCGTGCATCGTGGCCTTTGCAATGTCTCCTTTGATACGGCTGAAGGCTTGGCGGGCCTCTATCGACAGGGGGAAAACTGTGCATTGGATCAGGGGACGGGCCTTGTCCGCATAGTTGGGGATCCACTGGGCATAGTAAGAGAAAAACCCTAGGCAGCGCTTCAGGGCCTTGGAGCAGTGAGGGAGGGGGAACTCTATAAGGGGGCGCATGCATTCAGGGTCGGGGCCTATAACTCCATTTCACACTACGTAGCCGAGGATGGCTAGGCGGTCGGTGCTAAACGCGCATTTATCCTTGTTATACGTAAGGTTAAGAATCTTTGCGGTCTGGAGGAATTTTCGGAGGTTGGTGTCGTGGTCCTGCTGGTCGTGGCCGCAGATGGTGACATTATCGAGATACGGGACTTTTGCCCGTAAACCGTACCGGCCAACCATTCGGTCCATCTCACGCTGGAAGACCAAGACCCCGTTAGTGACACCGAAGGGAACCCTTAAGAAGTGGTAGAGCCGCCCATCTGCCTCGAAGGCAGTGTATTTGCGGTCACTAGTGCGGATGGGGAGCTGGTGGTAGGCGGACTTAAGATCCACCGTGGAGAAGACCTTGTAATGCGCGATCCTGTTTACCAGGTCGGATATGCGGGGGAGAGGGTACGCGTCCAGCTGCGTAAACCTGTTGATGGTCTGACTGTAGTCGATGACCATCCTATGCTTTACCACCCGGTCTTTACCACCACTACTTGAGCTCTCCAGGGACTGTTGCTAGCTCAATAACTCCTTCCCTCAGTAGCCTTTGGACCTCTGACCTAATAAAGATCCGATCCTGGGCACTGTACCGTCTGCTCCTGGTGGCGATGGGTTTGCAATCCGGGGTGAGTTTCGCAAACAGGGAAGGCGGATCGACCTTGAGGGTTGCGAGGCTGCAGAAAGTGAAGGGGGTGTATAGGGCCGCCGAATTTGAAAGTTAGACTTTGGAGATTACACTGGAAGTCTAAACCTCGGAGCATGGCCGGTAATTTTTAACACCCTTCCCCGGACCTTGAGGACAACCTTTATCTCTACTGAGTGGGAACCGGAGGCCAGGGAGATTTTTTGATTAACGGGGTGGACAAGGAGAGAACAGCGCCTTACCATGTCGGGGTGTATGAAGCTCTCCGTGCTCCTAGAATCGATCAAGCAGGACGCCTCGTGCCCGTTGATTAGTAGTGTTGTTGTAGCGGTTGAGAGTGTTCGAGGCCGGGACTGATCTAGGGTCACCGAGGCTAATCGCAGCAGTTGAGTGTTCTCTTCGGGCGGTGTGCGATCAGCTGAGCTGGGGTCCTGGGAGTCCATCCAAGATGGCGGCTCCCATTGGTCGCACATGGCTGGGGGTACACAAAATGGCAGCGCCCATCCATCGAACGTGGCATCCGCGGGACAAGATGGCGGCGCCCGGGGGCCGCATTCGCCACCGGAGTCCGCGGCGACCACACGGGCCTGGCATACCACCACGAAGAGGCCCTTTTTACCGCATCCCTTGCAGGTGGATGCGCCGGCCGGGCAGCGCTGCCGGGGTTGCTTGGCCTGCCCGCAAAAGTAGCATCGGGGCCTCCCGGGGTTGCCAGGCTGCCTTGCAGCACAAGCTTGTGGGGGGATGGGAGATGTCTCGGGGTCGGCTGCGGAGGGGTTCCACGCTGCCCAGGGGCTGCCGCGAGGTCAGGAACGTAAGTGTGGGCGTTTTGGAGGCCACATCCAGGGAGCCCGCAAGGGCCCGTGCCTCCTTGAGGCCTAGGGTGTCTTTTTACAGCAATCTCTGGCAGATTTGGGAGGACAGCATACCTGCCACGAAAGCGTCCCGGATCAAGAGTTCTGTGTGGTCGCTCGCTGAATCTTGCGGGCAGCTGCAGTTTCTCCCCAACACCAGGAGTGCACGGTAAAATTCTTCCTGCCATTCCCCAGGGATTTGTCGCCTCGTTGCTAGCAGATGTCGGGCGTAGACCTGGTTTACCGGGCGAATATAATGTTCTTTTCGCAGCTCCATTGCTGCATCGAAGTTGTCCGCGTCCTCGATGAGGGTGCAAATTTACGGGCTCACCCTCGAGTGCAGGACTTGCAATTTCTGTTCTCCCGTGGGTGTGTTTTCGGCCGTTCCGAGATATCCTTTAAAATATGCCAGCCAGTGCTTGAAGGTTGTCGCTGAGTTCGCCGCGTGGGGGCTGAGTTGCAGACACCCCTGCTTGATTCAGAGCTCCATCCTTTTACATCTAGCTTATTAAATGATGCACGATCAATGACCACTAAAGCGAGGTTGTAGTCCAACTGAAGGCTTTAATAAGCTAGACGTTTCCCCCAGCAACTCAGGTACAGCAAGAAGGCTGCTGGGGCGGCACGGGCTCTTATACCCCGCCTTGCAGCTTGACCAATAGGAAACATACAATATCTACCAATGGTGTTCCAGCATTATCAGGTACCGTAATACCTCTACACAGACTACCACACTTACTAACTGGTGTATCGAGTCTTTGATCAGTATTCGGTTCTGAACCTTGTGGCGGTGTCGAAAGATACCTGGTGACTCTTGAGCAAACGTAAATAAACAGAGCCAAATTAAGAGACAACATCAAAGAGAGCGACGCTCTCTTCCCTCTGTTAGTAACTTGTTTTCTCTGCCACCTCTACTCCATCTCCCCCTGATGTTGCAGGGGGGGCTTTGGTTCTCTGACTGTGTACTCAGAGGCTTGTCAGAAGCATACATCTTCTAAACGTATAGCACCACTCCCTGTAGACTTAACCAATTTTTCACATTCCTCCTGCAACCCATTACTCCCATTAGCTCTGCAATGGTAGGTAGATAGTCAAAAGCACCTCACCTGCAAGTTGGATGATGATGGGCAGAATCATGGGGAGGCAATGGGGGTCTCGGCCACTAACTGGAGAGCCAACAGAAGCACCACATTGCCTCTTTTCGGGAAGGCCTGCATCATCCATCTCCTTTCAGGTGCTTTAGAGACCAGCAATGGGCTTTCACCCAGCAGAAAAGAGCCTGGTTGCAGAAGTGCAATCAGAGGCCAGCAGCTTTACTGATTGACAGTGTCACTGGGAGGTGTTGGTGGCTGCGGCTGGTACTACACCCACCAGAGGCCTAGGATCATCGCTGGATCCCAGTCAGAGGTGAGTGTTGGTGGGAGGGAAGGTCACAGCGGAGGGTGTGTTGGCAGCAAGGACATGGGGCTTCTTCCTTCCTAATGCCTCCCTCAATCAGGCAGACGTCCTTTGA
The DNA here is from genome assembly GCF_047496885.1 of Scyliorhinus torazame. Lineage (NCBI taxonomy): Eukaryota > Metazoa > Chordata > Chondrichthyes > Carcharhiniformes > Scyliorhinidae > Scyliorhinus > Scyliorhinus torazame. The sequence continues at coordinate 101,454,533 of NC_092715.1, read as the reverse complement.
AAGACATACCACACCTGTCCCTCCCCATCAAGAGTCTGTAAGCATCCCCACAACTAGTTAATACCAATGGTGGCAGGATGAGACCTTTAAATGGATATTAATTGGTCACCTAATGGCCTCAATTTGTGGTGAGGTGGGAAAACCATCCACTGAGCTCCCTGTCATGGATTTAATTGGGGTGGAGGTGGGATGGTGGCAGCATCCCCACCTGTCTCCCCCCTGCCTGATTAAATGACACCGTGCCAAACACAGGGGTGCACACAAGATTCCACTTGATATCTTTAATTAGCGCTGGTGTTGGATGCTCCTTCATACAGCTGAACCTGTGAAGGCATTAACTGGAGCGGGAGATCCAAACTGGAAGGTCAGGTATCATTGACTGACATCACGATCTTCCAATTCTGCACATTCAGATGGGTGGCATGGTAGCACAGTGGTTAGCACTGTTGCTTCACAGTGCCAGGGACCCGGGTTTGATTCCCAGCTTGGGTCACTGTCTGTACGGAGTCTGCACATTCTCCCTGTGCCTGCGTGGGTTTCCTCCGGGCATTTCGGTTTCCTCCCATAAGTCTCGAAAGACGTATTTGTTAGGCGAATTAGACATTCTGAATTTTCCCTCTGTGTACCCGAACGTGTGCCTGAATGTGGCGACTTGGGGATATTCACAGTAACTTCATTGCAGTGTTAATGTAAACCTACTTGTGACACTAATAAAGATTATTATTATAACACCTATGTGATCACCCTAAATAGTATGCTGATCAACATGGCCCATACCAGAACCGGTCGCAAGCAGCTACCCAGTCTTTTTTTAACCTCACCTTGTTCCCATAGCACCCAAACTACTGGTGCCATGAAGTGTGCACTGGAATCCCATCAACACTACCCTTCCCAAGATTCAATCCTCAAACCTCTCCATGATCCCATCTCCATCCCCCTCCATGATCCCATCTCCACCACGCTCCATCATTTCCCATCTCCATCCCCTTCTGCGATCCCATCTCCATCCCGCTCCATGATCCCATCTCTATCCCCCGCTGTAATTCCATCTCCACCCCCCTCCATGATCCCATCTCCACCACCACCCTTGTGGTCCAATCTCCATCCTTACTCCGTGGTCCCATCTTCCTTCCATTCTGCTATCTGATATTTTGCTGACTTTCAGTGCCTGCTTCCTTGTAATCCAATGCCAATCCAGGATCGCCCCTCTCCTCTCCTATTCTGAATTGTGATCACCCTCCCCCACCCCTCCCACCATTACCAGCTTCCCCTGAGTTTCACCCCATCTGCCATCTCTCCAACCCTCCTCCCAATGTCTGGTTGCAGCCTTCTATCACAGACATACCCAACCAACAACCAGCCAAATTCCCAGTCTGCCCATCTGTGAGTGTCAAGTGGAGGGAATCACATTCAGTTTTCCCAGCTTTCCACTCTCTCTGCTCGTTTCCATGTAAATATCAAGGCACTGATGTCACCCAACAGCATTATAGGAGTAGTATGAGCACAAGGACTGCAACCTTTGTGGCTATTAGGGATTTGGGCAATTAAATGCAATCTTGCCAGAATTGCTCAAAGCCAAATATTAAGAATAAAAATGACATTTTTTTGTGTTGCATTCCTGCTGCATTTCTCCTTTCCACCTGAGGGTCTCATGCTTGGTGTCCGTGAATCTTGGTGCACTCTCCTCTCTGCCAAATTGTTGGTTGGGATGATGTGTGTGGGGAGTGTAGTGTGTATAAGCGGCTGCAGCTTGTCAGCCTCCTTAGTTTCAATCCCGAATCTAGTGAATCCAGAATTGTTTCTCATAGGAATCAGTTGTGTTCCATGTAGCCCCTTCATGGTCGCTGAATTGGTCCAGGTGCGGCGCAAGGTTTGCGGTCGTGAAAGTCCACAAATCCTGTCCCGCCATCAACACTTAGTCTCAGAAATGGAGAATCCAGCTCCCTATTTTCTCTTTTGTTGGAGCTCAACCCTTTAGTCCAGTTTTAGGCTAATGCACCATGATGTGACACTCAGTTTACACCTTGCCTAATTTTTAGATCCATTGAAGTCAATGGAGTCCAAATTTTTAAAAAAACTTTTGAAAGATAAATTTAGTGTACCCAATAAATTTTTCCCAATTAGCGTGGCTAATCCACCTAGCCTGCACATCTTTGGGTTGTGGGAGCAAAACCCACGCAAACACGGGGCGAATGTGCAAACTCCACACAGACAGTGACCCAGAGCCGGGATCGAACCTGGGACCTCGGCGCCGTGAGGCTGCAGGGTTAACCCACTGCGCCACCGTGCTGCCCAATGGAGTCCAAAATTGACCAGATTTGAAATCAGGAATCTGACCAGAATGTACCCTATTCTTATCAAGTATGTTAGGATACAATCATGTTCATATGTAACGATTAAAATTTACCACCAAGCAAGTAAAATGAATGTGAGAATCAGACTCACTACAAACAGATCGCTACACTTTCACAAGAGGAATTACTTTAATCTATCACAATGCCACAGCAGGTCAGTGAATATTGTTAAAATCTTTTGGAATAAATTCAAAATTTCCAACGAATTACTGAAAGACTTTGCGCGTTCCTCCCTGAAGCAAATAAATTAAGTTTTGAACCAGCCATCTATCTGGTTTACATTGATGACATTAAGATTCTCAAATAAAAGCATCATACACTGAGGTTGGAACACCCTATTAAAAGGTGTGGAATTTGCAATTGTTAACAGCGTGCTTGATGTATTATTCACACATTTGCCTGACAGGTTTTAATCACTTTTGCTTTAAACATTGATGATCCAAAATTTACAGAATATACCAACTTGAGGTACTTTGTGTCTGAATAAACAAAATATACATTTTAAGAAAAGCACGGACAAGTTCAAATTACATGCAAAGAAAAATGCCCGGTTATAAATGCAGAGAGATGACTTCTGGTAGTGGCCATGGTGTGAGTGGTCGCACACAGGGCAGCTCCTGCTTGAAGGCATAGAAAAGAGCTATCTTTACTAGAAATCGGGTGTAACTTCGACAGAAAAGTGTAGTTAATGGTCAGAGGTGAAGTTCCCCCGGGAGTGGAATGTCTGCTGGTTACCAAACACGACAGAAGAAGCAGAAGGAATTGGCCAAGGAGTTGGAAGAGATCCGTGGCGCAACAGCTAGTTGAAAGATGATGGAGGAGGAAGGGCCAGTGTAAGTAGTAAAGCCCCAGATGGAACAGTTGATGGTTTTCATCAAGCAAGAGTTCCGGCAGCAGAGGAAGGAGATGCAGGAGGGGAAGGGGAGGGTTGGGGGCGAAGGGAGGGTGACGTGACAAGGCGAGTTGGAGAAGAAACATGGTGAGGAGCAGAGAAAGGGTCCATCTTGGATGGGCCAGGTACAGGGTGAAATTAACAGGGGTAGAGCCAAAAGGGGAGGATGGTGGATGGTAGAGGGGAATGGAAATGTAAGCCCCCGGTAAGGTTGATAACGTGGAATGTGCAAGAGCTCAATGGACCGGTGAAAAGATCTCAGGTCTTTGCGCATCAAAGGAGTTTAAAAGCGGAGGTGGTCTTTCTGCAGGAGATGCACCTCTGCGTAAAGGACCAGGTTAGGCTAAGGAAGAGGTGGGTGGCCATGCTCTAGTTGATTATGGGAGGAGATTTTAATTGTGTCCTAGAGCCGAGGGTAGATTGGTCGAGTGCCAGGTCAATGGTAGAATACAAATGGCAAAGGTGCTGGGCAGAAAAGATGGGAATGGTGGACCCATGGCGCTTCATGAGGGTGTATTCAAGAATCTACTTTTTTGTGGTGAGCCGGGAGGCTTTGGTTGGGGTGGAGGGGCAGACTACGTGGGGATAGTGATCTCGGACCATGAGCTTCTCAGCTTGGAGCTAACACGAGAATCCATAAACTGCTGGCGAGAAGAAGTCTAGCCATCCACAGACGGGTTATCACTATTCAAAAAAGGGCCATTCATCGGCTGATTCCTGGAGCAAGGAGAGTCAATGTAGAAATTGTGGAAGCTTTGGCCACACAGCAAGTGATTGTTGGAGGAAAATAACTTCTCCAGAGAAGAACACACAAAGGAAGACACAGAACTCATTCAAAGGAAGAAGCAAAATTAAATGAATGAAAATGAAATTAAAATGAAAATCGCTTATTGTCACAAGTAGGCTTCAAAGGAAGTTACTGTGAAAAGCCCCTATGAATTCAACTAAGAAAATTCATAATGTGGGAAAAAATAATAACAACCACACTGAAACCAAAACAATTCATTCCGATGAAGAATTAAAGTTAGACGTGTTTTCAGTTCAGGGTGAGTCACACCATTTTGGATAGTGCCAAAGTTGAATGGGCAAACTGTTTAAAATGGAGGTCAATATGGGAGCTGCCGTCTCCATAAATCCTGAGACCACCTATGAACGGAAATTTAAAAATATGCCTTTAAAATCAGCAGATGTGATCTTGAGGACCAATACTAAGGAAATAGTACCACTGAGAGGTTACATTACAATCAAGGTTGAGCTAAGTGGACAAACTGCAGAGTTACCACTCCATGTGGTGAGAGAACGTTTTCCAGCTCATTTTGGCTGCTCTTGGCTGGAAAGGATTACACTAAATTGGAGCACTATCAACAACTTAGTTCATACAAAGTCAGGCTTACAGGCCATAATGGAAAATACAGGACTGTTTTTGAAGACACACTAGGGGCCATGAAAAATGTACTACTGTCCCTGAAGATGAAGGAAAATAGTCAGTCTAAGGGCTAGAGCTTTACCTACGCAATATGTCCGAAGGTTGAATCCAAACTACTGAGACTTGTGACAAAAGGAGTCTTAGAGCCCATCATTACCAGTGACTGAGCGACCCCTATTGTACCTGTCATGAAACAGGATGGTACAATTCGTATTTGTGGAGATTTTAAGGCAACAACAAATGTGCAGATTAATACCCACCACCATTGTTTGAAGATTGGTTCACAGGCCTCGCAGGAGAACAGATGTTCAGCAAGATTGACCTATCACAGGCCTACTTGCAAATGAATGCGGCAGGTGAATCTCAACACCTGCTCATCATCATCACTCACAAAGGCCTATTCTGCTACAGGAGATTGTCTTTTGGAATAACGTCAGCACCATCTTTATTTCTTTTATTAAAATTGAGGGTACCCAATCCTTGACCAATTAAGGCACAATTTAGTGTAACCTATCTACCTATCCTGCATCTTTGTGTTGTGGGGGTGAAACCCATGCAGACATGGGGAGAATGTGCAAACTCTACATGGACAGTGACCCGAGCAGGAATCAAATCCGGGTCCTCAGCGCTGTGAGGCAGCAGTGCTAACCATTGCATCACCGTGCCACTCTAGCACCAGCTTTATTTCAACAGTCAATGGACCAGATCCTTCGTGGATTACACGGGGTACAGTGTTACCTGGATGGCACAAATCACCGGCACAAATGAGCAAGAATATTTACAACAATTAAAAGCTACAATGAAATGACTTCAAATGCATTGGCTTCGTGTCAGGAAAGATAAATGTGATTTCTTTCATTCAGCAAGACAATATCTTGGAACATGTTATTGACAGTAAGGGTCTACACAAAGCACCTAGAAAAATGGAAGCCAATATGTAGGCTCCAAGACCAATGAACATCACTCAACTTAGGTCATTCCTAGGGTTATCAACTACAAAAGAACAAAGAACAAAGAAAAGTACAGCACAGGAACAGGCCCTTCGGCCCTCCAAGCCCACGCCTACCATGCTGCCCGTCTAAACTAAAATCTTCTACACTTCCGGGGTCCATATCCCTATATTCCCATCCTATTCATGTATTTGTCAAGATGCCCCTTAAATGTCACTATCGTCCCTGCTTCCACTACCTCCTCCGGCAGCAAGTTTCAGGCACCCACTACCCTCTGTGTAAAAAACGTGCCTCGTACATCTCCTTTAAACCTTGCCCCTCGCACCTTAAACCTATGCCACCTCGTAATTGACCCCTCTACCCTGGGAAACAGTCTCTGACTATCCACTCTGTCTATGCCCCTCATAAGTTTGTAGACCTCTATCAGGTCGCCCCTCAACCTTCTTAGTTCCAGTGAGAACAAACCAAGTTTATTTAACCTCTCCTCATAGCTAATGCCCTCCATACCAGGCAACATCCTGGTAAATCATCTTCTGCACCCTCTCTAAAGCCTCCACATCCTTCTGGTAGTGTGTGACCAGAATTGAACACTATACTCCAAGTGTGGCCTAACTAAGTGTGGTAGTAGAGGTATTACGGTACCTGATAATGCTGGAACACCATTGGTAGAAACTGTATGCTTCCTATTGGTCAAGGTGTATGGTAGCTCCGCCCTGCTAGGCGGGGTATAAGAGCCCGTGCCACCCCAGCAGCCTTCATTCTGTACCTGGCTGCTGGGGGAAACAGGGGCTGGTTTAGCACACTGGCTAAATCGCTGGCTTTTAAAGCAAACCAAGGCAGGCCAGCAGCACGGTTCGATTCCCGTACCAGCCTCCCCGAACAGGCGCCGGAATGTGGCGACTAGGGGCTTTTCACAGTAACTTCATTGAAGCCTACTCGTGACAATAAGCGATTTTCATTTTCATTTCAATATCTAGCTTATTAAAGCCTTCAGTTGGACTACAACCTCGCTTTGGTGATCATTGATCGTGCATCACTAAGGTTCTATACAACTGCAACATGACTTGCCCATTTTTATACTCAATGCCCCGGTCAATGAAGGCAAGCATGCCGCATGCCTTCTTGACTACCTTCTCCACCTGTGTTGCCCCTTTCAGTGACCTGTGGACCTATACACCTTGATCTTTCTGACTGTCAATACTCTTGAGGGTTCTACCATTCGCTGTATATTCCCTACCTGTATTAGACCTTACAAAATGCATTACCTCACATTTGTCCGGATTAAACACCCAATCTCTCCGCCCAAATCTCCAAATGATCTAAATCCTGCTGTATCCTCTGGCAGTCCTCATCTCTGTCTGCAATTCCACCAACCTTTGTGTCATCCGCAAACTTACTATTCAGACTAATGATTTTCCTCCAAATCATTTATGTATACTACGAACAACAAAGGTCCCAGCACTGATCCCTGCGGAACACCACCTCCAATCAGAAAAGCACCCTTCCATTGCTACTCTCTGCCTTCTATGACCTAGCCAGTTCTGTATCCATCTTGCCAGCTCACCCCTGATCCCAACTACGATGGAACATCATTCATCTAGAATCCGACAACCTTATTGAAACTCTTACATACGTTGTTGTGTGCAAACATGGCAATGGACACCATCATGTGAAGCATCATGGGCTGGATTCTCTGAGCCCCCACGCCAAAATCGCGATTGGTGCGGGGGCGGAGAATGGGAATTTACGCCGAAATGCGATCCGACGCCGCTCCCTGGAGAATCGCTCGGGAGTCTCTCACGCGCGAACTACGCGGCATGGGTAGGGGGCCATTGACAGAGGCAATTCTCCAAAGAAAACTGGCAGAGTTCCCGATGGCGTGGTTCTAACCACCTATCGTCCGTTGGGAACGGCCAGTGGCGGCTGCGGACTCAGTCGGCGGCTGCCTTGGTGGGGGCGGGGGATCGATCACCAGGGGGGGCCTCATGAACAGCCAGGGGGGTGATCGGGCGTCACAGACCCGCAGGCATGCGCGATCTCGGGGTGGGTGGGGGGCACTACATTTCTGGTGCTGCTCCATGGTCCGAGTCCCACGGGGCGGCCGCTGTAGGCCATCGCCGTTTGCATGTGTGGACTCCCAACCGGAAGTGCGGGGCCCCGTATCCGCTGCCAGAGCTGTGAGACGCACTCCGGGGCCCTGCCAGCTCCCTTCAGGTAGGAGAATCATTCAGGACTTTCATAAGGAAAATCCAGAGTGATTCGCCAGCGTTTTTACGCTGGTGTGGGGAAATAGCCCCATTATTGGAGAATCCCGCCCCCTGTCAATCTGCAAAGGAAGGACTGAAAAAGTCGGAAGTGTTAGCACATTTCAACCCCAAGTTACCATTACAACTTGTCTGTGGTACTTCAACGTACGGTGTTGGTGCAGTGGTGTCACATATTCTACCTTCAGGGGAAGAAAGACAAATAGCTTTTGCATCTCATACATTAACAAGTGCAGAATCAAACTACGCTCAGTTGGGGAAGGAGGCACAGAGTGTCATATTTGGTGTACCGAAATTTCACCAATACCTGTACGGTTGTCACTTCACATCACAGGCCCTTAACAGCTATTTTTGGGCCACACAAAGGATCCCTTGATTGGCTGCAAGTAGATTCCAAAGATGATCATTAATCCTATCGGAACATTCCTATGAGATCAAATACCATCAATCCGAAAATCATGCGAAGCAGATGCATTATCACGCTTACCTTTACCAGCTGGTCAAATGCCACATAGTAATGATATTTTTTACTGTTCACAGATTGAGAATGCTCCAATGACTGCAGCTCAGGTCTAAAGACAAACTCGAAACAATCCTATGATGGAGAAGGTACTGGATGTGGTATTAAAGGGGAGGATAGCAGGAAAACATCCTGAATTAAAACCATGCAATTACAGGAGGCTCAAATTAACAGCACAAGGCAGATGTCTCTTGTGGGGATAAGAGTAATTATTCCACCAAATTTATGACAAAAAATTTTGAGACAGTTGCACAAAGGACACCCAGGTATCGAGTGACTGAGGAGCTATTTATACTTTACAACTTGAAGCCACTAATTCTAAGCACGAGGGATAACAGGTCACAAACAACTAACAGCTTTATGTTTGAACCATTTTCATATTCACAAAAAAAATCGAAAAATGACGAAATGCCTCTTTGATGAAGGTAGGGATACATTAATGGTCGCATTGTTATATAAAGTACTGCAGTTTGACTAATTCCGCATATTGCAATAATATTTAACTTGAGGTTAAAATTTGCTAACGAGCCAAAAAAAATGCAACATATCAAGCTGTGCGACTTGACATGCCAAAGGGCAAATTCTATCACGCACAATACAGTGTCAACTCCCTTTTCACACACCCAAGCAAATAGAATAAAAGTTATTACTGAACTATCAGCAAACATCTGGAGTCAGCCTATTTCTTTATTTTAAATGTAGTGTTAAATTATATATTTGATTTAGAAACAACAATATGACTACTCGTGTGTCTAATTTTGCAAAATTAAGGTCTAATTGTGATAACTTTGCTGATGCCTGAAAGTTTAATAGGCTACGTTGATCATCGGCTTTGTATTTGTCTCTAAAGATTAGATGGCATCAGTAAAAATCAATGAAAACATTCGGTATAGTTCATCTTAAATCCTGGTCTCCCGTGTACACAAAGCCCAATTTGCTCTCTCGGACTAGTTATGACAAAAATGGGGTCAGCTCTAATAGTGAAACATTGGCCTAAATATTGCAACAGGCAGCCAGGTATTAATGTATGTACCAAATTTTATGTTGTTCTGAAATAAATTTGTATTCTAATATCTGGCATCAACTTGTGACTAAAATAGCTAACTTTATGGTTATAAACTACCAACATGTTTAAAATGCAGCCAAATAATATAAGAGCGAGCAGGGGACTACAGACCAATCAATTGATGCACCATCAATTACACACGAGGCAAATTGTAGGAAACAAAGTAATGGTTTTAATACTCTAAGATGTAGCCCGTCTGCTGCTGAACCCAGACTGGAGACAGGGCTACAGATCAGTCAACTACATACAACATTGGAACTACAATAACAGTGGTTCACCACATTCACCTGCTGTTAAAAAAAAGGTCCAGCGGGGGGGAAGCAAACTTATAGATTAAGTCTATCAAGAGCTTTAACCGTCCGCTGTGATCTCCTCAGTCCCGGCTGTGGTGTGGGCACTGGTGTCGAGACCTACGACTTCGGGAGCGTGTCGTCCTCTTCTTCTTCCGGAAGCGTTGACAGAGAGGGATTCGGTGTAGGCGCGGGGGTGATGGTAATGGAGGTAGACGATGGAGGGTCGGGTGGGGAACCGGCGGGTGCCAGGTCCCGGAGGGAGACTGTGTCCTGCCGCCCGTCCTGATGTGCCACGTAGGCATATTGTGGGTTAGCGCGGAGAAGCATAACCCGCTCGACCAGGGGATCGGTTTTGTGGTTCCTCACATGCTTCCGGAGGAGGACAGGCCCTTAGGCAGTCAGCCAGGACAGGAGCGCGACCCCTGAGGTAGACTTCCAAGGGAAGACAAACATACGTCCGTGAGAGGTCTCGTTGGCGGCAGTACACAGAAGCGAGCGGATAGAGTGGAGCGCATCGGGAAGGACCTCCTGCCAGCGGGAGACTAGGAGACTTCTAGACCGTAGGGCCAGGAGGACGGCCTTCCAGACCGTCGCATTCTCCCTCTCCACCTGTCCATTTCCCCGGGGGTTGTAGCTGGTCGTCCTGCTTGAGGCGATGCCTTTGCTGAGCAGGAACTGACGCAGCTCATCACTCATGAATGAGGAGCCCCGATCATTGTGGATGTAGGTGGGGAAACCAAACAAGGTGAAGAGGCTGTGCAGGGCCTTGATGACAGTGGCCGAGGCCATGTCAGGACATGGGATGGCGAAGGAAAAACGTGAGTACTCATCAACGATGTTGAGGAAGTACACGTTACGGTCGGTGGAGGGGAGGGGCCCTTTGAAGTCGATGCTGAGGCGCTCAAAGGGGTGGGAAGCCTTCACCAGGTGCACTCTGCCTGGCCGATAGAAGTGCGGTTTGCACTCCGCGCAACTCCTCCACCTCAGAATCTTGTCGTTCTTGATATTGTGTATTATTGAACATGAAGGCAACCGACCGTTGGTCAGTGAGGAGAGTGAATCGCCTGCTGGCCAGGTAATGCCTCCAATGTCGCACAGCTTCCACAATGGCTTGGGCTTCTTTCTCGACGGAGGACTGTCGAATTTCGGAGCCCTGGAGGGTACGGGAAAAGAAGGCCATGGGCCTGCCCGCCTGATTGAGGGTAGCGACCAGGGCAAAATCAGACGCATCGCTCTCCACCTGGAACGGGATGGACTCGTCCACAGTGTGCATCGTGGCCTTGGCAATATCTGCCTTGATGCAGTTGAAGGCTAGACGGGCCTCAGCCGACAGGGGAAAAAGGGTGGACTTGATGAGTGGGCGTGCCTTGTCCGCATAGTTGGGGACCCACTGGGCATAGTATGAGAAGAATCCCAGACATCTCTTCTGGACCTTGGGGCAGTGGGGAAGGGGAATTTACAGAAGGGGGCGCATGCGGTCAGGATCGGGCCATAGGACTCCGTTTTCTACAACGTAGCCGAGGATGGCTAGGCGGGTCGTGCGGAAAACGCACTTCTCCTTATTATACGTAAGATTAAGGAGCTTGGCGGTGTGAAGGAAACGCTGGAGGTTAGCGTCATGGTCCTGCTGGTCATGGCCGCAGATGGTGACATTATCCAGATACGGGAACGTGGCCCGCAGCCCGTACTGGTCAACCATTCGGTCAATCTCCCGTTGGAAGACCGAGATCTCATTGGTCATGCCGTAGGGGACCCTGAGGAAGCGGTAGAGGCACCCATCTGTCTCAAAGGCAGTGTATTGGCGGTCCTCCGGGCGGATAGGGTGCTGGTGGCACGCGGACTTCAAGTCTACCGTGGAGAAGACTCGGTACTGTGCAATCTGGTTGACCATGTCAGATATGCGGGGACGGGGGTACGCATCAAGCTGCGTGTACCAGTTGAACATATGACTGTAGTCAATGACCATCCAGAGCTTCTCCCCAGTCTTGACGACCACCACTTGGGCTCTCCAGGGGCTGGTACTGGTCTCTATGATCCCTTCCCGCAGGAGTCACTGGATCTCTGACCTGATAAAGGCCTTGTCCCGAGCACTGTATCATCTGCTCCTGGTGGCGACGGGCTTACAGTCCAGGGTGAGGTTAGCGAAGAGCGGGGGTGGGCGATCTTAAGGGTCGCGAGATAACAGACGGTGAGAGGGGGCAGGGGTCCACGAGAGGGCCATAACGGTATTTGTGCTGGCGAGATCAGGGACATGACCAGGTTCACGTCAGAAAGAGGGAGAACCGGATTTATATTAATTCCCATTAATTTAAATATAATGTCCGGCCTCGCGGAATGCTCCTGCCCCAGTAGCGTGACTTCACGCTGGCGCACATCACTCGAAAACCAGTCATGATGACCACACTGGGGGTGAGGAGGTGCCTGGAGGCCCCGAGGTTGAGGGCTGAGGCTGGTGTTGCCTCCTGGCACACTGGCAGGGCCAGGAGACAGGGCTAAGGACAGTGTCCGGGGCACTGCCTGGGGGCATTGCCTGGCGGCATGAGGTGGGCACTGAGATGGGCAATGAGGGGGCATTGCCAGAGGCGTAACACTCCTCCATTGGGTGAGGGGGGGGTTATGCCTCTGTGTGGTGGGGGGGAGAGGGGTGCGTGTCAATGGCAATACGGGGAGGGGAGGGGGGGAGAGTGCCCTCTGATACTTCCATGCTGGTGGTTGAGGGGGTCACCCCAAAGCTTGTGGAGCGGGTCCTCCGTGGCCAAGGGGAGCTGGGGTGGGTGGGAGGGAGTTTGTTTTACAGATCAGGGCAACCTTTACAGATGGCGTGAAAATCTCTATGGAGCTGTTCTGAGTGATGGCGCAAACGATGCCCCGCCAATCTCTTTTTGACAGTGTCAGAAGATCTGGTCAGAACATCTGGTTGTGTTTCTGGAGAGAAACACACAGTTTTCAATATGAACTTGCCACTTTGCCATTTTGTTCAGAAAATCCCTCCCTATATACACATTCTTGAAATGCAATACTGTCAAACAATAAGGCACAAATCAGAAACAAAATGTAATTAATATCAATATTGTAGACTATGAAATTAATTACATGATAAATTTAATAATAATGTGATATTGACATTTGTATTGCAAATTTATCATGCAAAATGTACATCTTTAAAATGGCAGCATTTATTCTATCACAGTGCTTTGCTAAATGTCATTCTGGAACTTGAAACTGACTCATTTGGGTTGAATTCTGAGGTCCCCCTGAAATAGTCCTGACGATGGTTTCTGGTCTCATCGGATGGCAAATCGTGCTCTGAGAAAAATACAGAATTCCATCACATGACAATGTTTCACAAAACTGCATCTACACTTGGCAGCAGTCGAAAGTAATTGAGTGTTCAACTATCGAGAGCCTTGATACCCATACATTATTTGTTTAAGTATTAAGTGGCAGCCTTTTGGTCATGGTAGGTACGTAAGAGCACAGAAACACTAAGTACTGGAAAAGCCCACTCCATTTTGGTCCATTTAGCTAACCATAAGATCATACAAAATAGGAGCAAGAGTAGTCCAGTTGGCCTTTTGAGCCTGCTCTGCCACTCAATAAGATCATGGTTGATCTTATCCCTCAACTCCAGCACAATCCCTATATCCCTTAATTCTCAATACCCAAAAACATCCATCTCTCTCTTGAATATGCCCAACAACTGAGAATTCACAGCCCTCTGAGGGAGTGAATTCCAAAGATACACAGCCCTTTCCTAGAATCCATAGAATCCCTCCAGTGCAGAAGGAGGCTACTCGGCCCATCAAGTCTGCCTAAGCCTACTCCCCCATCCTATCCCCGTAACTCCACCTAACTTGCGCATCTTTGGACACTAAGGGGAAATTTAGCATGGCCAATCCATCTAACCTGTACATCTTTGGACTGTGGGAGGAAACCGGAGCACACTGTGGAAACCCTTGCAGACCCAGGAAGAAAGTGTAAACTCCACGCAAACACTCACCCAAGGCGGACTTCCGGTGGCATTTGCGAGCGGGTCGGCCGCATCGAGCGGAGCTCCCAACGGTGGCCACTATTTGTAGCGCTTTCGGGGGTTTCCCCTATTCTTCGCTCCCCCCCCCCGATTATTGTCGGCCTTTGCGGCTGTCCCGGCATCAAGCGGGGCCGGTTTGAAAAACGGTGAGGAACCCCGCGCAGGTGTCGGGCGGCTGGCGCTGAGCCGTCGGGCCCAGCGCGCGCGGAGGTCGGAGCAGCGGGGGCGGAGGTCGAGGCGGCAGGCCCGAAGCCAGGGCGCGATGTAGGTGAGATGTCCCACATCGGGTGGCTCCCGCCTAGAATGCTGTAAGAAGACTGAAGTCAGGTCCCAGGGAAATTCTGAAGGAATACAAAAAAGAAGAGAAAGAAGTTTTAAAGAAACGTGTTGAAAGTTTTTTACTTCTTTTTTTGAAGGAAGAATTTTTTGGTTTTCCATAATAAAAAAAAAGAGATTGAAGAAGGAAAGAAGGGTGAAAAAAAAAGGAAAAATATTAAGTCGTTAAAGGATACAAAAAGCAGCGTCGAGGAAGGGAGGAAACGCGAGGTCGCCGTTGAATGAGAGGACGAGCAAAAATGCTGACAAGATGGCGGATGCCGGACCGCATGGTGGGGCCACACTACTTACAGTGGAGAAGATGACCGAGGTGATAGCGGTGTAGCTGGAAAAGCAGTTTGCGAGGCACGTGGAGGCTTTGAGGAAGGAGACAGCGGTCGTATTGAAGTCATTGGTGGAGGAGGCAATCGCCCCGGTGAGAGTAAACTGTGGGAAAGACATCGGCCGAGGTGAGAGAGCAGGGCGAGAAGATGAAGGAAGTGGAGGAGGCCACGTCGCAGCACAGTGACCAGTTCACCTCGATGGGAGACAAGCTGCGGAGGGTGGTGGAGGTCAACAGAGGACTCCGAGCAAAGCTCGTGGACTTGGAGAACCACTCGAGGCGGCACAGTCTGAGAATTGTGGGCTTGCCCGAAGGGACAGAGGGCCCAAGGCCAACAGAGTACTTCGCTAAGAAGTTGGCGGAGCTGATGGGGGAGGGTGAGAACCCCTCTCAGTACGAGCTGGACCGAGCTCATCGGTCATTAAGGCCGAAGCCCAAAGTGAATGAGCCGCAAAGAGCAGTAATTATCTGCTTCCATAAGTACTGCATGAAGGAGAAGGTGTTAAGCTTGGCGAAGCACAAGCGTGAGGTGCTGTGGGATGGTGCTGGAGTTCGGATCTATCAGGACTTGATGGTGGAGCTGGCAAAAAGACGAGCGGCGTTCGGGCGAGTGAAGGCGGCACTGTACAAAAAGGGGGTGCGATTTGGTATGGTATACCCGGCGAAGCTGAGGGTGACGTATGATGCCAAAGACTTTTATTTCGAGACAGCGGAGGTGTTCGTGAGGGCAGAAGGCTTGGGACAGACGTGAGGAGCGGAGCTGGAAGAGAGACTGTGGACTGTGATTGGGGAGCTGGAAAATGTATAAATGTTATAACTTTCTTTTTTACTGACGTGTATTGTAATTTACTTCTCTTCACATTGTTACAGAGTTCAAGTTATTGGTTCGGTTGATTGGCATTCTGTGTTGCGACGGTTATATCTTATTTTAGTGAATTGTATGGATTGGATTGTAGTTTTTGTTTTTTCTTTTTCTGGGACTGGGTGGGGGACGGGACGGTATACCTTGGCAGGGGAGCCACCCGTGCTAGCTAACTAAAGTCGGCTAGTGAATGGTGGTGAGGTGAGAGGATGGCTGTGGACATTAGAGCCTGGTTAGCAAGTTTTGATGGGCCTACGAGGAGAGCGAGGGGGAGGGAAAGGACTGATGCTGGGAGATGTTTTTTCGAGAGGAAATGTAGGGCGGGTTTTTGGGAGGGGGGGAAGGGGTTCGATGTTAATAATGGATAGGGGCGGGTCAGGCTCATGGGGCAGGGCCGGGTGGTATGATGATGGTGGATAAGAAGGGCGGGGGGGGTGAGAGACCGCCAGTTAGGATAGTCATGGAATGTGAGGGGGTTAGGAGGTCCGGTCAAGAGGTCAAGGGTGCTTGCACATCTTAAAAGTTTGAAAGCCGATGTAGCAATGCTGCAGGAGACTCACTTGAGGGCGAAGGACCAGGTGAGACTTAAAAAGGGCTGGGTGAGTCAGGTGTTTCACTCTGGATTTGACGGAAGGGCTCGAGGGGTAGCGGTAATGGTCAGCAAAAGAGTACGCTTCCAGATGGAGAAGGTGGTGGCAAAGCAGAGGGGTAGATATGTGATTGTGTTAGGGGCGCTGGAGGGGAGGTTAGTGGCGCTGTTAAGTGTATACGGTCCCAATTGGGACGATGTGGGATTCGCAAAGAAGGTGTTTGGGGCCATCCCCGACTTGGACACACACAAACTGATAGTGGGGGGGGGGGGGGGGGGGGGGGGCTGGAACTTGGTGCAGGAGCCAAGGTTGGACAGGTCACAGCCGCGCTCGCTGGTTCCATCAGAGGGGGGCGAAGGCGTTGGCTGGGCTAATGGTGGAAATGGGAGGGGTGGACCCTTGGAGGTTTCTGCACCCGAGGGAACGGGAGTACTCGTTTTTCTCAGCAGTCCACAAGGTATACTCGCGGATCGGCTTTTTTGTGTTGGGGAAGGCTTTGCTGGCTGGGATTAAGGGGTCGGAATATTCCGCAATTGCAGTGTCAGATCATGCTCCGCAATGGGTGGATATAGCACTGGAGAAGGGGGTAGCACAGAGGCCAGGGTGGAAATTAGATGTGGGACTTTTGGGGGACCAAGAGTTCTGTGACAAAATTTAAAAGGTAATTGAGGAATATGTAGGTTCCAACTGTATGGGTGAGGTGTCGGAGGCGGTTGTTTGGGAGGCTCGAAAGGCGGTGGTGAGGTGATTTTGTTTAAGGCCAGGGTAGACAAAGAGGAGAGTTTGGAGCGGCAGAGGGTAATAGATGAGATGTTGGAGGTAGACAGGAGTTATGCAGAAGATGGGGACCCAGCGAAGCTGGAAAAGAGGAAGGAACTACAGGCGAGCTTTGACCGACTATCTACCAGGAAGGCGGTGCGCCAACTGAGACAAGCAAGGGGTGCAGTTTACAAACATGACGATAAGGCTATGTTAGCAGTCAGCTCTGGAGGGAGGCAGCGGTAAGGGAAATTGTGCAGGTGAGGGATAGGGCAGGGAAGTTGATGGTGGCTCCGGATCTGATTAACAAGGTTTTTGAGGAATTTTATGAGAGGTTGTACAGGTCAGAGCCACCTGGGGGAGACCGTGAGATGCAGGAATTTCTAGATGGGTTGGAGTACCCGAGGTTAGGGGAGGGGGACAGGGCTACATTAGAAGGAGCGATAGGGGAGCAGGAGATAAAGGTTGCGATTGTGAGGATGCAGTCGGGGAAGGTGGCAGGGCTGGATGGGTTTCCGGTAGAATATTATTAAAAATTCAAGGATAAGCTGGCACCCCAGATGGTGGGGATGTTTGAAGAGGCGATCGGGAAGGGGGTGTTGCCACAAACTTTGGGGCAGGCATCGATTTCCCTGTTGCTAAAAAAAGATAAGGATCCGTCAGAGTGTGGGTCGTATAGGCCCACATCACTTCTGAATGTGGACGCAAAAGAATTGACGAAGGTACTGGTGGGTAGGCTGGAGGAGTGCCTCCTGAAGGTGATAGGTGAAGATCAGACGGGGTTCGTGAGAGGGAGGCAGCTCTTTTCAAACGTTAGAAGGGTTTTGAACGTCGTTATGGCACCGGCAGAGGGGAAGGAAACAGAGGTGGTTGAGGCATTGGATGCTGAGAAGGCATTTGACCAGGTAGAATGGGGGTACTTGATGGGAGTTTTGGAGCAGTTTGGGATTGGACCAAGATTTGTGAACTGGGCAAAGCTACTATATAAGGAGCCGAGGGCACGTGTCCGCACAAACAACATCAGCTCGAGATACTTTTCTCTCCACCGTGGGTCTAGGCACGGATGTCTTATGTCCCCCCTGTTGTTTGCACTCACGATTGAGCCGTTGGCCATCACATTAAGAAGTTTGGGGGTATGGAAAAGAATAGTGCGGGGGGGGGGAGGGATAGAGCATAGGGTGGCCTTATATGCCAATGACTTGCTCATATACGTGTCGAAAGCGAGTGTGTCGATAGGGGGAATATTGGAGCTGCTTTGAGTATTTGGGTCTTTCTCGGGGTACAAACTAAATCTGGACAAGAGTGAGTATTTTGTGGTGCCTCGGCCGGGGGTGGGGGCAGGGATGGGGGGGATGCTGCCATTCCGTAGGGCAGGGACTCACTTTAGGTACCTGGGGGTGCAGATTGCCTGGGAGTGGGGGGGGGGGGGCTCCGCAGGTACAACATTTCTAGTTTGGTAAGGAGAGTGAAAGCTGATCTGGCAAGGTGGGATGGTCTCCCTCTGTCACTGGCGGGTGGGGTACAGGCGGTTAAAATGAATGTGTTGCCGCAATTTCTGTTTATTTTTCAATGCCGACCGATTTTCCTGCCAAAGGCTTTTTTCAGAGAGATTGAGGGAAGGATTACTTTGTTCATATGGGGAGGGAAGATGGCCAGAGTTAGAAAGGTGCTGCTACAGAGGGGAAGGCAAACAGGGGGCTTGGGTCTTCCGAACCTGATGTATTACTACTGGGCGGCGAATGTGGAGAAGTTGCGGAGCTGGGTCAGAGGGGTTGATTCCAAGTGGGTCAGAATGGAGGGGAGTGTGTGCAGGGGGTCGGGATTCATAGAATCATAGAAGTTTACAGCATGTAAACATGCCCTTCGGCCCAACCAGTCCATGCCGCCCAGTTTTTACCAATAAGCTAGTCCCAGTTGCCCGCACTTGGCCCATAACCCTCTATACCCATCTTACCCATGTAACTATCTAAATGCTTTTTAAAAGACACAATTGTACCCGCCTCTACTACTACCTCTGGCAGCCCATTCCAGACACTCACTACCCTCTGAGTGAAGAAATTGCCCCTCTGGGCACTTCTGAAACTCTCCCCCCTCACCTTAAACCTATGCCCTCTAGTTTTAGACTCCCCTACCTTTGGGTAAAGATGTTGACTATCTACCTTATCTATGCCCCTCATTATTTTATAGACCTCTATAAGATCACCCCTAAGCCTCCTACGCTCCAGCGAAAAAAGTCCAAGTCTATCCAGCCTCTCCTTATAACTCAAACCATCAAGTCCCGGCAACATCCTAGTAAATCTTTTCTGCACTCTTTCTAGTTTAATAATATCCTTTCTATAATAGGGTGACCAGAACTGCACACAGTATTCCAAGTGTGGCCGTACCAATGACTTGTACAACTTCAACAAGACGTCCCAACTCCTGTATTCAATGTTCTGACCAATGAAACCAAGCATGCCGAATGCCTTCTTCACCACCCTGTCCACTTGCGACTCCACCTTCAAGGAGCTATGAACCTGTACTCCTAGATCTTTTTGTTCTATAACTCTCCCCAACGCCATACCATTAACTGAGTAGGTCCTGGCCTGATTCGATCTGCCAAAATGCATCACCTCACATTTATCTAAATTAAACTCCATCTGCCATTCGTCGGCCCACTGGCCTAATTGATCAAGATCCCGTTGCAATCCTAGATAACCTTCTTCACTATCCACTGTGCCACCAATCTTGGTGTCATCTGCAAACTTACTAACCATGCCTCCTAAATTCTCATCCAAATCATTAATATAAATCACAAATAACAGTGGACCCAGCACCGATCCCTGAGGCACACCACTGGTCACAGGCCTCCAGTTTGAAAAACAACCCTCTACAACCACCCTCTGTCTTCTGTCGTCCAGCCAATTTTGAATCCAATTGGCAACCTCACCCTGGATCCCGTGAGCTTTAACCTTCTGCAACAACCTACCATGCGGTACCTTGTCAAAGGCTTTGCTAAAGTCCATGTAGACAACGTCTACTGCACTGCCCTCATCTACCTTCTTGGTCACCCCCTCAAAAAACTCAATCAAATTTGTGAGACATGATTTTCCACGCACAAAGCCATGCTGACTGCCCCGAATCAGTCCTTGTCTCTCTAAATGCTTGTAGATCCTGTCTCTCAGAATACCTTCCAGCAACTTACCTACTACAGACGTTAGGCTCATTGGTCTGTAGTTCCCAGGCTTTTCCGTGCTGCCCTTCTTAAACAAGGGCACAACATTCGCCACTCTCCAATCTTCAGGCACCTCACCTGTGGCTGCCGATGATTCAAATATCTCTGTTAGGGGACCCGCAATTTCCTCCCTAGCCTCCCACAACATCCTGGGATACATTTCATCAGGTCCCGGGGATTTATCTACCTTGATGCGCTTTAAGACTTCTAGCACCTCCTCCTCTGTAATATGCACACTTCTCAAGAAATCACTATTTATTTCCCTTAGTTTCCTAACATCCATGCCTTTCTCCACCGTGAATACCGATGAGAAATATTCATTCAGGATCTCACCCAACTCTTGTGGCTCTGCACATAGATGTCCTTGTTGATCCTTAAGAGGCCCTACTCTGTCCCTAGTTACTCTTTTCCCCTTTATGTATCTGTAGAATCTCTTTGGATTCTCCTTTGCATTATTTTTCCAAAGCAAGTTCATGTCCTCTTTTTGCCCTCCTGATTTCCCTCTTAACTCTATTTCGACAATCTCTATACTCTTCAAGGGATCCACTTGATCCCAGTTGTTTATGTACGTCATATGCCTCCTTCTTCTTTTTGACCAGAGTCTCAATATCTCGAGTCATCCAGGGTTCCCTACTTCTACCAGCCCTTCACTCTAAAGGGAATGTGCTTACCCTGCACCCTGGTTAACACATTTTTAAAAGCCTCCCATTTACCAGCCGTCCCTTTGCCTGCCAACAGTCTCCCCCAATCTACCTCTGAAAGTTCCTGTCTGATACCATCAAAATTGGCCTTGCCCCAATTAAGAATTTTAACTCTTGGGCCAGACCTATCATTCTCCATAGCTATCTTAAAACTAATGGAGTTATGGTCACTTGTCCCAAAGTGATCCCTCACTAACACTTCTGTCACTTGCCCTTCCTTATTTCCCAAGACGAGGTCAAGTTTTGCCCCCTCTCTAGTCGGTCCATCCACATACTGAATGAGAAATTCCTCCAGAATACACTCAACAAATTTCCCTCCATCCAAGCCCCTAATGCTATGGCTGTCCCAGTCAATGTTGGGAAAGTTAAAGTCCCCCACTATTACCACCCTATTTTTCTTGCAGCTATCTGTAATCTCCTTACATATTTGCTCCTCAATTTCCCGCTGACTATTTGGGGGCCTGTAGTACATTCCTATCAAGGTGATCTCTCCCTTCTTATTTTTCAGTTCCACCCATATAGACTCAGTGGGCGAACCCTTGGATATATCCCCTCTAAGTACTGCCGTAATGTTCTCCCTAATCAAAAACGCCACTCCCCCTCCTCTCTTACCTCCTGTTCTATCCTTTCTATAGCATCTGTACCCCGGAACATTGAGCTGCCAGTCCTGCCCCTCCCTTAGCCATGTTTCAGTCATAGCTATAATATCCCAGTCCCATGTGCCCATCCATGCCCTGAGTTCATCCGCTTTGCCCGTCGGGCCCCTTGCATTGAAATAAATGCAGTTTAATGTAGACTTTCCTTGCTCTCTGCCCTGCTTTCTCTGGTCATGCTTTACACACTCTCCCTTCCTGCCTTTTGTTTCTGTCCCCACTGACTTCCTACATCGGTTCCCATCCCCCTGCCACATTAGTTTAAACCCTCCCCAACTGCACTAGCAAACACACCCCCGAGAACATTGGTTCCGGTCCCACCCAGATGCAGACCGTCCGATTTGTACAGGTCCCACCTCCCCCAGAACCGGTCCCAATGTCCCAGGAATTTGAAACCCTCCCTCTTGCACCATCTCTCAAGCCACGTATTCATCCTCGCTATCCTGTCATTCCTACTCTGACTATCACGTGGCACTGGTAACAATCCTGAGATTACTACCTTTGAGGTCCTACTTTTTAGTTTAACCCCTAACTCCCTAAATTCAGCTTGTAGGACCTCATCCCGTTTTTTACCTATATCGTTGGTGCCTATATGCACCACGACAGCTGGCTGTTCACCCTCCCCCTCCAGAATGCCCTGCAGCCGCTCCGAGACATCCTTGACCCTTGCACCAGGGAGGCAACATACCAACCTGGATTCTCGTTTGCGTCCGCCGTAACGCCTGCCTCTTCCCCTTACAATTGAATCCCCTATCACTATAGCTCTGCCACTCTTTTTCCCGCCCTTCTGTGCAGCAGAGCCAGCTACGGTGCCATGAACCTGACTGCTGCCACCTTCCCCTGGTGAGCCATCTCCCCCAACAGTTTCCAAAACGGTAAATCTGTTTTGGAGGGAGATGACCGCAGGGGATCCCTGCACTGCCTTCCTACTCTTCCTCTGTCTGTTGGTCACCCATTCCCTATCTGCCTCAGTAATTTTAATCTGCGGTGTGACCAACTCACTGAATGTGCTATCCACAACTTCCTCAGCATCGCGGATGCTCCAAAGTGAATCCATCCGCAGCTCCAGAGCCGCCAAGCGGTCTAACAGGAGCTGCAGTTGGACACACTTCTTGCAGATGAAGGAGTCAGGGACACCAGAAGGGTCCCTGACTTGCCACATCTCACAAGAGGAGCATGACACGGGTCTGAGCTCTCCTGCCATGACTTAAACCTGAAGTTAAATTTGAACTACACTACACAGCTAAGAGAAAGTCAAAGAGAGAGAAATCACTTACCAGTCACAAGCCAATCACTTACCTGCTGGCTGTGATGTAATTGCTCCCGAGACTCCTTCACAGGTCTGCTTCTCTGCACCTCGTTAAGATGAGCACCAAATTCCCTTAAGTAGTTAATTAATTTACTTAATTAATTGGATTTTTTTTTTGGAAACTCACCCCCAAACACCAAAAAACACAGCCCTCACTCACCTCTTACCCGAACTCAGCCTTACCCAAACTCAGATACACTCTGTTTGCCTCCAGCACTCTGTTTCTAAAGGAACTTCAGCCACACCCTTTGTATCCTTCCTGATTTACAGTCAGCCAATAGGCCTGCTCCCGAAACTGATCTCCCGAAACTAACAGCTGACCTGCAAGGTAAGGAAGTTGTTAAGCAGTACTTACCTCACCCAGGCCGCGACCTTTTAAACTGTCCGCTCTGCCTCGCAGCTCCCGCGCTTTTTCAATCTCCCGCGCTGTTTCCAAAGTTCCGGCTCTCTCTCTCTCCCGCTCCCAGCTGACCTGCAAGGTAAGGAGGTTGTTAAGCAGATTGAAAGCACTAGCAACAGCGCCGCTCCCGATAGCCCCGTGGAAATACTCAGGGAGTCCGGTAATAATAGCTCCATTGAGAATTTGGAGGCAGTTTCGCCAACACTTCGGGTTGGGGGCAGGGTCAAGGTAAATGCCGATTCGGGGGAACCACAGATTTGAGACAGGGAGGCGGGATGGAAGTTTTCGGAAATGGGTAGAGAAGGGGATTAAGACACTAAAAGATTTATTTCTTCGGGGTCGGTTTGCAGGATTGAAGGATCTGGAAGCGAAGTATGGGCTGGAGCAGAGGGAAATGTTTAGATACATGCAGGTTTGCGATTTTGCCAGGAAGGAGATACAGAGCTTCCTGGTGGAGCTGGCCTCCACATTGCTGGAGGAGGTGCTGACGACAGGGGGACTGGAGAAGGGGGTAGTGTCAGCGGTGTACGGAGCTATTCTGGACGAGGATAAGGCACCACTGGAAGGGATCAAAGCAAAGTGGGAGGAAGAGTTGGGAGAGGATATGGAGGAGGGGTTCTGGTGTGAGGTGCTCCGGAGAGTGCATGCCTCCACCTCGTGCGCGAGGTTGGGGCTGATATAGCTAAAGTGGTATACAGAGCACACCCCATGAGGGCGAGGATGAGCCGATTCTTTGAAGGAGTAGAAGATGTGTGTGAATGTTGCTGGGGGTCCCACTAATCACATTCATATGTTTTGGTCCTGTCCAAAGCTAGAGGATTACTGGAAGGAGGTTTTTAGGGTAATTTCTACAGTGGTGCACGTGAAACTGGATCCGGGCCCCCCCGAGGCCATATTCAGGGTGTCGGACCAGCCAGGGTTGGAAACGGGTGCGGAGGCAGATAGCGTAGCCTTCGCCTCGTTGATCGCCCAAAGGCGGATCCTGATATGTTGGAGAGCAACCTCTCCACCCTGTGCCCTGGCGTGGCGGGGGGACCTGTTCGAATTCTTGACTCTTGAGAAGGTTAAGTTTGAACTAAGGGGAAGGATGGAGGGGTTGTACAATTCATGGGCATTATTCATTATGCACTTTCAAGAACTGGATAACATCGAACATTAATTGGGGTGTGTGGGTGGGAGAGTTGGGGGGAGGGGGGCGGTGTGTGTTAATGGCGACTATGGGTGATCCCTAATTCCTTTTTGTAATTTGTTTGTGTGAACATGCGGGCTAATGTTTGGGGTTTGGTGGGAGGATGGGATCGTTGGCTACAGGGATGGTGCAGGCGGGAGGGATTCAGATTTCTGGATAACTGGGGCTCTTTCTGGGGAAGGTGGGACCTCTACAGACAGGATGGTCTACATCTGAACCTGAGGGGCACAAATATCCTGGGGGGGAGATTTGTTAGTGCTCTTTGGGGGGGTTTGAACTAATGCAGCAGGGGCATGGGAACCTGGATTGTAGTTTTAGGGTAAGGGAGAATGAGAGTATAGAGGTCAGGAGCACAGATTTGACGTCGCAGGAGGGGGCCAGTGTTCAGGTAGGTGGTTTGAAGTGTGTCTACTTCAATGCCAGGAGTATACGAAACAAGGTAGGGGAACTGACAGCATGGGTTGGTACCTGGGACTTCGATGTTGTGGCCATTTCGGAGACATGGATAGAGCAGGGACAGGAATGGATGTTGCAGGTTCCGGGGTTTAGGTGTTTTAGTAAGCTCAGAGAAGGAGGCAAAAGAGGGGGAGGTGTGGCGCTGCTAGTCAAGAGCAGTATTACGTTGGCGGAGAGGATGCTAGATGGGGACTCTTCTTCCGAGGTAGTATGGGCTGAAGTTAGAAACAGGAAAGGAGAGGTCACCCTGTTGGGAGTTTTTTATAGGCCTCCTAATAGTTCTAGGGATGTAGAGGAAAGGATGGCGAAGATGATTCTGGATATGAGCGAAAGTAACAGGGTAGTTATTATGGGAGACTTTAACTTTCCAAATATTGACTGGAAAAGATATAGTTCGAGTACAATAGATGGGTCGTTTTTTGTACAGTGTGTGCAGGAGGGTTTCCTGAAACAATATGTTGACAGGCCAACAAGAGGCGAGGCCACGTTGGATTTGGTTTTGGGTAATGAACCAGGCCAGGTGTTGGATTTGGAGGTAGGAGAGCACTTTGGGGACAGTGACCACAATTCGGTGACGTTTACGTTAATGATGGAAAGGGATAAGTATATACCGCAGGGCAAGAGTTATAGCTGGGGGAAGGGCAATTATGATGCCATTAGACGTGACTTGGGGGGGATAAGGTGGAGAAGTAGACTGCAAGTGTTGGGCACACTGGATAAGTGGGGCTTGTTCAAGGATCAGCTACTGCGTGTTCTTGATAAGTATGTACCGGTCAGACAGGGAGGAAGGCGTCGAGCGAGGGAACCGTGGTTTACCAAGGAAGTGGAATCTCTTGTTAAGAGGAAGAAGGAGGCCTATGTGAAGATGAAGTGTGAAGTTTCGGTTGGGGCGATGGATAGTTACAAGGTAGCGAGGAAGGATCTAAAGAGAGAGCTAAGACGAGCAAGGAGGGGACATGAGAAGTATTTGGCAGGAAGGATCAAGGAAAACCCAAAAGCTTTCTATAGGTATGTCAGGAATAAGCGAATGACTAGGGAAAGAGTAGGACCAGTCAAGGACAGGGATGGGAAATTGTGTGTGGAGTCTGAAGAGATAGGCAAGATACTAAATGAATATTTTTCGTCAGTATTCACTCAGGAAAAAGATAATGTTGTGGAGGAGAATGCTGAGCCCCAGGCTAACAGAATAGATGGCATTGAGGTACGTAGGGAAGAGGTGTTGGCAATTCTGGACAGGCTGAAAATAGATAAGCCCCCGGGACCTGATGGGATTTATCCTAGGATTCTCTGGGAGGCCAGGGAAGAGATTGCTGGACCTTTGGCTTTGATTTTTATGTCATCATTGGCTACAGGAACAGTGCCAGAGGACTGGAGGATAGCAAATGTGGTCCCTTTGTTCAAAAAGGGGAGCAGAGACAACCTCGGCAACTATAGACCGGTGAGCCTCACGTCTGTAGTGGGTAAAGTCTTGGAGGGGATTATAAGAGACAAGATTTATAATCATCTAGATAGGAATAATATGATCAGGGATAGTCAGCATGGCTTTGTGAAGGGTAGGTCATGCCTCACAAACCTTATTGAGTTCTTTGAGAAGGTGACTGAACAGGTAGACGAGGGTAGAGCAGTTGATGTGGTGTATATGGATTTCAGCAAAGCGTTTGATAAGGTTCCCCACGGTAGGCTATTGCAAAAAATACGGAGGCTGGGGATTGAGGGTGATTTAGAGATGTGGATCAGAAATTGGCTAGCTGAAAGAAGACAGAGGGTGGTGGTTGATGGGAAATGTTCAGAATGGAGTACAGTCACAAGTGGAGTACCACAAGGATCTGTTCTGGGGCCGTTGCTGTTTGTCATTTTTATCAATGACCTAGAGGAAGGCGCAGAAGGGTGGGTGAGTAAATTTGCAGTCGATACTAAAGTCGGTGGTGTTGTCGATAGTGTGGAAGGATGTAGCAGGTTACAGAGGGATATAGATAAGCTGCAGAGCTGGGCTGAGAGGTGGCAAATGGAGCTTAATGTAGAGAAGTGTGAGGTGATTCACTTTGGAAGGAATAACAGGAATGCGGAATATTTGGCTAATGGTAAAGTTCTTGAAAGTGTGGATTAGCAGAGGGATCTAGGTGTCCATGTACATAGATCCCTGAAAGTTGCCACCCAGGTTGATAGGGTTGTGAAGAAGGCCTATGGAGTGTTGGCCTTTATTGGTAGAGGGATTGAGTTCCGGAGTCGGGAGGTCATGTTGCAGCTGTACAGAACTCTGGTACGGCCGCATTTGGAGTATTGCGTACAGTTCTGGTCACCGCATTATAGGAAGGACGTGGAGGCTTTGGAGCGGGTGCAGAGGAGATTTACCAGGATGTTGCCTGGTATGGAGGGAAAATCTTATGAGGAAAGGCTGATGGACTTGAGGTTGCTTTCGTTGGAGAGAAGAAGGTTAAGAGGAGACTTAATAGAGGCATACAAAATGATCAGGGGGTTGGATAGGGTGGACAGTGAGAGCCTTCTCCCGCGGATGGATATGGCTAGCACGAGGGGACATAACTTTAAACTGAGGGGTAATAGATATAGGACAGAGGTCAGAGGTAGGTTCTTTACGCAAAGAGTAGTGAGGCCGTGGAATGCCCTACCTGCTACAGTAGTGAACTCGCCAACATTGAGGGCATTTAAAAGTTTATTGGATAAACATATGGATGATAATGGCATAGTGTAGGTTAGATGGCTTTTGTTTCTGTGCAACATCGTGGGCCGAAGGGCCTGTACTGCGCTGTATTGTTCTATGTTCTATGTTCTATGTTGTTATTGATATGGGGATTGACATATTTGTGACTGATTATTGATTATTGTTGGTTGGTGTAAATTTGGGAGAAAATGTGAAAAAGGAGGAAAATAAAAATATTTTTTTAAAAAACACTCACCCAAGGCCAGAATTGAACCTGGGTGAGGCAGCAGTGCTAACCACTGTGTCACCGTGACACCCTTTGAGTAAAGACATTTCTGCTCATCTCAGTCCTCAATGACCAACCACTTATTCTGAAAATGTGACTCTGTGTTTTGGATTCCCCAGCCCTGCAGAAGTATTTTCTCAGCATTTACTTGGTAAAGCCCTTAAGAATTTTATGTTTGGAGATCTCTCAGACTCCAACCTCCACAATATAGTCCTAGTTTTGCTCAATTTCTCTTCATCGGACAATCCCCACATTTCGGGAACCAGTCTAATGAACCTTTGTGACACAAACTCTGAGACAATTTTGTCCTTCCTTAGGTCAGGAGACAAAAACTTTACACAGTACTTTAGGTGTGGCCCTGAATAGCTGCACTAAGACTTCTTTACTCTAATCCCTTCATAGTGAAAGCTAACATACCATTTGCCTTACTAATTGCTTGTGGCACCTGTATGTTAACTTTTTGTGATTAATCCAGCTCCATCTGAATGCAAAAAGTTACCAGTCTCCCACCAAAGAAAAATCATGAGCGGGGTTCTCTGTCCAGCGATGGCAAAATCACAAATCACGATCGGGCAGAAAATTGAGCGTCAGCTGAAATTCGCCGGTGGGTGCCCAATGGAACACCATGCCGGCGGCGCCCCGATAGTAGCGTGAATGCGGTCTGATGGGGAGGAAGCGGAGGACGACCTGGATAGGCAGGGCATGGGGCTCGGACAGCCAAAGGAGGTCGCACAACATGTGCGACAGGGCCGCTGTGCAGGGACAATCTGATCGCCTCCAGGTTCACCGACTAGGGGGCCGGGCCACCGGCAACTCAAATGTCCTGTCCCAGCCCCACACAACACCTCCCCGCACCTGCAACTCCCTCCGTGCTTCACACCTGCTTCACTGCAGAGTGCTGGCCCTGGGTTGGCAGTATCGTATCAGCGGGTCTGGTCCATGGGACAGAGGATGATGACGATCCACTCCTCGGTGAGCTCTGGCCTGACTCCTGTCCTTGGTAGCACTTTGCATGGCGACGCATGTGATCCCTGCATGCGTGCTGGCCATTCTATCTCACGGTCCCACCAGGGCAGTGATGGGTCACTCACTGGGTAGGCCTTACCACCTGGTGCCCACACATATCTGATCCCGTTCCCTGCCGCCTCCGAGGGCAACCGTGGAAGTGGCCTCTGACTGCCCTGAGGGCTCTGACCTGTGTCCACCTACAACACCTGCGCTCCACACCGGCCTCCCACCCAGCAGTTCCCCCTGACCTGGCACACCTTCTGCTGCTGGCCCAGCCATCCCTCACACTCTTCAGACAGAGGACTGAGGCAGGTAGAACATCGGTGAACAGGTGTTTATTGTGATATATTCATGTATTGTGCCCCAACCCCTATCAAGAACCTATGTGCTTCACCTGTGTCAACTATCTTCTAGTGGGTCCCTCAGGCAGAGGTGGAGGCGGCCTGCTGTGTATCGCACGCTGTGACCTGGGTTCCCTTTGGCGGCTGTCCTCTAGAGCAACCCGGTCCAGATGGGTTCGGCAGTATTCCAGGTGGTGTGGTGCCACCATGTTCTGCCTGCTGCCCATCGGATGGGCCAGGGACGGGTGGGGGAATTCAGAGGTGCTCCAGCACCTTCCCTGCAGGAGTCACGGGTCTCATCACCTCCTCCTCCCTCAGGGTTCCCAATGGCCCACGGGCTACTCTTGAGATGGGGTTGCAGCTGGAGAGAGCTCCAAGGGCTTCCCTGACACCTGCCGCTGCCAGTCCTGAAGGCACGGTCTCATCCCGACCAGGGTCTCCATGCTCACGGCCAGGGAGTACAGGGACTGCGACACCTCCATCTGGGACTGTGCCACGACACTCATGGACCAGGCCATGTGACTGGTTCAGGTTAGCCAACGCCAGGCCAATGCCCTCGTGCCCGCAGCCATGACCCATTGTGATTGCAGCGCTGCAATGTCCATGTTGCCCAGGGACTTGGCTGCCTGTGACATGACCGCCCTGTCATGTGCCTTTGCCACTGTCAGCACAGAGGGACCCAGGGCCTCCACTGCAGACATCACCCGTGCAGTGTTGGTCTGGGTAGCACGCATTGTCGGCACCGCCTCCTACCACTACAGCCAATTGTATTCCTCCAACCTTCCAGCACTGTATGGTTGCTGACAGCCCCTCTTATAGTCCCCAGCTCTAGGCCTGCATCCCCAAAATCGGGACTGCCCTTTCCAAAAACGCAAAACCTGTCTGGACGACAGCTCGTCCCTGGGACCGGGCCACCCTCTGACCATCCATCCTCTCGGCGGCTCCTACCTCCACTTGATGTACTGCAGCATGTGTGTGATTCGCACCAGATTGTGCCCAGGTGCCTCTTCATTATAGTACCCAACCGAGGCGAGTGCTCTGGGATGGTGGAGGATGCCGGTGACAGCAGTGATGAAAGGTCAGTGTTTTCCACAGACATGTGCTCCAGGGATGTGTCAGGGGTGGTGTGGGTCACCAGCAGGTCCTGTCTCCTCACCATGTGAGCCGCTGGGTTGTGGCTGGGGGCAGGGGACCCCAGATGGACCCATCGCATCACCGGGTTACCCTGCAAAACTAAAGACGACACATGGTTAGATCGCGCGTGGGTGTGGTATTTGGGGGAGGGGTGACACACGTGTCATAGGGACATCGCAATGCATTGGGGGCTCACTTGCATCTCCAATGCTGACCTCCGTCTTGGTGACTGCCCGCACTCCAACCTCACCGAACTAGTCCAACGCCCTTTGCTCTGCGATGGTGAGGGGCCCCAGGTCTGTCGGGTCCCTCCAGTCTTTTCTCTCTTCCTGGGGTTGTGGGCTGCCTTTTCCGGGGGGGACAGATAATGCACAGTGTGAGACACTCGGACACAGGCAGCAAGGGGGATCTGCAGCCAGTGGACTGTGTGTGCAGGGTGGGGAGCATGTTGACTGCTGGCAGGGAGAGTTCAATTGCACTTTGCGGGAGGTGGGGTTCTTGATTAATAAGGAGATCGGGGTTATGGGGAGAAGGCAGGAGAATGGGGATGAGAAACATATCAGCCACAATTGAATGGTGGAGCAGACTCGATGGGCCGAATAGCCTAATTCTGCTACTATATCTTATGATTTTATGGGTGCATGGGACAGGGGTATGATGCTGGTGGTGACTCATCCTGGGTGGATTGCTCATCCTCACCCAGTGCTGCCCACCGGTCCGCCTGGTGGGGGCTGAATATGGGGGGAAGGGGGAAGAGAGGCGATGGGTGGGGAGTGTGGGATGGGGGTGGTGCCAGGGGCATGGTGGTGTGATGACTCACCCTGGCCATCCTGAGGAGTTTGTGCAGTTTCTTCCTGTACTGCTGCCCGCTCCTGGTGGTAGGACCTACAGAGTTCAGGCCTCTACCACCTATGCCCAGGCCCGGTTGACGCTGTTGGGTGGCAGCCTTCTTCCCACCCTGGGGAACAGGATGTCCCATCTCTCCTCCACGGCATCCAGCAGTGTCCCCAGCTCTGCATCTGCGAATCTCGGGGCCGCTCTTCGGGGTGGCATCTTCCCGGCTGGAATGGGAGTGTGTGTGGAGTAGAGTGCCCATATATAGCTGCAGCTTGTCAGGCTGTCAAGTGCCAACCCTGACGAATCACATGCTGGTGTGAGTTGGAATTGCAATAGTTCCACATGGTTCCCGGTGCTGGCACATTGGCATGTCCTGAATTGCTGCAGGACTGGCGCCACATTCCAGGCTGTAGAACACCCATGATTCAGTCCCACATCAGCACTTACAGTGGGATGCTCCGTCCCGCCACCCCATATTTCCGCCTTAACCCACTGGTGAGATTCTCCGTTACACCAGCCGGTTAATGGGGTTTCCCATTGTTGGACAGCCCCACGCTGTCGGGAAATCCCAGGGCTATCGGTAAAACAGAGCATCCCACCGATGGGGAATCCCGCCCTTAGTCTCTGAAATGGAGAAACCCGTCCCATTTTCATTATTTTTCGTGTGAAGTGTATAACTTTACTTTTTGTCATATGAAGACAGTATTCTGCCATATGTTGAAACTATGCTATGTGCTTTGTGTAATTACTTGTTTTACAAAGTATACACCTGGATGATTACTAACAGATGAGAGGTACTGTTTTAACTTCACATGTGCTTGATTTATTGTAAACATGCATCCTAGGATATGTGAGTTTTAATATACTTTATATGATCACCCTTTCATAATAATCAAAAAGTATACAGTAATTAACATGCACAGGGATGTTTGACATCATATAGTCTAAAAATGTTCAAAGTTTTCAAAAGTGTCAGGTAAAAGCAAACTTTTGACCCTAATGCAATTCACAAAATATGAAATCGCTAACATTGCAGTAATTGCAGCCGGGCTAACAAGTTACCTAATCACAGCCATGAGATATCTTCTCATCATGGGGATCCTTAGGAATGTTAGCCTGAAAACAGACCAGGACTGTAATCTAACAGCTAAAATGTTATGATTGCGGTTGAGCCTTAAAAGAAGCATAGTTAGTTAAGGTGGTACCTTGTTCCTTCCATTGTCACAGACGGATGATTGATTGCCCAAAGGGATATGGTATCCACTCAATGTACCCTTTGCCCTGGAATGTTGGAGATAAGGTGAGCTGACTTTCTTTCCTTTGTCTTGAAAACATGCAATGGCTCATTGGTCACTCTGACGAATGTGATATAAAATAGTTACTTTAGAGATATTAGTTACTGTAATGTAGATATAGGCCGGCGCATGTTAGTAAAAGCAAAAGTCTCTCAAAGGGTTAACAGCAGCTTGAGATAACAGGCAGCTTGTAGTGTAATTGGATACCTTTCTTTCGAGTCAGTGAAACTCCAGCAAAGTTACATTTTGAATGAATTAAAGGAAACCAGTGGGTTTCTCCACCTCTTTGATAAAAGTTAATTATTTTAGTAAGCAATTGATTGAAATTGCCAGAATCTTAAGTTTTAACTACTTGAAATAATGTTTATCTCATTTTATTTGTGAATTAATAGAAACTTAAAGAAACTCACTGACGCCATTTTAAAAAGTGTAAATCTGG
Organism: Scyliorhinus torazame; assembly: GCF_047496885.1. Taxonomy (NCBI): domain Eukaryota; kingdom Metazoa; phylum Chordata; class Chondrichthyes; order Carcharhiniformes; family Scyliorhinidae; genus Scyliorhinus; species Scyliorhinus torazame. The sequence continues at coordinate 101,421,948 of NC_092715.1, read as the reverse complement.
AAATGACAGTTGACTTTGCTCCGGTATACATCACCGCAGCTAACTGCTCCCTCATTGATAGCAGCCAACATTTTTGTGAATGTAAGAAAAACTTGTTCAAAGAAAAATCGTTAAGATAAAGAATTAATTAAGTTGTAAAAGTTATACAAGTTTGTGTTAAGCAAATCGTAAATTTAGTTCTGAGTTGAGATCAGAGCTAAGCTTGCAGGTTGCAGTAATTCAATTTGAATTTTCAAACATTTTAAGTTTTAAAAGAACACTGTTAAAACCTTTTCAATAATTTTGCCAAGTAGCAAAAATTGCCATTGGTTATAAATAAGCAAATAAAAATAATAATTATAAAAAAGAAAGAGAGCCAAAGTATGAAAGCTAAAGAGTTAATTAGATTATGGAGACAATATTGTCAACATGAGAGGGATAAGATCATGTTATTCAGTTGGCAAGAAAATGCCCTTAAAATGGGGATTCCAATTAGTGAAGAGGAAAAAAAAACAATGGGCTACGTAGTTCAATGGCTGGCCTTGCATTGACAGAGACAGAGGATGAAGATTTTGAAAATTTGACGAGGTCGGCTAGGGTTCCGACTGCACCAGTAGCATTGTCTGCACTAATTCCGGAACCACCAGAGTATCATAATTTATATCCAGTCACTGCTCCCCAGATTCAAATCATGCCAGCCCCTCCAGCCCCTTCGGTACCATCTTCACTGTCTGAGAGAGAAGGGGGGCTCTGTTCCACAAGCCCAATTAGCTCTAGGACCCGATCTCGGACAGCGAGAGAAGGGCCTGATCCTATCCAGAAACAATCACGCATACCACCTAAATCCCTTCAGACCGATAAGGAGGGACAGAAAAGTCCGAGAACAAAGGGAGAGGATAGGGATGACTCTGAGGAGCTGGAGCTCCCTCTAATGACAGGGAGGCACGTCGAAGTCTTGGAAGAGCCAGAGGAATTTCTGGAATGTTTTAATGATATCTACCGTGGGCAGTCAGGCGACTTGCCATATTAAAATGGTCAGAATTCCCCTCAATATTGTGCTATGTTAATGCATTGCCTACCACCTTCCGTGGCTACTGCCGTGAAATGTAATAACATGAATTGGACAGAGAACGACCCTTCCCGAATGGCCAGGGCAGTCAGATTTTATTGGAAGGAGGGTGTGGGCCAGGAAGGAGGCTCAGTTACAAAGATTAAGACTGAATATGTAATGAAAAAGGATGATCTGAGACCCCAACCAGCGGCAGAAATGGTGGCTTACCAGCTGGAACCCCAATATTGTGACTTTGGGTGGGTGGACCAGCGAGGGGGAGGATATCAAACCCACCCAAATGGACCCTCAGCTCCTCTTTATGGCCCACCGTATGTACCAAAAGCTTTATAACCACCGCCCCCTCTGAGGGGCCATTGGTCTACTGGGAGAAGAGGACAGGGCAGATATAGAGGGAGCAATGCATGTTTTAATTGCGGCCGTGCAGATCACTGGCAACAGGAATGCCCCTTTAAAAGACAGGCAGCAGAAGGAGACTACCCGACCCAAAGGAGGGGGTACCCAACAAGGGGAGGACAGACGAGATACACTGACTTCTCCCAGGCAAACCCTTTCCCAACACAGGATTGACAGCTAATTTAGTCACAAGGACTCTCCAATCGGACAGGGAACCTATTATTTCTCTGCAGTCAGGAGATCAACATTACCCATTTGTAATCGACACTGGAGCAGCCATGTCTTCAGTGCAATCAGAACTTCGACTACCACTATCTGACCACACGCAGTATTTGTCGGGATTCCAAGGACAGGTGTGAGTATCCTATTTCTGAACCTGTGACAGTCACTTACGAGAATAAGTCTGCAGATCATCAGTTTGTAGTGACTACTGGATTGGACTGTAACTTGTTGGCCCGAGATTTACTCTGTATCTTCCAGCTACAGCTAGAGTGCGGAGACAAAGGGGTAACGGTTCAATCATGGAGGATGAAACAACAGTGCTATCTTTCTATCACTCCCCAGTGGTGGACGTTAGACATTGAACATTCACTGCATCACGTTACCCTGGCCTATGACAGAACCGGACAAAACAGTGTGTTGGAGGACAAATACCGGCTGTTAATTGGGAGCGAATGGCCAGTCAAGGTTACAGCCACAGTCACGGGAAAAGAAGGTATAGCCGATTTTGTTACAATACCACCACATTTATGGCCACAGTCAGCTTCGGTAAGCCCTCATATTACACGTCAGGTCCACGACCAGTACCATGCCAAGGATCTGGGGCCTATGGTAAGGAGGGCAGTGGATAAAACGGATCCAACAAAGTACGCACTTCAAGTCACGCCAGGCGGCACTGCCATAAAATATTTTGAGGTCCTTGAAACGATTACCACTCGACTGCAGCATCACCGGGGACATGATGTTTTGGAATATGTCAATCCACAGGTCTGGGCGGAATACCCATCTCAAGTGGGAAAGACAAATGTTACACCTATTAAGGTAACGATTAAAGACCATGTAAAGCTGCCTTTCATTCGGCAATACCCCCTGAAACCCCAAGCTGCCCCGTCTATAGACAAATTAATCCGAAAGCTGTTGCAACAGGGTATTTTGGCCCCTTGCCAATCAGAATGTAACACCCCCATACTTGCTGTGCCTAAACCAGCCAAACCAGACCAGTACTGATTAGTACAGGATTTACGTTCAATCAATGCCATCACACAGCCATTACATGCTCTCACTCTCCAACAGGATATTACGGTATATAGCTCCCACTCAGTAATCGCACTATTGGGGCAACTGCAGACTCAGCATCTTACCGCAGCTCGTCAGAATAGGTATGAGATATACCTTTTGAACAATCCACGTCTGACATTTAAATACTGTACCACTATCAATCCAGCCTGTTTTCTTAGTGGTCCTCCTGTCCATGAAGACGCACCTGGGAAACCACTGTTTAGCCTTAATTCAGGAAACTACCACAAAAAGGGACGATCTGAGTGATATTCCGTTAGAACAACCTGACATGATTATGTGTGGTCAAATATCCCACCGGGGTTTAGTTAATGACCTACTACAGGCCCTCCTTATTCCCGCGCAGATTTCCATCATTAAATGCGCTGCCCATACAAACGGTGAGACCCCAGTTGACGTTGGTAATGAACAAGCAGATTGTGCAGCGCGGACAGCCGCGCAAATTCAGCAAGTGATGGTGCCTAAAATGTTAGGTAAGACTAAACAGTCTGCAATAAATAGGTCTGCCTCTGACAAGCCAATGCCAACCATCCAAGACGTCATAAGGTTACAGGAGGACGCTCCTGAGAGTGATAAACAAATGTGGAAACGATTAGGTTGTACATATGATTTTGTTTCCTCTTTATGTATTACGCCAGCACATCAGACTTGTATGTCTGATGTATTGGCTTTATGGGTCATTGAATGTGTACACTTTGCAACTCATTGTGGGGCTCGGGGGACTAGTGATTTGTTGCTGGACACTTGGTGGCACCCTAAAATGCAGGGGTTGGCCCAGAGTATCAGCAATCGGTATTTGATTTGTCAGCAATATAACACCGGCAAAGGTATCCCTTGTGGTATGAGGCAAACCCCGTTGCCCAGTGGTCCCTTTGAGACGCTCCAAATGGATTACATTGATTTGGAAAGGTGTCAATTTTATAAATATGTTTTGGTCATTGTGGATGTGTTCAGCAGATGGGTTGAGGTGTATCCGACTATCGATAATAAAGCTGCTACTGTGGTTAAAGTTCTGATGCGGGAAATCATTCCCTGGTACGGTATACCAGCTCAGTTGAGTTCTGATAACGGGCCTCATTTTCTTGGACAGATTAACCTGCCTCCCTTCCCCAGCGCTATTTTACAGGTGTGGAGCATGATGGGGTGGCTACGCACTGCCTGTGTGATCTTCGGCCTCACCTCACTTGGAGTGTCATCGGCGACGGACATGGAAAAGGGAAATATTATCTACATTTGTAACCCCAACCAAACTACAAGGACATTTCGGTTATGCAGAGGTGATGTTCTTCGCTGCCCCCATATACGAGGACATGGTATCAACTCATGGAAGGTCATCAAATTAACGGACAATGCAGGACTCATGAAGCAGTTGCACCGGTCCCAGCGATGGGAAGGGAACATTACATGGACATTGCCTTGGTTTTGGAGTACATGTAAATTTGATTTTGGATGTGTTAAGATTGATGCGATAAAGGTAAAATCAGACCGTCAGGAGAGAGTAGGAAGAGGTTGTGGAAGAGAGAGGGGGACTAGAGAGAGGACGGAGCGTGTGAGAAGGGGAGTACAACTAGAACGTAGGTTATCAGGAGATACACTTAATTCATTTAGAGGCCAAACTGAGAAAAACCCGGGTAGTATGAATCTCTTCTACCAGATTTATGGCTTGTATGGCCAGGGACGGGTTGTCTGCTACCCGAAACCTGCAGCGGTGTCTAGGTTATTTTCTGTTTCACCGCTTTGGGGCACTCCCCAAATGGTGGTTCATTGTCAGTGTTCCGAGCCACCGCCCGAGCAAGTCACTCTTCCTTACGATCCAGGTTCAGCACCACCGGCCATTTGCCTTCCCCTTCCTCGGGATAATTCCCACTCACAGTATGATAGGCTGCAACGGTGGAGGGCGTACATACCTAGCCACTTCACTCCCAATAGGGATTCTCGGTCGTACGAGAATTGTTTCAGCAGTGAAGGATACGGCTGTTTGCTGGTAGAGGTGGAAACGAATATAACATGTCTGTTCCCCACCTGTACGGACAGGAGGTGTCATATCACCCAGGCGTCTGGCCAATGCGTTTGTTACAACACCACCTGCGTTCCATTGAACGCTGGCCTCCAGCTCCTTTTTGGCTGGGCGAATGTCTCTCATATCACTGTTGGGACTAGGGCTTTCCACATTGCTAGGCGGCCCGAATGGGCGTTTCAAAGCTGGATAAACTGGGCTACTGGGGATCCCTACGCAACCGATATAGTGACTGTGATGCTACAGGTCACAGTAGGATCTTGTACCGATATGGCAAAGTGCCCATCCCGTCAAACACATCTGGATACTGAGCGAGGATATCGTCAATGCCAGCTTGAAGATCCACGTTGGAGGATGTTGTTGAATAAGCCTGCTGCACCAGGTTTAGCTTTTGCAGGCATGCGCACCCAGCAGGAATGCCCTATCCGGCTTGACAATTTCAAACCTTAGCCGTGCATGGGTACTCCGGTTGGAGACGAGTAGATGGCAGGACCCCAGAGCCGTGATGGCATTACCGTTATAGTCCAGGAGCTGGCAGGCTGCTGGAAGGACCTTGGGGGTCTTCTTGATACGTTTGAAGCCTGCCTGTGAGAGGAGGTTGGCAGAAGCACCTGTGTCCAGCTTGAACTGGATGGAGCAGCGGTGACCTGCATCACCGCACGCCATTCGTCCTCCAAATCCACAGCGAGGATGGACTGAATGCGAGATGAGTTAGGTGTGGCATGTTCATGTGTGGTAATGATGCCCACTCGGTATGCGGACTCCAGGCACTCGTCCTCTGGATCCAACAAAGAACAAAGAACAAAGAAATGTACAGCACAGGAACAGGCCCTTCGGCCCTCCAAGCCCGTGCCGACCATGCTGCCCGACTAAACTACAATCTTCTACACTTCCTGGGTCCGTATCCCTCTATTCCCATCCTATTCATGTATTTGTCAAGATGCCCCTTAAATGTCACTATCGTCCCTGCTTCCACCACCTCCTCCGGTAGCGAGTTCCAGTCACCCACTACCCTCTGCGTAAAAAACTTGCCTCGTACATCTACTCTAAACCTTGCCCCTCTCACCTTAAACCTATGCCCCCTAGTAATTGACCCCTCTACCCTGGGGAAAAGCCTCTGACTATCCACTCTGTCTATGCCAATCATAATTTTGTATACCTCTATCAGGTCGCCCCTCAACCTCCTTCGTTCCAGTGAGAACAAACCGAGTTTATTCAATCGCTCCTCATAGTTAATGCCCTCCATACCAGGCAACATTCTGGTAAATCTCTTCTGCACCCTCTCTAAAGCCTCCACATCCTTCTGGTAGTGTGGCGACCAGAATTGAACACTATACTCCAAGTGTGGCCTAACTAAGGTTCTATACAGCTGCAACATGACTTGCCAATTCTTATACTCAATGCCCCGGCCAATGAAGGCAAGCATGCCGTATGCCTTCTTGACTACCTTCTCCACCTGTGTTGCCCCTTTCAATGACCTGTGGACCTGTACTCCTAGATCTCTTTGACTTTCAATACTCTTGAGGGTTCTACCATTCACTGTATATTCCCTCCCTGCATTAGACCTTCCAAAATGCATTACCTCACATTTGTCCGGATTAAACTCCATCTGCCATCTCTCCGCCCAAGTCTCCAAACAATCTAAATCCTGCTGTATCCTCCGACAGTCCTCATCGCTATCCGCAATTCCACCAACCTTTGTGTCGTCTGCAAACTTACTAATCAGACCAGTTACATTTTCCTCCAAATCATTTATATATACTACAAAGAGCAAAGGTCCCAGCACTGATCCCTGTGGAACACCACTGGTCACAGCCCTCCAATTAGAAAAGCATCCTTCCATTGCTACTCTCTGCCTTCTATGGCCTAGCCAGTTCTGTATCCACCTTGCCAGCTCACCCCTGATCCCGTGTGACTTCACCTTTTGTACTAGTCTACCATGAGGGACCTTGTCAAAGGCCTTACTGAAGTCCATATAGACAACATCCACTGCCCTACCTGCATCAATCATCTTAGTGACCTCCTCGAAAAACTCTATCAAGTTAGTGAGACACGACCTTCCCTTCACAAAACCGTGCTGCCTCTCACTAATACATCCATTTGCTTCCAAATGGGAGTAGATCCTGTCTCGAAGAATTCTCTCCAGTAATTTCCCTACCACTGAAGTAAGGCTCACCGGCCTGTAGTTCCCGGGATTATCCTTGCTACCCTTCTTAAACAGAGGAACAACATTGGCTATTCTCCAGTCCTCCGGGACATCCCCTGAAGACAGCGAGGATCCAAAGATTTCTGTCAAGGCCTCAGCAATTTCCTCTCCAGCCTCCTTCAGTATTCTGGGGTAGATCCCATCAGGCCCTGGGGACTTATCTACCTTAATATTTTTTAAGACACCCAACACCTCATCTTTTTGGATCTCAATGTGACTCAGGCTATCTACACACCCTTCTCCAGACGCAACATCTGCCAATTTCTTCTCTTTGGTGAATACTGATGCAAAGTATTCATTTAGTACCTCGCCCATTTCCTCTGGCTCCACACATAGATTCCCTTGCCTATCCTTCAGTGGGCCAACCCTTTCCCTGGCTACCCTCTTGCTTTTTATGTACTTGTAAAAAGCATTGGGATTTTCCTTAACCCTATTTGTCAATGACTTTTCGTGACCCCTTCTAACCCTCCTGACTCCTTGCTTAAGTTCCTTCCAACTTTCCTTATATTCCACGCAGGCTTCGTCTGTTCCCAGCCTTTTAGCCCTGACAAATGCCTCCTTTTTCTTTTTGACGGGGCCTACAATATCTCTCGTCATCCAAGGTTCCCGAAAATTGCAGTATTTATCCTTCTTCCTCACAGGAACATGCCGGTCCTGAATTCCATTCAACTGCCACTTGAAAGCCTCCCACATGTCAGATGTTGATTTGCCCTCAAACATCCGCCCCCAATCTATGTTCTTCAGTTCCCGCCTAATATTGTTATAATTAGCCTTCCCCCAATTTAGCACATTCATCTTAGGACCACTCTTATCCTTGTCCACCAGTACTTTAAAACTTACTGAATTGTGGTCACTGTTACCGAAATGCTCCCCTACTGAAACATCTACCACCTGGCCGGGCTCATTCCCCAATACCAGGTCCAGTACCGCCCCTTCCCTCGTTGGACTGTCTACATATTGTTTTAAGAAGCCCTCCTGGATGCTCCTTACAAACTCCGCCCCGTCTAAGCCCCTGGCACTAAGTGAGTCCCAGTCAATATTGGGGAAGTTGAAGTCTCCCATCACCACAACCCTGTTGTTTTTATTCTTTTCCAAAATCTGTCTACCTACCTGCTCCTCTATCTCCCGCTGGCTGTTGGGAGGCCTGTAGTAAACCCCCAACATTGTGACTGCACCCTTCTTATTCCTGATCTCTACCCATATAGCCTCACTGCCCTCTGAGGTGTCCTCCCGCAGTATAGCTGTGATATTCTCCCGAACCAGTAGCGCAACTCCGCCTCCCCTTTTACATCCCCCTATCCCGCCTGAAACATCTAAATCCTGGAACGTTTAGCTGCCAATCCTGCCCTTCCCTCAACCAGGTCTCTGTAATGGCAACAACATCATAGTTCCAAGTACTAATCCAAGCTCTAAGTTCATCTGCCTTACCCGTAATACTTCTTGCATTAAAACATATGCACTTCAGGCCACCAGACCCACTGTGTTCAGCAACTTCTCCCTGTCTGCTCTGCCTCAGAGCCACACTGTCCCTATTCCCTAGTTCTCCCTCAATGCTCTCACCTTCTGACCTATTGCTCCCGTGCCCACCCCCCTGCCATACTAGTTTAAACCCTCCCGTGTGACACTAGCAAACCTCGCGGCCAGGATATTTATACCTCTCCGGTTTAGATGCAACCCGTCCTTCTTATACAGGTCACACCTGCCCCGGAAGAGCTCCCAGTGGTCCAGATAATGGAAACCCTCCCTCCTACACCAGCTGTTTAGCCACGTGTTTAGCTGCTCTATCTTCCTATTTCTAGCCTCACTGGCACGTGGCACAGGGAGTAATCCCGAGATTACAACCCTCGAGGTCCTGTCTTTTAACTTTCTGCCTAGCTCCCTGAACTCCTGCTGCAGGACCTCATGCCCCTTCCTGCCTATGTCGTTAGTACCAATATGTACAACGACCTCTGCCTGTTTGCCCTCCCCCTTCAGGATGCCCTCTACCCGTTCGGAGACATCCTGGACCCTGGCACCAGGGAGGCAACATACCATCCTGGAGTCTCTTTCACGTCCACAGAAGCGCCTATCTGTGCCCCTGACTATAGAGTCCCCTATTACTATTACTCTTCTGCGCTTTGACCCTCCCTTCTGAACATCAGAGCCAGCCGTGGTGCCACTGCTCTGGCTGCTGCTGTTTTCCCCTGATAGGCTATTCCCCCCGACAGTATCCAAAGGGGTATACCTGTTCGAGAGGGGGACATCCATTGTACTACCAGGATCAGAATCCTGTAATCGTCGTTGCACAGTCTGGACGCGCAGTCGTCGGAATTGGAAGCGCTGGCCCCTGACTGGTGGTGCAGACCTGCACAAGGCTGCATAGTGTCCAGGCTTCCCGCAGTTTAAACATCGCTTGCCTCTTGCAGGGCAGTGTCCCTTTAAGTGGGCGTTGCCACAGTTCGGGCATGTCATCACATCGGCGTTGTGACGCGGTGTACGTCATCGCACATGCGCAGTGTGGTCGGCACACGTCTGCACCTGCGCAGTGTGGGTGTCGGCCGCTTCGTTATCTCGTTCGCATCGTGCATGTGTGGGGCTCCGGGAAAAGCGCGCGAGATGGCCGCTGTCTTCAATGCTGAGGCGCTGTATCCGGGAGATGGCCTGCACACTCACTGCCTCGTGGGAGGCAAGTTTCTAATTTACAGCCGATTTGAATTGGGAATACCGATTTTTTGCGTGCTCATGCACTGTACATGTTTCAATCGCGACTGTCCGGGTCATATGCTTGATTTTTAAGAGCTGCTCTCTCAGAGGATCAGAGTGAACTCCAAACACGATTTGGTCTCTGATCATGGAGTCAGCAATATCAACAAAGGTGCAGGACAGCGCTAGCAGGCAGAGGCTAGTTAAGAAGGCATTGAAAGATTCATCTTTACCTTGAAGACGTTGTTTGAATATGTAGCGCTTGAAGATTTCATTGGTGTCCACTTCACAGTGACTATCGAATTTGTCCAGAATGGCCTGAAACATTGTCTTGTCCTGGCCTTCGGTGAAGTTAAACGAGTTGAAGAGTTCGATGGCTTGATCACCCGCTGTTGAGAGGAGAAGCGCGATCTTTCTTGCATCAGACGCACCCTCGACGTCTGAGGCTGCGATGTACAGCAGAAACTTTTGCTTGAATGTCCGCCAGTTGGCACTGAGATTGCCGGAAGTCCTGAGCTGGTGAGGAGCCTGAATCTTCTCCATGGTGCCGGGATACATTTGCTGGTCGTCACGGAATGGACTGAGGAAAGCCACCTTAAATTAGTAGTCCCCTGGTATCATGTCGTGTTAGGTACACTGGTCTAACACTGGCTGCAACTGGATGCAGCTTAGATCAGAAAGATACTCCAGACCTTGAAGTTAGTTCAATCAGGTTTATTGAACTAATAGCACAGTTAGCACAGTTCTCTGTGAGTTCGACTCTCTGCTAACTTAAGTGTGGTTACTCTGTCTGACTGAACCAGACTAGCTCTTAGCTACGTGGTGGAGGAGTGAGATTGTAACAACACCCTTGACTGACTCTCTAGATGTTCATCAGTGGAAAGAGGCGGAGTGTGAATGCCTCGTGTCTTTTATAGTCAGATCCCACCCCTGAGTTTCCTGCCTGCTTATTGGTCTGTGTCCATTAGCTGCTTGTCTGTATATCATTATGTGTGTGTCTGCATATTATGATAAGTACATATATACTAAACTAATTCAAAAGATTATAGAACACAAGGGAGTGATTTCATTTAACCCAAATAGCTTCTCAACCTATGGAGACACATGGGTCATCCCATCACAGTATAACTAATTGAAAAGTGTTCGCTTCCACTACCATTTTCAGAAATCCACCCCACATACTACCCATGAACAAATGCTTCTTGACACAAGTCCTGAAGTTATCTTTTATCAATTTGAATCTGTGTCCACTGGCATAAGGGGCTGTTTAGCACAGGGCTAAATCACTGGCTTTGAAAGCAGACCAAGGCAGGCCAGCAGCACGGTTCGATTCCTGTAACAGCCTACCCGAACAGGCGCCGGAATATGGCGACTAGGGGCTTTTCACAGTAACTTCATTTGAAGCCTACTTGTGACAATAAGCGATTTTCATTTTCATATTTTAAATGCAAATACTGATCCAGATGTACATTTTTTAAACCTACTTCATATTGCTTGATGTGCCTCTTTTCATTATTTTCAAAATAGTTTCTACACTGCACTTGTCTTTTGCGAAATAAAATTTGATTTTGATACTGTTGGATAAAGTTTGTTTAGATGCAAGGAAACATTTACTTTTGGTGTTGCTGGTTTGTCTGGATGTCCGTGCTTGCAAATAAAAAGGTTGAGAAAAGACTTATGCTTCTGTCCACCTCAGAGGCTCCTAACTCAGTCTTTCTGCTGCTGTGTGTCACTCGGGCTATTGTTATATGCCTGTGGAGATTTTTTTCCAAGATCAGAAACTATTCTTCTTTGGTTCTGTGCCCATTCTGTTTCATTATATCTCTGTGAAGCACCTTTTGCTACCTTAATGTGGCCATATAAATGTAAGCTGATGCGATTATTTAGAATTACATAGATTTCACAGCACTATTAGTGTGAGGTTTTATGAGTTGTTTATGTGTCAACAGTCCCTGTCATTGCCAGGTATAATGGAGCATGAGACCACCTACTAGTTCTGCCCAGCGATAAGCCAATGTGACCTGGTTCCCATGGCAATCCGGGATCCAAGTCAATTCCTACTGAATCCCAGCTATCAGCTTTCCCACCTGGATACAATGCAAGGGACAGGTGGCTTTGGTATTAGCAGATTTACAGACTCTCGGGTAGTTTGATTCAGAGACTGTGGACAGACAGAGTATGTCCCAGAGAGAGAGTCAGATAAACAACAGCTGCTGTGAACACAAGCAGAAAAGGCTGCTCTGTTGGTTGCCGGGCAGAATGGTGATAGGAGCGTGTTTTCTGAAGAGACGGGAGCTGTAAAAATTTAAGAAGGTTGTAAGATCTCCCATGGCATGGATGGGAAAAGGAATTACAGAATGGGCCTTGCTGTTGGAAGGCGGTTTAGGGATTCTCAGATGACATGGGGAATCAACTTTCAACAGAGGCTGGAGCGTATAACTGTGAAACAGGGAGAGGTGAACCAGTTGGAAGCTGGACATAAGCACAAAAGTAAATTACTGCGGATGCTGGAATCTGAAACCAAAGAGAAAATGCTGGAAAATTTCAGCAGGTCTGGCAGCATCTGTAGGGAGAGAAAAGAGCTAACGTTTCGAGTCCGATGACTCTTTGTCAAAGCGGGACATAACTTTGGGCTGGTTCTGCAAAGGCTGTAGAATTTTGCAGAGAGTGGAGTAATGCATAAACACAACAGTGTGGAGTTTTCACCTGTGCCAGGAATTTAAGCGAGCTATGTTTTCTGTAGTTTAATGCTTTTGTCGTCCAATAAGGAGTGTTTAGTGAATGTTGATTTTAGTTGGTCGTGTGATCTTTGATTCGATCACAGAGAATTTAAATCTATCGGGCTGGATCCTCCGTCGGCGGGGTCCTCCTTTTCGCCAGCAGCGCATTCATGCCCGGGGATTTCTTGATGGCATAGGGATGCCCACAAAGGGAAACCCCATTGGCTGGCTGCCAGGACAGAGGATCCCGCTCCTGGAGGGGGCACGGCGCACCTGAAAACTGGTGCGGCGGGATGGAGAAACCCACCTATTATTTTTGTTATGACCCACTAAGGGGCCAGAGCCTTCATTGTATTTACTTCCCTCCTAGACCCAGGAGTACGAGCTCTCCAGGTGTCGGGGGGGGGGGGGGGGGGGGGGGGGGGGCAGAGCCTCCCCTGATTGGAGGATTCCCACTTGATATAAACCCCGACCTGGATGAGTTCTGGGAGGGAGACCCTGCGGGGAGAGGAGTAGAGTGAATAGTGTACTGTTAGTTGTAAATAAACCGAGTTGTATCCTGCCTATTTGGCCTCATGTGGAGTCCTTGCCTTCGATCTTAACAATTTTAAAGTGCTATAATTTCCAGGGGTGGTAGGCAAGTTCATTAAAACTGACAATATCCCAGAGAAATCAGGAACTATTTATAATCCTGCTGTAGAAAGTGCGATTTAGAATAAAGATTTTTCATTTCCAAAGAATCATAAGCTCAGCCTTCTGAGAGTATAGTACCCTTGAGATCTCAGACTGACAACAAAGAGTTAACAGCAAATGACTTGATTCCATCTCAATTAAAATTGTTACCTGCAAACCATAATCTACACGTGTCAAAGTAGAAGACAGGAGCGGAATTTCAACGAATGGACGACCAGAATCTGCGCTTTAAACTAAATGACGTGGCTCCAACCGATACTGTTATTGTGAAACTATGAAGATGGAATCGAGGCCTAGAGGGGAAAATAAAACTTTAAAATGAAGAAGTTCTGGCCCTTGCTTAGAAAGAATTGGACAAAGTTTGTACTAAGCGTGACAAATGTAAAAGGATGCCAGAGCTAATTTAAAAGGAATATAAGGAATTTTTATTGGAACGTTGATTAAAGTTCCACAAAGTTCTTAATTTAATAATAATCTTTATCAGTGTCACAAGTAGGCTTACATTAACACTGCAATGAAGTTCCTGTGAAAAGCCCCTAGTCGCCACATTCCGGTGCCTATTCAGGTACACAGAGGGAGAATTCAGAATGTCCAAATTACCCAACAGCACGTCTTTCAGGACTGTGGGAGGAAACCGGAGCACCCGGAGGAAACCCACGCAGACACGGGGAGAGCGTGCAGACTCTGCACAGACAGTGACCCTAGCTGGGAATCAAGGCAGGTACCCTGGCGCTGTGAAGCTATAGTGCTAACCACTGTGCTACCGTGCTGCCCACGGAATGCATAGTGGTTCATGCATAGTAATGCTGCTCTTGACAAGGTTAGTCAAACCAGTCCACGGATACAATTGTCTAACCAAGGACAAGGAAGCAAAGTACCTTTAATTATCATGAGAAAGGGGATTTATTATGACACATCTTAGAATGGGTAAAGAGGGTTTTACTTGGCAGGAGAACAAATTGCTTGCACAAAAGAGAACAGTAATCCTGTGTTTAACCAGGAGTAAAATTACTCGGATGGTTGGATAGCTGAGACATTGGACTGGATTCTCCGGTTTCCCAGTTTCTTGACCGTGCACCATTCGCTGGTGGCGGGATTCTATCCCCTTGCCGCTTGTCAATAAAATTTCCGATTGAAACCACCCCAGGCCGCCAGGAAATCTGCTGGTGGGGGTGCGCTGGCAGTGGGTAAAATTAATTCTCCGGCTGTTGTTTGCGGATTTAGACATTAAAAAAACTTGTAGCCATTAAAGAAAATGAAGATCAAATGTTAGAACTTGGACCAAATGGTTCACAGGCTGATCCTAAAGGGCAATAAAAGGAAATACTGAATCCAGAGGTGAAAAGTATTATGACAGAGAATTTCGTCTGAGTCTCCAATTTACACCTTATATAATGCAAAAGCCAGAGGGTCTATCTGAACTGAGCAATGCTGCTCTTGACAAAGTTAATCAAACCAGTCCACGGATATAATTGTCTAACCAAGGACAAGGAAGCAATGTACCTTTAATTATCATGAGAAAGGTGATTTGTTATTCCACATCTCAGAAGGTGAAGCAAAACCAAGTCACAGTTATATGGGAGGAAGAACTTTAAGAATCCCATAAAGAGAACTTAAAATCCTAATCGTTACATGTATTTGGGTTGATGAAGGTTAAACATTGTGATCCTGCTAAGATGGGCTGTTTAATAGAATATGTGACAGCATGGGAGGCAGTGGGGGAATCTTACTTGTATGTAATAAGTTTGTTATTAAGATCTACCTGGATACAAGGCTATGTGATGATGGGGAGGCAGTGATATTGTCACTGGACTACGATTCCAGTGACCCAGGCTAATGCTCTGGGGACATTGGTTCGAATCACACGAGGGCAGATGGTGGAATTTGAATTCAAAAAAATCTGGAATTAGGGGCGGGATTCTCTGTAATCGGCGCGATGTCCGCCGACCGGCGCCAAAAACGGCGTGAATCAGTCCGGCATTGCGCCGCCCCAAAGGTGCGGAATTCTCCACACCTTGAGGGGCCGAGCCCTTACCTTGAGGGGCTAGGCCCGCGCTGGACTGATTTCCGCCCCGCCAGCTGGCGGGAAAGGCCTTTAGTGCCCCGCCAGCCGGCGCGGAAATGGCTTTGCCGGGCGGCGCATGCACGGGAGCGTCAGCGGCCGCTCACGGCATCCCCGCGCATGCGCAGTGGAGGGGGTCTCTTCTGCCTCCGCCATAGTGGAGACCATGGCGAAGGCGGAAGGAAAAGAGTGCCAGGCCACCGTGGGGGCACCCCTCGGGGCCAGATTGCCCCGTGCCCCCCCCAGGAAGCCGGAGCCCGCCCGCGCCGTCTGCTCCCGTCGATACTGTAGGTGGTTCAATCCACGCCGGCTGGCGTGGGTTGACAGCGGCGGGACTTCGGCCTATCGCGGACCGGAGAATCGCCGGGGGATTCCCGCCGACCGGCACGGCGCGATTCCTGCCCCCGCCGAATATCCGGTGGCGGAGAATTCGCGACACGGCGGGGGAGGGATTCACGCCGGCCCCCGGCGATTCTCCGACCTGGCGGGAGGTCGGAGAATCGCGCCCTAGAAGTCTAATGATGACCATGAAACATTGCCGATTGTTGTAAAATCCCACCTGGTTCACCAATGTCCTTCAGGGAAGGAAATCTGTCATCCTTACCTGGGGGCGAGATTCTCCGACCCCCTGCCGGGGGAATCTGTCTACAATTCCCGCTGCCTCGGAAAGGCAGCCAGCATAATTAAGGACCCCACGCACCCCGGACATACTCTCTTCCATCTTCTTCCGTCAGGAAAAAGATGCCAAAGTTTGAGGTCACGTACCAACCGACTCAAGAACAGCTTCTTCTCTACTACCATCAGACATTTGAATGGCCCTACTTCATATTAAGTGGATCTTTTCTCCACACTTTGTTATAACTGTGACATTATATTCTGCAGTCTCTCCTTCCTTCCCTATGTACGGTATGCATTGTTTGTACAGCATGCAAGAAACAATACTTTTCACTGTATACTAATACATGTGACAATAATAAATCAAATCATAAGTTGTTGTTTAAGGTCTGTCCATTCGTTTTGATAACTTTGTGTCCATTCAAAAGTGGTTGATTTTCTGATCAGATTTCTTAATGCAGACGTTCTTGCTGACAGGTTTGATATAAACTTGCCCAAAATATTGACAAAACCCAGAAACCTCAGAACAGCTTTCTTAACTTCTGGCGTTTTTCATATTTTGAATTGCTGCTTTTTTGTGTCATCAGGTTTGACACTTTGAGAGGATATGGTATCTCCCAGGAATTTCAATGAGGATTGTGTAAATGTGCACTTTGCTTGATTCATGTTTTGACTGTTTGCACTAAGAGCGGGGGGAGGGGAATTAGTGGGGGGTAGGATTCTAGACGCCATGGGCACGGGCTGCCAGGCTAGCTGGGCGGGCTAGTTCATGGAAGCAAAGTGGGGGGTGAGCTGAAGATCGATGTGGGGGGGGGGGGATGGGAAGGGGAGTGGGATGGGGGGGGGGGGGTTAGGTGGGGGGGAGGATTATACTGCTGACGGGGAGGGGACTTTCAAAGAGGAGGAGGAGGGTGGATGAAGGCAGTTGCCCGAGGGCGGGCCAGGGGAGGTGCAGGACATGGGCTGCAGCCTGGCCTAGGAGAGGTTATGGTTGATCGGCAGGAGAGGGGGTGGGGTGCCCCCCCCCCCCCCCCCCCCCCGCCCCCTGACCAGGCTGGTCATGTGGAACGTTCGGGAACTGAAAGGGCCAGTCAAAAGGGCCAGTGTGTTCGCGCACTTGAGGCAACTGAAGGCGGATGTGGCCATGTTGCAGGGGACACATTTGAAGGTGGGAGATCAGATTAGGTTAGTGAAAGGATGGGTTGGACAGTTGTTCCATTCTGGGCTAGACTTTAAAACGAGGGGGTTGGCGATCTTGGTTAATAAACAAAGGCAAGAAGTAAAAACAAACAAACAGTCCTCCCAAGATCCAACCACAGAGAACCTTAATAAAGATCTGTAAACCAGCTTAACCCCAACAGAACAGAAAAATGGAAAAAATGAAAGAAACCCAAACAACAAAGACCCAAAGTTTTTCATAGTACAATACATGCACTTCAGTTCTCCTCAATCAAAGTTAAAGGTTCTCTTTCTCCTGCCAGTCCATTCTCCTTCATAAAGTCCACTGCCTCCTTCACCAAGACAAAGTACAGCTCCCAGCCCCCATAGGTCACCCATAGGCAAGCCAGGTACAGTAAACCAAACTTGACGCCCTTCTTGTACAGGGCCGACTTGATCTTATTAAAGCTCGCCCTCCTCTTCGCGAGCTCTGCTCCCAGGTCTTGGTACACCCGAATCTCGAAGCCTTCCCAAGTGCATCACCTCGTCTGCCTGGCCCATCTCATGTTCCTTATCCAGGAACCGATGCAATCGTACCACCATCCCCCCTGGGGTTTGCACATCAGTGCCCTGTCGGCCCGATCCACCTCCAACGGCCGATCAAATGCACCTTCCCCAAGCAGCTTCTCCAGCATTTTTCCAACATACACACCCGCATCCGTTCCTTTGATTCCCTCCGGCAAGCCCACAATCCGGATGTTCTGCCTCCGAGAACGGTTCCCCAGGTCCGCCATTTCCTCCATCAGTCACTTCTGCTGGTCTTGCATCAGCCCAATCTCTGCTGCCATCGACATGAACTGTTCCTCCTGCTGCCCCGCCTGCTCCTCCAACCTCTGGATTGCCTGTCCCTGGGCTGCCAGTCTCGTCTCCATGCAGTCAACCACCGCCTTGATCGAGTCCACCGCCCGGGCCAGGTCCTCCGCACTTTCCTTCGGCTGTTGGGTGATCGTTTCATTCAGGAAGCTCACCAACTGGTCCATCGACCACTGAGCTGGCAGGACCAGACCCTGCCCATCCGCCATCTCCGCGTGCGTTGTCCATTCCCCACTCGCCTCAACCAACTGGTTCGCTTTTTCCTAGGCACTTCTGGATCACAGCTCCATAAACTACGGGTCATTCTTTTCTGCTCTCACTTCTGCACTTTTTTCCTCCAAAATACCTGCTACAAACCGGCATAAAGGCCACAAAAAGACCACCATGAGCGAGAGCTGCCAAATATGTGACCGCTCACTCCATGGCCGCCACCGAAAGTCACGTTTTATCTTTTGTTATACTGTCCCCTTCACTGCTGTTAACTTGTTTATTATTTTGTTAATGAGTTTATTTGTTTGATTTGTTTGCTCAAAAGAGTATGAAGAGAGACAAAGAGCTTTGACAAAGAGCCATGCAGACTCTGAGATTGTCCAGCATTCACAGTATTTGCTTTTACATTATGTTGTGTATGAAGAGAGACTCTCAGCCCCACAATTTGAGCGGTCTCACTAAAATTCTTCCCAGACGATGGGGGCTCCAAGTCGAGATTTCCCCTTTATTGGAGGACTTTGCCTGCAGCAGTCCCATGCAAAGAAGGTTAAGATGGTTCATGGACTACCTGTGTCTTCTGTGGCCTTGAGAATTCCGTATCCCACATACATATATAAGTTGTGCAATGTTCCAACCTCTTTTCCACTTGAGGAGACACTTCAACCCCACATTGCTGATCTTTGGCCACCAAGGGTGGGGTGGGGTGAAGGCAGATCAGAGGATCTCCTTATGAGTCTGCTCCTGGGCCTGGCCAAGGTGGCCATTAACAGGTCCAGGCAGTGCGAGGTGAGGGATGTGTTCGATCCTACTGTCTGCCTCTCTTTTGTGTTTTTGTCTGCACCTGAGTGTCCTTGGAATGCCCACGCAATGTCTACAAATATGCTTGAGGCCTTCTATAACCAATGAGTGCTGCAGATGCTGTAGTTCTTCACCTTCCCCCAAAATGTTATTTTAATCTAATTTGTATTGTTTTGTTTTTGTTACAGAGCACCTTTGAGGGGTGGTTTATTCTTTAATTTGTTTAGTATATCTGTTTAACTGATGTACTCAGGTGTGCATCATCGCCACAGGAAATATTATTTTAATTTAGTATGTGTCTATTAAAATATTTATTTTGCCATTATGGAAACATGGCTGCAGGGTGACCAAGACTGGGAACTGAATACTCAAGTTTTTTAAAATTTTTTAAAATGTGTTTATTCAAATTTTCCAACAAAATTTTTAACAACCCCCCCCCCCCCCCCCTCCCCAATAACAAAAAGAAAGAAACGCAAACACAACAGTCAAAAATTATACAAAACCTTTACATTGGGTTTCCCATATACAGTAAACCCCCATATGACATTCAAAGGTTCCCGTAGGGAAGCCCCCCCCCCCACCCACCCACCCGAATTCCCCCTCCGAAAGAGACCCCCCCCCCCTCCTCCCCCCCCACCCTTGGGTTGCTGCTGCTGACCTCCTCCTAACGCTCCACAAGATAGTCTAGGAACGGTTGCCACCGCCTGAAGAACCCCTGCACAGACCCTCGTAAGGCAAACTTTATCCTCTCCAGCTTAATGAACCCAGCCATGTCATTTATCCAGGCTTCCACACTGGGGGGCTTCGCGTCCTTCCATAATAGCAAGATCCTCCGCCGGGCTACCAGGGACGCATAGGCCAGGATACCGGCCTCCTTCGCCTCCTGCACTCCCGGCTCGTCCGCCACCCCAAATAGTGCCAACCCCCAACTCGGCTTGACCTGGCTGAATATTCAAGGTTACTCAGCATTCAGCAAGGGCAGGTAAAAAGGAAAAGGGAGTGGTGTTGCACTGGTAAGCAATGGGATCTGTAAATTAGTAATGGAGGATCTCAGATCGGAAGAACAACATTTGGAATCTGTTTGGGTAGAACTAAGAAACAGAAAGGGGGAGCAAGCATTGGTAGGAGTTGTTTATAGGCCACCAAACAGTAATGGTACTGTGGGGCATGGTATTAATCAGGAGCCTGGAGAAACTTGTAGCATGGGTAATACAGTAATCATGGTGAATTCAATCTGTGTTTGATTGCATAAACATAATGAGCACTAATGCTGTGGAGGACGAGTCCCTGGAGAATGTTACAGATGATTTTCTAGAGCAGATTTTGAGGAGCCAAGTAGAGGACAGTTTATTCTAGATCTAGGGCATGAGCGAACTGCCTTGTCGCTTCCAACGCGACAACACCGTTAAATCTCGCGAGAGGCCTCTTTACAATGCTCGGGTGCCTTATGAGATCTGACAAATACTCGCGAGATGTCGCGATCTGGAACTTGCCCTCACTGAGCGGGATCCAGATTTGCATATTTAGGCTCACTTGAATATTCCTGCGCCGGAGTATCCTAAGGCCTGAGATTGAACGGCCGTGCCTGGGGGACCTCGCCATGGCACCGTTTAGCACTGGCTTCCACAAGCGTGTGGCCCTTGATGGCCGGGCTCTGGGCAGGGTGGTACCCTGACACCCCAGATACCACCTTGGCATCTTGGTACTGCAAGCCCAGCACCCTGGCACTGCCACCCAGGCACCCTGATACTGTCATTCTGGATTCACCAGACTTGTTCCCAGGATGGTGGGACTGTCCTCTGAAGAGACTGGGGAAACTGGGCCTCTATTCTCTAGAGTTCGAAGAATGAGAGGTGATCACATTGAAACCTATAAAATACTTAAAGGGATAGATAGGATTGATGCAGGTAAGATGTTTTCCTTGTTTAGGGAGTCTAAAACCAGGGGCACAGTTTCAAAATGGGGGGAAGACACTTAGGACTGAGATGAGGGGATATCATTTTACTCAGATAGTTGTTAAATTTTTGAATTCTCTACCCCCCTGAGGACTGTGGAAGCTCAGTCATTGAGTATGTTTAAAGCAGAGATTGGCAGATTTCTAAATACCAATGACATAAAGGGATATGAGGATAGTGTGGTGAATGGAACTGCTGTTAATTCACCAGTGCACTGTGATATCATGTTACTGCTGTATCGTGTTACGTTATGTGTTTAACCCTGTGGGCTCCACCTTTGGGCCATTGTACGGCTTCACCCACAGGGGGATATGTTGGGGCATGTACAGGCTCGCCCATGGCTCCACCCCTTACCGGAAGTATAAAGGCAGCTGACCTGCGAGGCCGCATTCATTGCTGTACCAGTCACAGGCAGGCTCAGTTGTAAGCTGATTAAAACCACGGCTTACTTCTCAACGTGTCTCTCAGTGAATTGATGGTCGCATCAATTTAATCAGCTTTAAATACTACTATGGAACCTGCCCTCAAATCTGATAGACTGGAACCCGATCCACAGGCCGCGGAGGTGAGAGAAATTTTTTCGCATTGGCTTCGATGCTTCAAGGCCTATCTCCCGCGTTGTCTACGCCATCCGTCACGGACGAACGGAAACTGAGTCTTCTCCACGCACGGGTGAGCCATCGTATTTCTGTCCAGCTCGACGGTGCCATGTCCTATACAGAGGCCCTTGCACTACTCGAACGCATATATATACGGCACGTGAACGAGGTCTACGCGCGATACATCTTCACCACTTGCTGTCAGCGCCCCGGGGAGTCGCTAGATGATGACCTACGCGACCTAAAAGCCCTCGCGCGCAACTGTAACTACCAGGCCGTTACGGCCCCTCAGCATATGGAGCTCGCTATCCGAGACGTTTACGTTGCGGGGGTCCGATCGAACTATGTAAGACACTGCCTGCTCCAAAAAGGGGCCCAGCACCTGGAGGACACGATAACACTAGCTACCTCTCTGGAGGTCACATTTCAGAACCTTACTGTGTTCCCCGCCGACCACGTGACCCCCTCGTGGGCCCCCGACCAGAGACTACCCCAGGCTTGTGCCGCGTGGCCGCCTGCCCATCATGGGGGGCTGCCCTGCTGTTTTTGCGGCCAGTCCCAACACCCCCGACAGCACTGCCCGGCCCGCAACGCGAACTGTAGTAACTGCAGGCGAAAAGGACACTTCGCCAAGGTCTGCCTGGCCACGTCTAAAAACTCGAACTCACAGACCCGATCCACAGGCCCGCAGACCCCGCAAAGTGGCAGCGTGTCTGTTGACTCCGCCTCCACACAGCACGTGCGACTTTTGGGGGCTGCCATCTTGGCCATCCTCCCCCACGTGGCCGGCCACGTGCGATCCATGGTGGCCACCATCTTGGACGCCATCGTCCTCACCGCCCGCCACGCTTGCCCAACAGGGGCCGCCATCTTGGCCGCCATCTGCTACACCGCCCGAGATGTACGAACAACATGGACAGCAGCCATCCCGGGGCCGCCCCAGCACCTCTGTCACGCCGTCGGCTACCCCCAGCTCAGCGCGGTCACCCTGGACCAGTCGCGACCGAAGCACCTCCGGAGCTCCATGATGGCCGTCTGGGTAAACGGGTACGAGACACCTTGCCTTTTCGACTCCGGGAGCACAGAGAGCTTCATTCACATGGACATGGTAAGACGTTGTTCGCTCCCAATATTCCCGACGCGACAAACTATCTCCCTCGCCTCTGGGTCGCACTTGGTGCAAAACCAAGGGTGCACTACTGCAACCCCAGCGATCCAGGATGCTGAGTATGCTAATTTTAAACTATATGTGCTCCCAGACCTCTGCGCTCCTCTCCTCTTAGGACTAGATTTTTAATGCAACCTCAGGAGCCTAACTCTTAAATTTGGGGGGCCTCTGCCCCCGCTCACCATATGCAGCCTCGTGACCCTAAAAATCGACCCTCCCCCCCTCTTTGTAAACCTCACCGCCGATTGCAAGCCAGTAGCCACCAGAAGCAGGCGGTATAGTATGCAGGACAGGACGTTCATTAGGTCCGAGGTCCAGCGTCTCTTGCGGGAAGGGGTCATAGAGGCCAGCAATAGCCCCTGGAGAGCTCAGGTGGTGGTCGTCAAGACCAGGGAAAGGTTCCGGATGGTGGTTGATTACAGTCAGACCATTAACCGCTTTACGCAACTCGATGCGTACCCCCTTCCCCTGATTGCAGACATGGTAAATCAGATCGCGCACTATCGCGTGTTCTCTACAGTAGATCTGAAGTCTGCATATCACCAGCCCCCAATCCGCCCGGAGAACCGTCACTACACGGCGTTTGAGGCAGACGGCCGCCTTTTCCATTTCCTCCGGGTCCCCTTTGGCGTCACAAACGGGGTTTCGATGTTCCAACGAACAATGGACCGAATGGTGGACCAATACGGGCTGCGGGCCACGTTTCTGTACTTGGACAATGTAACCATCTGCGGCCATGATCAGCAGGACCACGATGCCAACCTCCACCAATTTCTCCAAACCGCCCAAAAGCTCAACCTCGCCTACAACTAGGTGAAATGCGTTTTCCGCACAACCAGGCTAGCCATCTTCGGCTACATCATGGAAAACTGTATCCTAGGGCCCGACCCTGACTGTATGCGCCCACCTCCTCCAATTCCCTCTCCCTCACTGCCCCAAGGCCCTGAAGAGGTGCCTTTGATCTTTCTCCTATTACGCCCAGTGTGTCCCCCAGTATGCGGACAAAGTCTATCCACTATTTAAGGCCACCATTTTTCCACTGGCAGCAGAGGCTCACCAGGCCTTCAACTGCATCAAGGTGGACATCGCCAAAGCTGCAATGTGCGCGATGGACGAGTCCGCCCCCTTCCAGGTGGAGAGCGAAGCCTCAGATGTCACTCTCGCCGCCACTCTCAACCAAGCAGGCAGACCAGTAGCGTTCTTTTCCCGCACCCTTATGACCTCTGAAATTCGACACTCCTCGGTCGAAAAAGAAGCCCAAGCCATCGTTGAAGCCATACGGCACTGGAGGCACTACCTCGCTGGTAGGAGGTTTACCCTCGTCACCGACCGATCGGTTGCCTTTATGTTTGACAATACGCAGCGGGGCAAGATCAAGAATGACAAGATCTTGAGGTGGAGGATCGATCTCTCCATCTATAACTACGATATAGTATATCGTCCTGGGAAGCTCAACGAGCCCTCAGATGCCCTGTCCCGCAGCACGTGCGCCAGCGCGCAAGCTGACCGATTACGTGCTATCCACGATGACCTCTGCCACCCAGGGGTCACCCGGCTCGCCCACTACATCAAGGCCCGCAACCTGCCCTACTCCATCGAGGAGGTCAAAGCTATAACCAGAGACTGGCAGATCTGTGCGGAGTGTAAACCGCACTTCTATCGACCAGATAAGGCCCACCTGGTAAAGGCGTCCCGGCCCTTTGAACACCTTAGTATTGATTTCAAAGGGCCCCCCCACTCCAATAATCGCAACACGTACTTCCTGAACATCATAGACGAGTTCTCCTGTTTTCCGTTCGCCATTCCCTGCCACGATATGACCACTCCCACAGTCATCAAAAGCCCTGCATAGTGTCTTCACCCTGGTTGGTTTCCCCAGTTATGTCCACAGCGACAGGGGCTTGTCGTTCATGAGCGACAAACTGCGTCAGTACCTGCTCAGTAAGGGCATCGCCTCGAGCAGGACTACCAGCTATAACCCCAGGGGAAACGGGCAGGTGTAGAGGGAGAACGCGACGGTCTGGAAGACCGTCCTACTGACCCTACGGTCCAGGAATCTCCCGGTTTCTCACTGGCAGGAGGTCCTCCCCGATGCACTCCACTCTATTAGGTCCCTCCTTTGCACGGCCACAAACCAGACACCTCATGACCGCTTATTTGTTTTCCCTAGGGGAGCTGCCTCAGGGGCCTCGCTTCCGCCCTGGCTGATGACACCGGGTCCAGACCTCCTCCGAAAACATGTTCGGAGCCATAAGACCGACCCCCTGGTAGAGAGGGTCCAGCTCCTGCACTCCAACCCACACTATGCGTGTATCAGACACCCTGATGGCCGGCAGGATACCATCTCCCTCCGGGACCTGGCGCCCGCAGGCTCCGACACCACGACCACTACTGCAACCCCCACACTAGGTCCCGTCCAACCTCCCAGGTGCAGCGCCCCCACCCCTATATGGTTCTCGCGCTGCCTCCCACCTGCCGTACCGGTCCACAGGAATGAAGCTCCAAAAGAGCCGCTCCCGGAGTCCACGCCTGTGCCTGCTCCGGACCCACTTCCACAGCCACCCGAAATGGCTGCAACACCAGTGCTTCGGCGGTCGCAACGTACGATCCGGGCACCAGACCGACTGAATCTGTAAACCCGTCACCCCCGCCGGACTTCATTTTTTAAACAGGGGGTGAATGTGGTGAATGTAACTACTGTTAATTCACCAGTGCACTGTGACATCATGTTACTGCTGTATCGTGTTATGTTATGTGTTTAACCCTGTGGGCTCCACCTATGGGCCATTGTATGGCTTCACCCACAGGGGGATATGTCGGGGCATGTACGGGCTCGCCCATGGCTCCACCCCTTACAGGAAGTATAAAGGCAGCTGACCTGCGGGGCCGCATTCATTGTTGTACCGGTCACATGCAGGCTCAGTTGTAAGCTGATTAAAACCATGGTTTACTTCTCAACGTGTCTCTCAGTCAATTGATGGTCACATCAGATAGGGTGGGGGAGAAGGCATTAAAGTGGATAGGTAGTCATGCTCCCATTGAATGGTGAAACAGGCTTGAATAGCATGTTGCTGCTCCTATGCTCCCAGTTGCAACAATGTGGAAGTGCCCCTTTAACAGGAGGTGTTAATTTGCTTATTTTCATTGGGTTACTGATTTAATCAAAAGAGAATAATGAGAGACTCATTTTTCAATATTTGAAGGGAATGCTCCTCAGTTTTTGTTTGAAATTCAGTTCCACTCCTGATCTCTGGCTGCCCGGTGTGGAAAGGACAGGCAGGTGTGGAGGACTTCCTCGTGGATCTGTCCTTGGCCTGGCAACTTAATATTGAGGGGTCATTTTGCCCCATCTGCCTGCTCCCCTTGCATGGTTAGGTGCCCTTGGAATGGGAGCATACGGTGTCCACACCAGAGTGCTTGAGACAATCTGTGAACCGGTGACCGGTGGCTGTCATGGACTGGAGTGCCATCATCAGCCCCCCAAATTATATTTGAATTTAATAAGTTTCCTTTGCTTTTTTAATTTTGTTATGATGCCCCTTTAAGGGGATGTTAATTTGTTCAATTGTTTACTCAAAAAAGTATATAGAGATACTTCTGGGACATTTTGTTTTTACACAGGGAGTGGTGAGTGCCTGGAACACGTTGCCAGGGAAGGTTGTGGAAGCAGATACATTAACGGCATTCAAAAGACATCGCGACAAATACATGAATAGGATGGGTATTGAGGGACACGGCACAAGGAAGTTCTGAGGGCTTTGGCCAAGGGTGGTATCATGACCAGTACAGACCTGGAGGGCCGAAGGGCCTGTTCCTGTGCTGTATTGTTATTTGTTTTTTGTTATTGGTTGTTGGTTAGGGAGGAGGCAGATGTTTGTAATGTTGCATTCTGTAAATAAATCTTGCATTAAGTATAAAGATTGGTGTGTTGGAGTCCTACTTCACCAATTGGTTCCAGGTTAAGTTAACATCCCTGGTTGCTGGCAGGACCATTGGGATGTTGTTTTAATTGTGATAACCATGGCTAAATGTCATTGTATCCAAAATAATGAATATTAAGTCAATTATGTAACATATGATGCATTAACATATTTAGAAAAATAAACTTTCTACATATTTATAAAAATACATTCCTAAGGCAAGAGTTGTAGTACACCTAGTTAGCTCAATGACATGCATTAACCTGCAGTTTAATTGTTTTGGGACTACTTTGTTCTCCTGTACTGGTATTCCTAAAACTGGTATTGACCTTCTTGTTACATTTCAGAGAAGCCATTTTGAAACCATTATACCAGCTATGCAGAAAATGCTTTGTTTCTCTTTTGTCGATTATTCCAGACACTTTGCCTGATGATAACATTTTTCAGTGTCGCCCCAAGACAGATGTCATCTGATCATGAGTTTTCCTGGACGTGTTCAACTAGTTTTAATCATGTCATGAATCTCTACCTTTCCACCTGCACTTATTTTGTGCTTCTTTCTGCAATTTACTAAATTCCACCTCATCTCCTCCCCCATCCAGGGTACATATTATCTAGGCTGGTGCTAGCCACCGTGGGAGTGGATGATGTTGGGTGCTTTAAGGTACTTCATAGAATCATAGAATCCTTACACTGCAGAAGGAGTTCATTCGGCCCATCGAGTCTGCACCGGCCCTTGGAAAGAGCATCCTACTTAGACCCATGCCTCCACCTATGCCCGTGACCCAGTAACCCTACCTAACCTTTTGGACACAAAAGCACAATTTATCATGGTCAATCCACCTAACCTGCAATTCTTTGGTTTGTAGGAGGAAACCGGAGCACCCGGAGGAAACCCAAGCAGACGTGGGGAGAAAGTGCAAACTCCATATGGCCAGTCACCCGAGGCGAAATTGAACCTGGGTCCCTGGAGCTCTGAGGCAGGGCTAACCACTGTGCTACAATGCTGCCCCTTGATTCCCGTTGCTCATTACATTGACATTGACTTCTGTCAGTGTCCAAGAGGATGCAAAAGCATGTTTTTAAAACATCCTTCGGGCTCAAACATTTCTTGGAGCAGATTCACTTGATTTGACTTTGCAATGTTGAATACAGTCATATGTGTCTGAGGGAATGAATGAGTGATTAAAAAGAAGAATGATGCACTATCAATTATGACGAGACGAGAGTAGAATGTAATTGAGGCTTTATTACACAGAGATGTGTGGCCTTCTACAGCAGCTTACGAAATGGCAGCTGTTCGGAGAGCACACACATGTATACTCCGCCTCCTGAGCGGAGCCAGCAGGTAGGGATCTACCCCCGTACCTGTAGTACAGGGGCCTTACCATAATACCCATATATACAAGAAAATACAACAGTGGTGACTACCACATTTACCCCCTGTTAAAAATGAGTCCAGCGGGTGTGGTGGAAAACTATATATATACAGATTGGTTGAAAAATTACAGAGAAGGTTACAAATTTAGACTATCGGGCACCTTGATCTGTCGTTGAGAGCGCCGCAGTGCTGGTGGTGACTCAGGCGTCGGCTTGGTCTTCGGTGACTCCGGCAGTGTGTCGAAATCCTCTTCATCCCCGGGTGGGAGCAAAGGGAGGACGGATTGTCCTGGAGCGAGGCTGAGGTGGGGTGCGCCGGGGGAGGGGAGGGTGGCACCGGGCAGGGGGAGGGGTTGTGTGGGGACCCAGCTGGTGCCAGATCCCTGAGGGAGACTGTGCCTTGGCAGCCATCGGGGTACGCTACGTAGGTGTACTGCCATGATCTCATTGAATGGTGGAGCAGGCTTGAGGGGCCAGATGGCCTACTCCTGCTCCTAGTTCTTATGTTCTTATGTTCGCATGGAGTAGCTGTACCCTCTCAACCAACGGGTCTGCCTTGTGGAGCTGCACGTGCTTGTGGAGGAGAACGGATCCTGGAGCTGCCAGCCACGTTGGGAGCAAAATCCTGGAGGTGGACTTCCTGGGGAAGGCAAAGAGACGTTCATGGGGGGTTTCGTTGGTCGCGGTGCACAGGAGCGACCAAATGGAGTGAAGTGCGTCGGGGAGGACCTCCTGCCAGCGGGAGGCCGGGAGATTTCTGGACCGTAGGGTCAGCTGGACGGCCCTCCAAACCGTCCTATTCTCCCGTTCCACCTGCCCGTTTCCCCTGGGGTTGCAGCTGGTCGTCCTGCTCATGACAATGCCCCTGTTGAGCAGGTACTGGCGCAGCTCCTCGCTCATAAATGAGGATCCCGGTTGCTGTGAATGTAGGCGGGGAAACCAAACAGAGCGAAGGTGGTGTTGAGGGCTTTGATGACGGTGGCAGACGTCATACCGGGGCATGGGACGGCGAAGGGGAATCGGGAATACTCGCCAACCACATTAAGAAAGTGCGTGTTGCGGTCGGTGGAGGGGAGGGGCCCTTTGAAGTCCACGCTGAGGCGTTCAAAGGGGTGGGAGGCCTTCACCAGGCGAGCATGGTCTGGCCAGTAGAAGTGCAGTTTACACTCCGTGCAGACCTGGCAGTCTCTGGTGATAGCCCTGACTTCCTCGATGGAATAGGGCAGATTGCGGGCCTTAATGAAGTAGTAAAAGCGGGTGACTCCCGGGTGACAGAGATCGTTGTGCAGGGTCCGGAGTCGGTCCACTTGTGCAATGGCACATGTACCTCGGGATAGGGCATCGGGGGGCTTGTTGAGCTTACCGGGGCGATACAAAATCTCGTAATTGTAGGTGGAGAGCTTGATCCTCCACCTCAAGATTTTTTCGTTTTTGATCTTACCCCGTTGTGTGTTGTTAAACATGAAGGCAACCGACCATTGGTCAGTGAGGAGGGTGAATCTCCTGCTGGCCAGGTAATGCCTCCAATGTCGCACAGCTTCAACGATCGCATGGGCCTCCTTTTCGACAGAGGAGTGCCAAATTTCAGAGGCCTGGAGCGTGCGGGAAAAGAATGCCATGGGCCTTCCTGCCTGGTTGAGGGTGGCGGCCAGTGTGACGTCTGATGCATCGCTCTCGACTTGGAAGGGGAGCGTCTCATTGACCGCGTACATCGCGGCCTTGGCGATGTCGGCCTTGATACGGTTGAAGGCCTGGTGAGCCTCAGCCGTCAGTGGGAAAGCGGTGGATTGAATGAGTGGGCGGGCCTTGTCCGCATAGTTTGGGACCCACTGGGCGTAATACGAAAAGAACCCCAGGCATCGTTTGAGGACCTTGTGGCAGTGGGGGAGGGGGAGATCCATGAGAGGGCGCACGCGATCGGGGTCGGGCCCTAGAACTCCGTTCTGAACCACATAGCCGAGGATGGATAATCGGTTTGTGCTGAACACACACTTCTCCTTGTTGTAAGTTAGGTTGAGGAGTTTGGCGGTGTGGAGAAATTTGGAAAGGTTAGTGTCGTGGTCCTGATGGTTGTGGCCGCAGATGGTGATGTTGTCCAGGTACGGGAAAGTGGCCCGCAGTCCGTACCAGTCAACCATTCGGTCCATCTCCCGTTGGAAGACCGAGACCCCGTTGGTGACGCCGAAGGGAACACTAAGGAAATGGTAAAGGCGGCCGTCTGCTTCAAACGCAGTGTATGGGCGGTTCGCCTTACGGATGGGGAGCTGGTGGTAGGCAGATTTCAGGTCCACTGTTGAGTAGACCCAGTACTGAGCAATCTGATTGACCATATCAGATATGCGTGGGAGGGGGTACGCGCCGAGTTGTGTGTACCGATTGATGGTCCGACTGTGGTCAACGACCATCCTGTTTTTCTCCCCGGTTTTCACCACTACCACTTGGGCTCTCCAGGGGCTGTTGCTGGCCTCAATGACACCTTCCCGCAGCAGCTGCTGGACCTCAGACATGATGAAGGTCCTGATGTGTTGGGTGTTCTGGATCCGTGGAACACATACAGGCCACCAACACTTAAAATAGTGCAACACTATTTTATTAAGTTAGAAACTGTTGAACATACTTTCACTGTGGGTTAACACGATGTTAGATTAAACTAAAGACCTATGCCTGTCCGAACCAGTCTATGCACTCGGCACATGGTGAGGATCTGTGCTGTAAGCTGTAAGCTCTGTCCTTCTGAGAGGCTGCATCCCGAATGAACGGGAACTCTGATGCCCCCTATCTTTATAGTGAGTGTGCTCTAACTGGTGATTGGCTGATGTTGTGTGTGTTGATTGGTCTTGCTGTGTGTCCATCAGTGTGTGTGTATCTGCACCATGATATACTGGTGTATATCATGACAGGTCCTGTCCTGGGCGCTGTACCATCTGCTCCTGGTGTCGACGGGTTTGCAATCCGGGTCAGGTTTGCATACAGGGAAGGCGGGTCAACCTTAAGGGTCGCGAGCCCGCAAACAGTAAGGGGTGGTAGGGGCCCGCCAAATTTCAGGGTTAGGCTCTGGAGGTTGCACTGGAAGTCCAGGCCGAGTAGCAAGGCAGCGCAGAGGTTGGGGAGGACGTAGAGCCAGAAACCGCTGAACTCTATGCCCTGGACGGTGAGGGTGGTGATGCAGTACCCCCGGATCGCCACGGAGTGAGATCCGGAGGCCAGGGAGATTCTCTGGTTAGTGGGGTGTACTGCGGGGAGCAGCACCTTACCGTATTGGGGTGGATGAAGCTCTCAGTGCTCCCCGGAATCCAGAAGGCAGGATATCTCGTGCCTGTCGACCTTCACCTTTGAAATGAAAAAATGAAATGAAAACTGCTTATTGTCACAAGTAGGCTTCAAATGAAGTTACTGCGAAAAGCCCCTCATCGCTACATTTCGGCGCCTGTTCGGGGAGGCTGGTACGGGAATTGAATCATGCTGCTGGCCTGCCTTGGGCTGCTTTCAAAGCCAGCGATTTAGCCCAGTGTGCTAAACCAGCCCCCTTTGTCGAAGCGGTCGCGAGGTTGAGTGGTCGAGACTGGTCGATCGTGACCGAGGCGAGACGCAGCTGGTTGTCGGCGGTTGCAGGCGATGAGCGGCCCGATGAGGTGCCCGATGAGCATGGGTCCTGAGGCGGGTAAGATGGCGGCACCCAAGGGCCGCACTTGTCCTGGGGCAGGCAAGGTGGCGGTGCCCATTGGTTCTGAGGCAAGAAAGATAGTGGCGCCCACGGGCCGCACGTGTTGTGAGTGGAGCAGGATGGCGGCGCCCATGGGCCACACGTGGTCTGAGGAGAGGAAGATGGCAGCGCCCACTGGCCGCATGTGGGGGGTGCCGGGACAATAGCGGTGATTGAGTGGGCCAGGCACACTGCAGCAAAATGTCACAGGCCTAGCAGAGTGCGCTCCGCGCCGGGCAGCACTGCCGGGGGTGTTTTGTCTGTCCGCAGAAGTAGCACTTGGGTCCCCCGGGGTTGGTAAGCTGCCACGCGGCGCAGGCGTGGGGTTGGCGGAGGGCGGTTGCTGATGGGGTCAACTATGGGGTGGCCGCTGGTGGGGTCCACGATGCACAGGGGGCGTGGGCCGTGCGGTCGTGGCATAATCCTGTATGTTGCGCGAGGCGACCGTGAGCGAGAGCGCTAGTTTTCTGGTCACCACGAGGTCAAGCGTGGCACCTTCTAAGAGGCGCTGGCGAATGTAGTCAGACCCTATCTATGCCCGTAATGAACGCGTCTCTCATTAGTAGGTTTGAATGTTCAGTGGCCGAAACGGCCAGGCAGTCACAGTCTCTCACCAGGGTGAGCAGGGCACACCAGAAATCTTCCACAGACTCACCGGGAAGTTGGTGCCGCGTGGATATGAGATGCCTGGCGTAGATCTTGTTGGTCTGCTGAGCGTAATTCGCCTTCAGTAGCCATGGCCTCTGCGTTGGTCGGCGCCTCCTGGATGAGGGGGAAAACTTTGGAGCTCAGCCGCGTGTACAGAATCTGGAGCTTCTGTGCTTCTGAGATTGGGTCTGGCACAGTCCCGATGTATGCTTCAAAGCAAGCTAGCCAATGTTGGAACTCCTTTTTGGCATTGACTGCTTGAGGATGCAGCTGCAGGCGATCCGGCTTGATGGGGAGATCCATCTCTGAAAAATCTCTGTGTAATAAATTGATGCACTATCAATTACGACGAAACAAGAGTAGAATGTAATTGAGACTTTATTGCACAGAGATGTGTGGCCTCCTACAGCAGCTTACGAAATGGCTGCTGTTCGGAGAGCACACACATTTATACTCTGCCTCCTGGGCGGAGCCAGCAGGCAGGGATCTACCCCCGTACCTGTAGTACAGGGGCCTTACCGTAATACCCATATATACAATATAACACAACAGTGGTGACTACCACAGAGAACAAGAATGAAAAGGCGTTTACTTGGAGCGGGCCACTGGCTTCATCTTTTCCCAGTTCCCCTCATTCCCATAATCCCCAGGGTTGTTCTCCTCATGAGAACAAAAGGATTACAACTGCGATGACCTGTCTCCTATCTGCATTCCCTTGATCTGGGTTTGTGATGCCTCCTCCTTTTAGTAGAAAGAACAAGAGTATTTAAGAATAGGAAAAGAAGAAGGGTTGATTTTAACTCGGTGTGGGGTTGGTGCATGCTGTGACCAAATTGGGTGCTCTACCCAGAAGAAGATGACAGGATGAGGCCCAGTCACTTCTAATCACTGAGACTTATTTAATATAGGACATTTGTTTCTCATCTGACACCAGAATTTTCTTCTATGGAAGAAATTGCTTATTATCCAACAACTAATTGTGATAAGATATTGTAATATAGTGGTGCCATTTGTATTTTTCCTGTTTCCATGTGGCCTCTGTTAGATTCTACCAACTAATTTTAACATCTGAAAATTAACAGGGTGTACTTTGGAGATTCCAGGCGATTCATGTTTTTAGCATTAGTTTCTGCACTTGGCGGTGTGGGAGGGAGATTCTGTATCTTTACTGCACCCCTTTCTGTAACTTCTATTCACACCTGTAGCTGAGTTCACATACGACATTTAATTGGCCTTCCTTGCTCTCTGTGGGATAACAACTTTTTACAACATGGTCATAGGATTGGATTTAGAATCAACGCATCATTTAAAAGGATTTTATTTGTTGGCAGGCACACACTTACTGCTAGAGGGAAGTATCAAACAGAATGGGGCCGGAAATAAATAATATTCATCAATATAATTTTAAAAATACTTCTTCATAATAACTAATCTCTACTTTACATTCCTAAGATGTTGTTTGCCATGTTTGGAGTTTATGAAAAGTTGTGTTAATAAACAATACCAATAATTGATCAGTAATGAGGAGTTGGATGAAAGTATTTACAATTTAGTTTACATAGAAACATAGAAACATACATAGAAAATAGAAGCAGGAGGAGCCATCCGGCCCTTTCAGCCTGCTCCGCCATTCATTATGATCATGACTGATCATCAAATCAATACTCTCATCATGCGTTCCCCCCATATCCCTTGATTCCTTTAGCCACAAGAGCTATATCTAATTCCTTCTTGAAATTACACAATGTTTTGTTCTCAACTACTTTCTGTGGGAGTGAATTCCACAGATTCACCACTCTCTGGGTGAAGAAATTTCTCCTCACCTCAGTCCTAAAAGGTTTACCCCTTATCCTGAAACTATGACACCTAGGGCGGGATTCTCCGACCCCCCGCCAGGTCGGAGAATCGCCGGGGGCTGGCGTGAATCCCGCCCCCGCTGTGTCCCGAAGTCTCCGCCACCAGAGATTCGGCGGGTGGCGGGAATTGCGCCGCGCCGGTCGGCGGGCCCACCCCCGCCAACTCTCCGGCCCACGATGGGCCGAAGTCCTGCTGCTGGAATGCTTGTCCCGCCAGCGTGGATTAAACCACATTTTGATCGGCGGGACAAGGCGGCGCGGGCAGGCTCCAGGGTCCTGGGGGGGGGCGCGGGGCGATCTGGCCCCGGGGGAGTGCCCCCACGGTGGCCTGGCCCGCGACCGGGGCCCACCAATCCGCGGGCGGGCCTGTGCCGTGGGGCACTCTTTTTCTTCCACCTTCGCCATGGTCTTCACTATGGCGGAGGCAGAAGAGACCCCCTCCCCTGCGCATGCGCGGGGATGGCGTCAGCAGCCGCTGACGCTCTCGCGCATGCGCCGACCTATGTCGCCTGGCGAAGACCTTTCGGCCCCGGCTGGCATGGCGCCAAAGGTCTTTCCCGCCAGCCGGTGGAGCGGGAACTGCTCCGGCGCGGGCCTAGCCCCTCAAGGTGAGGGCTTGGCCCCTAAAGGTGCAGAGACGTCCGCACCTTTGGGGCGGCCCGACGCCGGAGTGGTTCCCGCAACTCCATTACGCCGGAACCCCCCGCCCCGCCGGGTAGGAGAGAATCCCGCCACTGGGGCAAAATTCTCCGACCCCCCGCCGGGTCGGAGAATCGCCGGGGGCTGGCGTGAATCCCGCCCCCGCCAGTTGCCGAAGTCTCCGGCACCGGATATTCGGCGGGGGCGGGAATCGCGCCCGCCAGTTGGCGGACCCCCCCCCCCACACGATTCTCCGCCGGATGGGCCGAAGTCCCGCCGCTAAAATGCCTGTCCCGTCGGCGTAAATTAAACCACCTACCTTACCGGCGGGACAAGGCGGCGCGGGCGGGTTCCGGTGTCCTGGGGGGGCACGGGGCGATCTGGAACCGGGGGGTGCCCCCACGGTGGCCTGGCCCGCGATCGGGGCCCACCGATCCGCGGGCGGGCCTGTGCCGTGGGGGCACTCTTTCCCTTCCGCCTCCGCCACGGTCTTCACCATGGCGGAGGCAGAAGAAACTCCCTCCACTGCGCATGCGTGGGAAGCTGTCAGCGGCCGCTGACGCTCCCACACATGCGCCGCCCGGTGATGTCATTTCCGCGCCAGCTGGCGGGGCACCAAAGGCCTTTTCCGCCAGCTGGCGGGGCGGAAATTTGTCCGGCGCCGACCTAGCCCCTTAAGGTTGGGGCTCGGCCCCCAAAGATGTGGAGCATTCCGCACCTTTGGGGCGGCGCGATGCCCGTCTGATTTGCGCCGTTTTGGGCGCCAGTCGGCGGACATCGCGCCTTTTTCCGGAGAATTTCGCCCTGTTTCTGGCGCCCACCATCAGGAGCATTCTTTTTGAATCTACCCTGTCTAATCCTGTTAGAAATTTATAGGTTTCTATGCGCTCTCATCTCACTAAACACCCTTCTTAAACACCAATGAATATAAACCTCATCAATTTAGTCTCTCCTCATATGACTGTCCCACCATCCCAGGAATCAGCCTGGTAAACCTTTGCTGCACTTCCTGCATAGCAAGAACATCCTTCCTCAGATATGGACACCAAATGGGAAGGTTTCAGTTATCTGGACCACTGGGAGCTCTTCCGGGGCAGGTGTGACCTGTATAAGAAGGACGGGTTGCATCTAAACTGGAGAGGCATAAATATCCTGGCCACAAGTTTTGCTAGGAGGGTTTAAACTAGTATGGCAGGGGGGTGGGTACCAGAAAAATAGGGCAGAAGATGAAAAGATTGTGGGAGAACGAGGAAATAGGGCCAGTATGGCTCTGAGGAAGAGCAGACAGGGAGATGATGCTGAAAACAGCGGGACTGGTGGCCTGAAGTGCATATGGTTTAATGCAAGAAGTATAACAGGTAAGGCAGATGAACTTAGAGCTTGGATTAGTACTTGGACTTATAATGTTGTTGCCATTACAGAGACCTAGTTGAGGGAAGGACAGAATTGGCAGCTAAACGTTCCAGGATTTTGATGTATCAGGTGGGATAGAGGGGGAGGATAAGGGGTGGAGGTGTTGCTCTACTGGTTAGGGAGAATATCACAGGTGTACTACAGGAGAACACCTCAGAGGGCAGCGAGGCTATATGGGTAGAGATCAGGAATAAGAAGGGTGCAGTCACAATGTTGGGGGTATACTACAGGCCTTCCAACAGTCAGCGGAAGATAGAGGAACAGATAGGTAGACAGATTTTGGAAAGGAGTAAAAGCAACAGGGTTGTTGTGATGGGAGACTTTAACTTCCCCAATATTGACTGGGACTCACTTAGTGCTAAGGGCGTGGACGGGGCAGAGTTTGTAAGGAGCATCCAGGACGGCTTCTTAAAACAATATGTAGATAGTTCAACAAGGGAAAGGGCTGTACTGGACCTGGTATTGGGGAATGAGCCCGGCCAGGTGGTAGAAGTTTCCGTAGGGAAGCATTTCGGGAACTGTGACCACAATTCAGTAAGTTTTAAAGTGCTGGTAGACAAGGATAAGAGTGGTCCTAGGGTGTATGTGCTAAATTGGGAGAAGGCTAATTATAACAATATTAGGCGGGAACTGAAGAACCTAGATTGGGGGCGGATGTTTGAGGATAAATCAACATCTGACAGGTGGGAGGCTTTCAAATGTCAGTTGAAAGGAATTCAGGACCGACATGTTCTTGTGAGGAAGAAGGATAAATATGGCAAATTTTGGGAACCTTGGACAACAAGAGATATTGTAGGCCTCGTCAAAAAGAAAAAGGAGGCATTTGTCAGGGGTAGAAGGCTGGGAACAGACGAAGCCTGTGTGGAATATAAGGAAAGTAGGAAGGAACTTAAGCAAGGAGTCAGGAGGGCTAAAAGGGGTCACGAAAAGCCATTGGCAAATAGGGTTAAGGAAAATCCCAAGGCTTTTTACACTGATGCGCAATCAATTACTCTCAAGACAAGGTGAGTCATAACTAATAGGCTTTAATCTGCTAGAACTGTTCCCCAGCAGCTTCGATACAGAAAGTGAAGGCTGCTGGGATGGCATTGGTTCTTATACTCCGCCTCTCAGGGCGGAGCTATGTACATCAGCCAATGGTAGACTCCTGGGTCTAGCCAATGGTCATCCACCTCTCAAGTACCGCAATACCTGGTATTACCACATTCACCCCCTGTTAAAAAGGAGCACGGTGGGGTGATGGCCAGCGTTAATGTCGCCTTTCGCATGGTAGGACCAGGTATTGAGGTGCCGTGATGTCGAGGGTAATAGCAAAGTGTTCATGGTGCAGCAATCAGTCGATCGGGTGGCCTGGTCGTCCTTCTGGAGCCTCTGGGCTTCGGTGGTGATCCTGATGGGGGGGTCCCGGCGGTTGCGATTCCGGGAACGTGGTGTCGTCCTCCCAGGCAGCTTCGTCAACCCTAGGCGGCGCTGTTGGGGCGAAAAGTGGGCAGGACGGGGGGGCGCCTGTAGGGGGCATCAGTGCTTGTTCGGGCCGAGGCAGGGGCGGCGGGAGTACTGACCCTCCGGTCAGGTGTTGCGGGGAGGG
Organism: Scyliorhinus torazame; assembly: GCF_047496885.1. Lineage (NCBI taxonomy): Eukaryota > Metazoa > Chordata > Chondrichthyes > Carcharhiniformes > Scyliorhinidae > Scyliorhinus > Scyliorhinus torazame. Next base: position 101,384,305 of record NC_092715.1, on the reverse strand, counting down.
TGGGGGTGGGGGCCCTGGTGCGGGGCGTGTGGGGCTCCTGCGGGCGCCAGGTCCCGAAGGGAGACCGTGTCTTGGCGGCCGTCTGGGAACGCTACATAGGCGTACTGGGGGTTGGCGTGCAGCAGGTGGACCCTCTCGACCAACGGGTCCGACTTGTGCGCCCTCACATGTTTCCGAAGCAGGATGGGTCCGGGTGTCGCTAGCCAGGTTGGGAGCGAGGTCCCGGAGGAGGACTTCCTGGGGAAAAGAAGGAGACGTTCATGAGGTGTCTGATTTGTGGTAGTACAGAGCAGCGACCGGATGGAGTGAAGGGCCACCGGGAGGACTTTCTGCCAGCAGGAGACTGTGAGATTCCTGGACTGCAGGGCCAGCAGCACGGTCTTCCAGACCGTTCCGTTCTCCCTCTCTACCTGCCCGTTTCCCCGGGGGTTGTAACTGGTCGTCCTGCTCGAGGCGATGCCTTTGCTGAGCAGGAATTGATGCAGTTCGTCGCTCATAAAGGAGGACCCCCTATCGCTGTGTATGTACGCGGGGAAACCGAACAGTGTAAAGATACCCTGGAGGGCCTTGATGACGGTGGTTGTGGTCATGCCCGGGCAGGGGATGGCGAATGGGAACCAGGAGTACTCGTCAATCACGTTCAGGAAGTACGTGTTGCGGTCGGTGGAGGGGAGGGGGCCTTTGAAGTCCATGCTGAGGCGTTCAAAGGGACGGGAAGCCTTTATCAGATGTGCTTTCTCTGGTCGGTAGAAGTGCGGTTTGCACTCCGCGCAGATTTGGCAGTCCCTGGTGACGGTCCTGACCTCCTCGATGGAGTGGGGCAGGTTGCGGGTCTTGATAAAATGATAGAGACGAGTGACCCCCGGGTGGCAGATGTCCTCGTGGAGGGATCGGAGGCGGTCCACTTGTGCGGTGGCACAAGTGCCGCGGGACAGGGCATCAGGAGGCTCGTTCAGCTTCCCGGGACGGTACAAGATCTCGTAATTGTAGGTGGAGAGTTCGATCCTCCACCGCAAGATCTTGTCGTTCTTAATCTTGCCCCGCTTCGCGTTATCGAACATGAAAGCAACCGGCCGTTGGTCAGTGAGGAGAGTGAATCTCCTGCCGGCCAAGTAATGCCTCCAGTGTTGCACAGCTTCTACTATGGCCTGGGCCTCCTTTTCGACCGAGGAGTGGCGAATTTCAGAAGCATGGAGTGTGCGGGAGAAGAAAGCCACGGGCCTGCCCGTTTGGTTGAGGGTGGCCGCCAGAGCCACGTTGGACGCATCGCTCTCGACCTGGAAGGGGAGGGACTCGTCGATGGCGCGCATCGTGGCTTTAGCAATGTCTGCCTTGATGCGGCAGAAGCCCTGGCGGGCCTCCGTCGACAGGGGGAAGGTTGTGGACTGGATCAGGGGTCGAGTGCAGATCGGTGGGCCCTGATCACGGGCCAGGCCACTGTGGGGGCCCCCCCGGGGCCAGATCCACTGGCACCCCTCCGAGGACTCCGCAGGCCGCCAGCAGAGCCAGGTGCCGCCGGTAAGGACCTGGTCTAATTTACGCCGGATACGGACCCCGGAAGTGTCGAAGATTTTAGTTTAGACGGGCAGCATGGTCGGCGCAGGCTTGGAGGGCCGCTGTATTTTTCATTGTTCTTTGTTCAAAACTGCACACAATACTCCCGATGTGGCCTCACCAATGCCCTATATAATTGCAGTAAAACGTCCCTATTCCTATGCTTAAATCCTCTCACTATGAAGGCCAACATACCATTTGCCTTCTTTACTGTCTGCTGTACCTGTGCACTTACTTTCAGTGACTGATGCACGAGGACATTAATATCTCACTGAGTATTCACCTCTCTCAATTTACTCCCATTCAAATAACAATCTGCCTTCCTATTTTTGCTACCGAAGCAGATAACCTCACATTTATCCACATTATATCGCATCTGCCATGCATATGCCTACTCACTCAGCCTGTCCAAATTCTGCTGAAGCCTTTCTGCATCCTCCTCACAGCTCACCTTCCAAACAATTTCTGGTAATGTTCTTAAGGAGAAATTCAAGTTTGAAATTTCAGTTCTGAGAAACAGAATTTTCACAGAATCACAGAAAATAGAGTGCCGAAGAGGCCCTTTGGCCCAACATATCTGCACCGACACATGAAAAACACCTGACCCACCGACCGAATCTCATTTGCCAGCACTTGAACCATAGCCTTGAATGTTATGATGTACAAAGTGCTCATCCAGGTATCTTTTAAAGGATGTGAGGCTACCCGCCTCTACCAATCTCCCAGGCAGTGCATTCCAGACCGTCACCACCCTCTGGGTAAAAGGTTTTTTCCTCACATCCCCCCTAAACCTCCTGCCCCTCACCTTGAACCTGTGTACTCTTGTGGCTGACCCCTCAACCAAGGGGAACAGCTGCTTCCTATACACTCTGTTCATGCCCCTCATAACCTTGTACACCTCAATCAGGTCACCGCTCAGTCTTCTCGGCTCCTGTGAAAACAACCCCAGCCTATTGAAGCTCTCGTCATAACTTAAATGTTCTATCCAGGGCAACATCCTGGTGAATATGCTCTGCACCCCCTCCTTCACCTCCTCCAGTCACATCCTTCCGATAATGTGGTGACCAGAATTACACATAATACTCCAGCTGTGGCCTCATCAAAGTTCTATCCAACTCCAACATGACCTCCCTGCATTAGTAATCTATGCCTCGATTGATAAAGGAAAATGTCCCATATGCCGTTTTCACCACCCTATTAACCAGCCCTTCTACCTTCAGAGATCTATGGACAGCAGATCTGCAGGATCTCAAATCCTTGGAGATATATCACCAATGCTGCCTCCCAAAGTCCCTTTGTTCCTTAGAACTTTGCATTGTCATGCCATTCATTGAATACTTCCTTGTCAAATTTCTCCTTCCATACTCTAAATTTATACATTAAAACAAATTCTCCTTCCAAAGCATATCACCTCACACTTTCCAGGATTAAATTCCATCTGCTGCTTACCTGCCCAATTGACCATCCCGTCTATATTCTCCTGTAACCCAAGACACTGAACCTCACTGTTAACCACCTTGCCAATCTTTGTGTCATCTGCAAACTTATTAAGAAGTCTTACAACACCAGGTTAAAGTCCAACAGGTTTGTTTCAAATCACTCGCTTTCGGAGCACTGCTCCTTCTTCAGGTGATTCACCTGAGGAAGGAGCAGTGCTCCGAAAGCTAGCGATTTGAAGCAAGCCTGTTGGACTTTAACCTGGTGTTGTAAGACTTCTTACTGTGCTCACCCCAGTCCAATGCCGGGTCCAGTTTCACACGCACCACCTTGGAAATTACCCAAAAAAACTCCTTCCAGTACTCCCCTAGCGTTGGACAGGACCAAAACATATGAATGTGATTCGCGCCCCCCCCCCCCCCCCGCAATGCTCACACACATCCTCTACTTCAAAAAAATCGGCTCATCCTCACCCTCATGAGGTGAGCTCTATATACCCCCTTCAGCTGTATCAGCCCCAACCTCGCACATGAGGTGGAGGCATTCACTCTCCGGAGCACCTCACACCAGACTCCCTCCTCTATAACCTCTCCCAGCTCTTCCTCCCACTTTGCTTTGATCCCTTTCAGTGGTGCCTTATCCTCTTCCAGAATAGCTCCGTACACCACTGACACTGCCCCCTTCTCCAGTCCCCTTGTCGTCAACACCTCCTCCAGCAAAGTGGAGGCCGGAACCTCTGGGAAGCTCTGTATCTCCTTCCTGGCAAAATCCCGAACCTGCATGTACCTAAACACTTCTCCCTGCTCTAGCCCATACTTCGCTTCTAGCTCCCTCAATCCTGCAAACCGACCCCGAAGAAACAAATCTTTTAGCGTCTTAATCCCCTTCTCTTCCCATTTCCGAAAATTTCCATCCCACCTTTCTGGTTCAAATCTGTGGTTCTCCCGAATCGGCATTTCCCTTGACCCTAACCCCAACCCGAAGTGTTGGCGAAACTGCCTCCAGATTTTCAATGAAGCTATTATTACCGGACTCCCTGAATATTTCCCCGGAGCTATCGGGAGCGGCGCTGTTGCAAGTGCCTTCAGCCCCGACCCCCTGCACAAACTCTCCTCCATTCTGACCCACTGAGAATCAACCCCTCTGACCCAGCTCCGCCCTTTCTCCACATTCGCCGCCCAGTAGTAGTACAACAGGTTGGGGAGACCCAAACCCCCTGCCTGCCTTCCCCTCTGTAGCAGCACCTTTCTCACTCTGGCCACCTTCCCTCCCCATATGAATGAGGTAATCCTTCCCTCAATCTCCCTGAAAAAAGACTTTGGCAGGAAAATCGGTAGGCATTGAAAAATAAACAGGAATCGCGGCAACACATTCATTTTAACCGCCTGTACCCGACCCGCCAGTGACAGGAAGGCCATCCCACCTTGCCAGATCGGCTTTCACTCTCCCCACCAAACTAGTGATGTTGTACCTGCGGAGCCTCCCCCACTCCCGGGCAACCTGTACCCCCAGATACCTAAAATGAGTCCCTGCTCTATGGAATGGCAGCCCCCCACTCCGGCCCCCACCCCCGGCCGAGACACCACAAAGTACTCACTCTTGTCCAGATTCAACTTGTACCCCGAGAAAGACCCAAATACCTGCAGTAGCTCCAATATTCCTCCTATCGACGCACTCGGCTCCGACACATACAGCAGCAAGCCGTTGGCATATAAGGACACCCTATGCTCTATCCCCCCCCCCCCGCACTATTCCTTTCCATGCTCCCGAACTTCTCAATGCGATGGCCAACGGCTCAATCGCAAGTGCAAACAGCAGGGAGGACATAGGACATCCCTGTCTCGTCCCACGGTGGAGAGAGAAATATCTCGAACTGATATTATTTGAGCAGACACTCGCCTTCGGTTCCTTATATAATAGCTTTACCCAGTTCACAAACCTTGGTCCAATCCCAAACCGCTCCAGCACTGCCATCAGGTACCCCTATTAGACCCGATCAAACGCCTTCTCGGCGTCCAATGCCACAACTACCTCTGTTTCCTTTCTTTCCGCCGGTGCCATAACAACGTTCAAAACACTCCTAATGTTCGAAAACAGCTGCCTCCCTTTCACGAACCCCGTCTGATCCTCCCCTATCACTTTCGGAAGGCACTCCTCAAGCCTACCCGCCAGTACCTTCGCCAACACTTTTACGTCCACATTCAGAAGTGATATGGACCGATACGACCCACACTCCGTCGGATCCTTATCTTTTTTTAGCCATGATGTGGAGATGCCGGCGTTGGACTGGGGTGAGCACAGTACAAAGTCTTACAACACCAGGTTAAAGTCCAACAGGTTTGTTTCGATGTCACTAGCTTTTGGAACGCTGCTCCTTCCTCAGGTGAATGAAGAGGTATGTTCCAGAAACAAATATATAGACAAATACAAAGCTGCCAGACAATGCTTGGAATACGAGCATTAGCAGGTGATTAAATCTTTACAGATCCAGAGATGGGGTAACCTCAGGTTAAAGAGGTGTGAATTGTGTCAAGCCAATTCGCTGTGGCGCATTGGAACTGTCGATCGATGAGTCGAGTGCCATATCCCGTTCGTACAAGGGCATTTTTCAACGTCTGTAGATGCCTGTTACGCTCCTCCTCGTCTGAGCAGATCCTGTGTATACGGAGAGCTTGCCCATAGGGGATGGCTTCTTTAATGAGTTTAGGGTGGAAGCTGGAGAAGTGAAGCATCGTGAGGTTATCCGTGGGTTTGCGGTAAAGCGAAGTGCTATTTGTCTATATATTTGTTTCTGGAACATACCTCTTCATTCACCTGAGGAAGGAGCAGCGCTCTGAAAGCTAGTGACATCGAAACAAACCTGTTGGACTTTAACCTGGTGTTGTAAGACTTTGTACTATCTTTTTTTAGTAACAGGGAAATCGATGCCTGCCCCAAGGTTTGCAGCAACACCCCCTTCCCTATCGCCTCCTCAAACATCCCCACCATCAGGGGTAAATCGTATCTCTCTAAGTGGAGATAGATTTTCTCCTTCAGAATTTTCTCCAATAGTTTCCCTACCACTGATGTGAAATTCACTTGTCTGTAGTTCCCTGGCATATCTCTACAACCCTTCTTACATAGTGGAAACACCTTAGCTGTTCGCAAGTCCTCTGGCACCACTGGGGCCAGAGAGGAATTAAAATTTTGGGTCAGAGCCCCTGCAATCTCCTCCCTGCCCTCCCACAGTAGCCTGGGACACAATTCATCCGGACCTGGAGATTTGTCCAATTTTAAGCCTGCCAACACCTCCAATACTTTGTCACTCACTATGATAATTTGCTCAAGAACCTCACAGTCTCTCCCTGAGTTCCATAACTACCTCCTCATTCTCTTGGGTGAAGACAGATGTGAAATGTTCGTTCAACACCCTACCAATGTTCTCTGGCTCCACCCACAGATTTCCCCCTTGGTCCCTAATGGGCCCCACTCATTCCCTGGTTATCCTCTTCCCATTGATATACTTACAGAATATCTTGGGATTTTCCCTACTTTTACCAACCAGAGCGTTTTCTTATCACCTCTTTACTCTCCTAATTGCTTTCCTAAGCTCCATCCAGCACTTTCTGTACTCCACGAATGCCTCCACTAATTTGCTCCCCTTGTACTTGCTAAAAGCCTCTCTTTTCCTTCTCATTGTATCCTGAATGTTTCTGGTCATCAATGGTTCTCTGGGCTTGTTGCTCCTTCCTATCACCCTCGAGGAGACATGTTGGCCTGTACCCTCCCCATTTCCTTTCTGAATGCCTCTCGCTGCTCTTCTGTAGATTTCCCCCACAAGTAACTCTTTTCAATCTACCTTGGCCAGATCTTGCCTTATTTTACAAAAATCTGCTCCCCCCCCAATCCAAAACCTTTTTTTGCAGCTTGTCTGTTTCTTCATCCATAGCAAGCTTAAACTGTACCATGTTGGGGTCGCTATCACTAAAATGCTAACATTTTGGTTTTCCATAAATCAGATCCATGCTGTACGACCAGTTGTTCAAGTATGGCAACAAGCTGAAACTCGTGCCCAGTTTACATTTCTCTACAACTTACTGCCGGCGACACACCTAGTTCTAAAACAGGTCGAACTTCTCCCCCATATCTAAAATATAAACACAAAACTGTTACTGTTGAAACTGAAAATCCCCACACCCTCAGCTTAGGAATTGGCAAAAAAAAACAAGAACAATTCCATTTAGGTGGACAAAAGATTGATCCCATTGTCTACTGATCATAATTGGAGCTAAATATTTTGCTCCCCTTCCCATCTTTTTCAGGGTGTAACCAAGTAACCACACCCTCCCTCAGCTAATATTGCTCACCTGCTGTCAAGTTAAAAAAGCCAGAAAAAACCCCTGCAATTACTGAAGATGTGAAGCAAAGTCATTAAACACTGAAAAGGAACACTGCCAAGTCACTTCTGACCTTACGAACGCCTATTGATCTCCTGCATTTTTTGTTTGTGTTTCTGCTCTGCAATTCACTGTGAGTCAATGGTGTGTTCGCTTGGCAGTGTCTAATTATGTCGCAGTGCTTCCTCCTTGTGGTGCTTCAAATGCAGGTTAAAACCAGACTTTAATGATGGACAGAATGTTGTTTTAATGCAACAAGACTAATCAGTATTGGCAAACACAATTTACATTTCACTAGTGAGATTACCTCATCATTGACAAGCAAAAATGCTTTTTATACTGAGCTATTCTGTATTTTACTTGTACCATGAATGTGTAAATAGTAATTCTAAAGTAATTTAGAACGGTTTTGGGGAGGAATATCTGATATACCGCCAAAATATACAGAGGATCACGATACACAATTCGGCCACCACATTACTCCTGGTGCTGACACATGCACATTTTGTACTGCCTGCTAATTTTAATGATAGCTGTTTGCAGCCCAGCTCAAGCCATGCAAAATCTTCTGCCTTCATAGTGCCGTGTTTGAAGGCAGGGAGGACATTTAATCGGGCAGGAGGGTGGCTGGTGAGCACCTTGCCCAACATTGGCCTACCTGCCCTGCTGCCAACTGAGGTCCTTCAGTAGACAATTAATGCCCACTTCAGGACCTTATCACAGTGCCTCTGCTATTAACCTAGCTGCAAGCAGGCCTACCACCATGTGGGGGGCAGGACAGGTAAACCTATATAGGCTGCTTGTCATCTCTCGGGGGTTGTGGTCTCGTGAGGGTGGCCCAACCTTACCCATGCCGCTGCACACCCATTGCATTGCACTGCCCCCACCTGCCAGTACTTAGCTGTGGCATGGGCTGTTGTTTCAGCAGTAGCAGCCGCCAGAAAGCGCTGCTGAGCAAAAGAGCTGCCAGCCTCGAATTGGCCAACAGATCCTGACAGGTAGGGCTTCCATCCCAAAGGTCCTGATCCTGGGGAAAGGTCTACCAATGGCCTCTCAACTGCCTGATTGGTTCATGATTCAGCAGGCTTTCACCAAAGGAGGAAACAGGGTCACTCACTGGCTCTCTAGTGGACAAGCAAGACCCCATCACCTCTCAAGATTCATCTCATGTTGAATAGCTGCCTCAGCGGGGGTGCAGGTTCATGTGATGTTTTCACCATTTAAAACTGGAAAGAAAGACTTGCATTTGCCTTTCACTCCCTCAGGATGTCCCAAAGCAGGTTTCCGCTACTGAAGTAACTTTACTGGCCTAACCTGGGAATCCCCTCAGGGTCGAGGATGACTTGCTTCCATTCCGGGGAGGTGGGTTCTGCGGTGGCTGAATAGTCCATTCATGGATCTGCAGACTCTGCCAAAAGTTTGGCAGGTGGTGTTTGATGAGGTGGGTGGGTGGGACGCTCTGGATTCTGAGCCCTCCTCCTGCTGTTTACATTTGGCCTCCACATGCTCCACCCTACGATGTTTAAGGTGATTGGTGCTTCTTCTCCAGTTTGTGCGTTCTAAGGCAAGCAATTCCCATGTGTCGATGGAGATGTTGCATTTATTTAGGGAGGCTTTCAGAGTTTCCTTGTAGTGTTTCCTCTGCCCTCCTAGTGATCGCTTACCATTGCGGAACTTGGAGTCGAGCACTCGTTTCAGGAGTCTTGTTTCAGGCATGCGGGCAATGTTCCCCGCCCACCCCATCGCAACTGGTCAAGCATGACCAGTGCCTCAGTACTGGAAATATTGGCCTTGGGGAGGACGATCATACTATCCCACCAGTGGATTTGCAGGATTTTGCGGCGGCAATGTTGGTAATATCTCTCCAAGGATTTGAGGTGTCTGCTGTACATTGTCCATGTTTCTAATGCATACAGGAGGGCGGGGACCACGGCTGCTCTGTAGACCATGATCTTGGTGCTGGGTTTGAGGTCTCGATCTTCGACTGTTCCGTTCCTCAGGCATCCGCAGACTGCACTGGCGCATTAGAGTCGATGTTGGATTTCATCGTCAACATCTGCTCGCACCGTTAGGAGGCTCCCGAGGTATGGGAAATGATCCACATTGTCCAAGGGCTCACCGTGGATCTTGATGGTCGGGGGGCAGTTTTCTGTGGCAGGAGCGGGTTACTTTGTTTTCTGGATGTTTAGTCTGACTCCCTTTCTTTCATATGCCTCAGTGAATGCATTGAGGATGGTCTGTAGCTCGGCCTCTGAATGTTTGCACACACAGGCATCGTCTGCGTACTGCAGCTCGGTGACAGAGGTTGGGGTGGCCATGATTCAGGCCAAGAGGTATCGCTAAAAAAAATTGCCCCTCAATGTCCAGGGATGTGCAGGTTAGGTGGTTTACTGTATTACGGGGATAGGTTGGGGGGGTTGGGTTGGGGCTCTTTCAGAGGGTGGGTGCAGACTCAATGGGCCATTGCACTGTAGGAAATCTATAATTCCATGGTTTTCACTGAGGATGTCACCATGTATCATGGAGGCCCTGCCCCACCTCAACCTTTACACCCCCTTCCCCCCTTCCAACCTAGCAGATGCACTATACCCAGCCCCAGCCCATCCTTCACACCTATCAGATGGAAGTTAGAGGCAAGTCGGACTGGTGGTACAAAAATGTTTAGTGGTGACTATGTACAATGATGTACCCTAACACCTAACTACCTTCTACCGACCTCCCACATGCCAATTTAAGTGTCATCTATCTTCCTTACCTTGGGTGGCCTATCATGCCCCCACCTGCCATGGCACTGTCGATCTGGCTGACTGTCCCGCCTGCCGGTCGTTGATTGAGCGGCCCTGAGAATATTGTTTCTAATAAAATCTGGGCCTATACTTGTGTTGAATTAAGATAAAAGTAAGGAATTAATATAAATTTCTAGATGTTTCCAGATTGAGGGGCAGAAACAACATAAATGAGTGACTAAGGAAATCACCCCCATATAGAACATAAAATGAAATTAGCACTAACGCACAAAAACCTGGAATCACTAAGGAGTTATTGGTGCAGGACCCTAAACTTGGAAAGTTTGCATTTTAAAACTTTCCAATGTATAATGTGCTTTTATCTTCTAATATTCATGTTGAGATTCTACCCCTTGCTGCCATGGAGGATGTTGTTTTTTTATTTGTAGTTAAAAAAAATTTTTTTAAATGTCCAATTCTTTTTTTCCCCCCTTTTAAGGGGCAGGTTATCGTGACCAATCCACCTACCCTGCACATCTTTAGTTGTGGGGTGATATCCACGCAGACACGGGGAAAATGAGCAAACTCCACACGGACAGTGACCTGGGGCCGGGATCGAACCTGGGTCTGCGGCGCCGTGAGGCAGCAGTGCTAACCACCATGCTGCCCCTTTTGTAGACCTATTAATAATCTAGAAGTATCTGTCCTTCACAAATACCGGGTGTAAAACTAACAGCTGCATCTTCTCAGTTGGTTGTTTTCCCAAAGAAGAAGCAAAATACCGCAGATGCTGGAAGCAGCAACAAAACGTTATGTGTATATAGCACCTTTAGCATAATGAAGGTTCCTGAGGCGCCTCAGAGGAGCATTACAGAACAAAGTATAACATTAGGAAACAGGAAAATATGAGGTTAGATGACCAAAAGCTGAGTGAAGGAGGGTGAAGTGTCAAAAGGAGAAAAGTGACGCAGGAAGTTGTAGGGGTAGCATTTCATAGCTTGTGCAAAAGGTACCTGAAGGCACATAGCCACCAATGGCAGAGCAATTAAAAATGGGCGGCGAATATTGAAAAGTTGCGGGGTGGTATAGAGCGGCGGAGTCCATGTGGTGGAGGATGGAGAGGAACAACTGTAAAGGTACCAGCTTGAGGACATTGGTTACGGCTCCCCATCCGTTTTCTCCAATGAAATGGGCTGCCAATCCAGTGTTGGTGGTCACCTTGAAAATATGGGATAATTTAGACGGCACTTTAAACTAGGTGCTCTGCGGATGTTGGCCACAATCTGTGGAAACCATCATTTTGTGCCTGCAGTTTTGGATTCAGTGTTCGGAAGGAGGAGGGGTTATAGGAGTTTGGTGGTCTGTTCGTTGATGATGAGTTCCTGAATTTTGAGGAGTGGCTGGGGAAGTGTAAGTTCTCAAGAGCTAAGCAGTTTCAATATTACCAGATACGTAAGGTGATAGCTCCCTTCCCTTGATGGTGAATCCCGTTTCCCAGGTATACTAGTGGGCCCGACCAACATTGAAATGGATGTATTGTGCTGACTGAGCATGTAGGGCCTCTGTGACAGCGCGGATGCATCTGTGCACTGAACTCTGTGAGTTCCCGGACAGGTCCCCACCTGGAAGGACCCTGTGGCATCACCATTCAGAGCGGGCGTCCCCTGGGGTGCCAGGTGCACCATGATCTGGCATATATGTCGCACTGTCCCTCTGCTCAGCTGGCTTCAGCATGCCCAGTCCAGCAGGTCCTCGCATGACAGGTAATGCTTTTTGGTAGATGTAACATAGAGGGGAAATGTACTGAAAATGGCAAAACTTTTAGGAATATAGAAAGTCAGAGAGATCTGGGCGTGCAAGTCCACAGATCTTTAAAAGTGGTAACACGAGTGGACAAGGTAGTCAAGAAAGCATACGGAATGCTTGCCATTATTGGGGGGCATCAAGTATAAAAACTGGCAAGTCATGCTACAGTTGTATAGAACCTTGGTAAGGCCGCACTTGGAATATTGCGCATAATTCTGGTCGCCACACTACCAGAAGGATGTGGAGGCTTTGGAGAAGGCGCAGAGGAGGTTTACCAGGATGTTGCCTGGTCTGGAGGTTGTTAGTTATGCAGAGAGGCTGAATAGACTCGGACTGTTTTCATTTGAACGATGGAGGTTGAGGGGGTGACCTGATAGAGGTCTGCAAGATTATGAGAGGCATTGATAGAGTGGATGGGCAGGCACTCTTTCCCAGGGTGGAGGGGTCAGTCACTGGGGGCATAGGTTTAAGGTCCGTGGGGTAAAGTTTAGAGGAGATGTGCTGAACAGGTTTCTAACGCAGAGGGTGGTGAGTGTCTGGAATGCGTTGCCAGTGGAGGTTGTGGAAGCAGATACATTAACGGCGTTCAAATGGCATCTCAACAAATACATGGATGGGATGGGTATAGAGGGATAAGACACTAGGAAGTGCTGAGTGTTATGGCCAAGGTTGGTATCATGACTGGTACAGGTTTGGAGAGCCGAAGATCCTGTTCCTGTGCTGTATTGTTCTTTGTTCTTTGACTGGCACTTTTGAGACTAAGTGCTGACGCTGTCGTGAAAACTGTGGACTTTTACGACGACAAAAATGGTGCAACAGGTACAACGGTTCAGCAACTTGGCTAGTACCGTCGTCCTGTGAAACACAACGTGTTTGAAGTGAAACGGCGCCGGATTCGCCGTGTCCGTGATTGCCGCACATTAGGCTCATACGCTGCAGCCGCACTTCAGTCATTATTCCACACACTGTCGCAGCCAACAAGATGGCTGAAAGGAGAGCATCGCCGCAGTTCCGTGACGCTGAGCTGGAGACCCTCCTGGACGCTGTGGAGAAGAGGCGAATGATCCTGTACCCCATCCCGGGAGGAAGGTTGTCAGGTGCCACCGCTCGCCGTGCTGGGCGCAGGTGGCAGACAGGGTCAGCGCTGTTGGCCAAGTCTTCCGGACTGGCATCCAGTGCAGGAAGACACTGTATGGCTTCCTCAGGGTGGCCAGGGTGAGTAGGCAGTGCTGTGCCTCTGGCACCAACCCCCCTAAGCCCATACACATGTAACCCGGACCCTCCGCCCCGGGCAATTGCCGAACCCCCACCCTGCTCCACATGCCTGCACCCATGCCAGCCGCCATGGCTGGGTGCTCTGGCCACTGATGAGCGGGAGAAGACTGCAGGGGGACCACCAGACCTGCGTCCCCTCACCGTGCCCGAGCAGAGGGTACTGGTCATGGTCGCCGGCCCGGAGGAAAAGGAGGTCGCCGACGTGGATGCCGGCGGCAGCCGAGGAAGTGAGACCCCCTACCTAGTTGCGGATCCTCATGACACATGTGTGCACCCCTCACACCCCCTCACCCTTGCTACTCACCCTGCAATCCCCCAGACCCCACCCACCCCTAACCCTCGCCCCTCACCCCCCACATCCCACCCCCCACACTCCCCTGACCCTCGCCCGTCACCCCCCCCACCCCACCCCCATCCGGCTGTCTAACCATACATGCCGTCTTGTGTCTTACAAGACCTTCCGGGGATGGGCTCGGTCCATCTGGGGCCCCACACCCCCAGCCAGTGCCAGAGCCGGTGCCCCCCGGTCGGCACTGTATCCACGTCCTCCAACGTTCAGCTGCCATTCCTTCAACCACATTTGAATTGGATTGGATTTGTTTATTGTCACGTGTACCGAGGTACAGTGAAAAGTATTTTTCTGCGAGCAGCTCAACAGATCATTAAATACATGGGAAGAAAAGAAAAAACATAATAGGGCAACACAACATACACAATGTAACTACATAAGCACTGGCATCGGATGAAGCATACAGGGTGTAGTGTTAATGAGGTCAGTCCATAAGAGGGTCATTTAGGTGTCTGGTGACAGTGGGGAAGAAGCTGTTTTTGAGTCTGTTCGTGTGTGTTCTCAGACTTCTGTATCTCCTGCCCGATGGAAGAAGTTGGAAGAGTGAGTAAGCTGGGTGGGAGGGATCTTTGATTATGCTGCCCACTTTCCCCAGGCGGCGGGAGGTGTAGATGGAGTCAATGGATGGGAGGCAGGTTCGTGTGATGTACTGGGCGGAGTTCACGACTCTCTGAAGTTTCTTGCAGTCCTGGGCCGAGCAGTTGCCATACCAGGCTGTGATGCAGCCCGATAGGATGCTTTCTATGGTGCATCTGTAAAAGTTGGTAAGGGTTAATGTGGACATGCCGAATTTCCTTAGTTTCCTGAGGAAGTATAGGCGCTGTTGTGCTTTCTTGCGGGACAGGAGATGTGCTGGTGGAATTTTGGCAGTACACTCTTGAGATTGGCCTTGTTGAAGTTTCCGGCCACAATGAACAAGGCCTCCGGGTGTTCTGTTTCGTAGTTGTTTATTACTGTGTATAGTTCGACCAGAGCCTTCCTCACTTCTGCCTGGGGTGGGTTGTAGACCGCTGTGATAGCTGAAGTGAATTCACGTGGAAGATAGTATGGGCGGCACTTCACGGTGAAGTATTCCAGGTCTGGGGAGCAGTCGGTCGCCAGGGTCGCCACATCCAAGCACAGGAGGAGTTGATGAGGATGCAAACCCCTCCACCCTTCGCTTTGCCTGATGATGCCGTGCAGTCCGCCCGGTGAATTGAGAAGCCTTCAGGTTGTTTCTGTGATGGCCACAACATCATAGTTTGTACTATGGCCACTAAAAATCTGATTTAAAAAAACAGAAAATGATTTGCCCATTTGACTCTGAATTTCACTTTGTCTTGATCCTACAAGACTTGTGTTGTGTTCTGTGGCCTTGTCCTTCCAATGATTCACACAGAACTGCTGGTACCTTAACTACAACGATGATTTATTGATTTACACGTGGTAAGGTTACAGTCAGAATGCTGTACAGACTAAGTTACTGTTTGAGTCACATGGACTCTCCTGGAACTATCTCTGTCTCTGACTGTCCTGGTGTATGCCTTACAACCATCTGCCGAGAGCAGGATGTCACATGACTGATGTCTGACACCACCTGCTGGTTGGAGGTCATATTGGTAAGTGTATACACTATTATTCACAGGCATATCACCACAACCCCCTTCCTTTGGGATGATGACATTTATATACAAACATGATTGGTGTCATAATTTTACACATGTGACTTATGTATAAACAGTTTAACTAATGCATCCATTGGCATGATATGCCTGCTCAGTGTGTGTCCCTTGTGCACAGCTCATTGTGCCTCTCCAATGGGATCACCCTGCTGATCGTCTGGGCTATTGTCAGCTTTTTTGAAGACTGGTTATGTGCTGGTCTCATGTCCCTGATCCTCTTGAAGCGATGCTTTTTGAAGGCCGGTACCCTTGTTGAATCTGCATCAGGTGAACCTTTTTCTGTGTCCTTACATGATGTCCTTTGCTGATGCTGCATTGTTGTGTGTTCTCTGGCTTGTCGGCTACAACGTCAACGTCTTCTCTCTTGGTGTCATCAGTGGGATTCACAGTATCCCCCACTCTCCTTCTCTTCCTCTCTTTTGCTTTGATTACTATTTTGTGAGTGATTGTGTGAGCTCTCCTCTTTTTGCATTTTGGGCTGCTGGTCTGCACCATGGGAGCAGCAGTGTGTGGGCCATCAGTTGGGACTTCATGTGCTGGTGTGCTTCCGAGGGACTTTGTGGTTGTGACCAAGACTGTGCCTTCAATGGGTGGCTGCAGAGTCTCACACTCTGGTGCCTGGGTTGGAACCACATCTATCACGCCGTGTGCTGT
The DNA here is from genome assembly GCF_047496885.1 of Scyliorhinus torazame. Taxonomy (NCBI): domain Eukaryota; kingdom Metazoa; phylum Chordata; class Chondrichthyes; order Carcharhiniformes; family Scyliorhinidae; genus Scyliorhinus; species Scyliorhinus torazame. The sequence goes on along the minus strand of NC_092715.1, from coordinate 101,368,467 downwards.
CCCTTCCTCGCGTGCTTGAGCCCCGAGTGATGGATCCTCATCACTCAAAATCACAATACATATGTTCTCTGATCCTGAAGAACTAAGTGATGGCTCATCCTGGTCTAACAATATTATGTACGCATCATCCGTTGTCGCAGAACTACATACCGATATAGCCATCAACTCCTCAAACTCATCTTTCGGTGGAGTGGCCTTGAGCATGGGGGAGTCAACTACAGTGTGGTAAACCACCGTTGCACCTGTATTAGGTGATGTAAGGTAGGACCTGTACTACAGGTTTGCCGGTAGTCCCTGCCTGCTGGCTCCGCCCAGTAGGCAGAATATAAATATGCGTATCCTCCATTAAGCAGCCATTCGCCAGCTGCTGTGGGAGGCCACACATCTTAGAGCAATAAAGCCTCAGTTGTATCTAACTCTACTCTTTGTTCAATTGATCGTGCCTCAATTTATTGCTCTAAGATTTTCTAAAAGATGGACCTCTTAATCAAACCAGATCACCTGCAGCTGGATCCGCAATCAAGCGACGCCAAAAAGGACTTTAATCACTGGCTGGCTTGCTTCGAGGCGTATATCAACTCAGCGACCACCCCATGTCCCGGAGGCTCAGAAGGTATAGATCCTGTACTCAAGGTTGAGCTCCAACGTGTTTCCACTGATCCAGGACGCCCCGAACTACGCCGACGCCATGGCGCTTCTCAAAGAAAACGACGCACAGAAAGCGAACACACTCTTCGCCAGGCACGTACTTACCACTCGCTCTCAACTCCCTGGTGAGTCCATAGAAGACTTCTGGCGGGCCCTAATTCCACTCATCCGGGACTGTGACTGTCAGGCCGTTACGGCCACCGAACATTCCAACCTTCTTATGCGGGACGCGTTCGTAACTGGGATTGGGTCGGGCCTCATACGCCAAAGACTGTTAGAAGGGGCCACGCTCGACCTCACGTAACATTCAGGCCTACCCCACCAGCCACGCGGCTCACACCTCCTACCCTCGTGGACCCCACAGACCACCGCCTCAGCGTGGGCCTTACCCAGCCAGTACGCCTGCGCAACACGCCATCCCGTGTACCCCGGGGGTCCCTGATGTTACTTCTGTGGCCAGCAGAAGCACCCTCACCAACGCTGCCCAGCCCGCGCTGCCCTTTGCAAGGCTTGCGGCAAAAAGAGGCACTTCGCCGCAATGTGCCAGGCACGCGCAGTCGCCGCTATCACCCCCGCCCCCCTAGCCTACACACAATGGGCACCGCCATCTTCATCTCCCCAGACCACACGCGGCCAGTGAGCGCCGCCATCTTCACCTCCCCGGACCACACGCGGCCAGTGGGCGCCACCATCTTCACCTCCTCGGACCACATGCGGCCAGTGGGCGCCGCCACTTTCATCTCCCGGGGCCACGCGTGGCCAGTGGGCGCCGCCATCTTCTCCCCCTCAGTCCACGTGCGGCCCATGGGCGCCGCCATCTTGTCCAACCCCCGCAACGTGCGGCCCATGGGCGCCGCAATTTTGTCCCCTGCAGGATCTTCAGGTGCTGCCATCTTGTCGCCCCCACGGCACATGGACACCGACAGCATTCCAGGACCTGGGGCCCCCAGGCTCCCCATCATCCGCGTCAGCGACGTCCGACCACGACTCGCCTCAGTGACGATCGACCAGTCTCGTCCGCACAACCTGGCCACTGCATCGACCAGTGTGAAAATCAACGGCCACGTGACCTCTTGCCTTCTGGACTCCGGGAGCACCAAAAGCTTCATACACCCAGATATGGTAAGGCGCTGCTCCCTCCCGGTACACCCCGCCAACCAAAGAATTGCCCTGGCCTCCGGATCCCATTCCATCGTGATCCGGGGGTTCTGCGCGGTCACACTCTTGGTCCAGGGCGTAGAATTCAGCGGCTTCCACTTCTACGTCCTCCCTAACCTCTGCGCTGCCCTACTACTCACCCTGGACATCCAGTGTAACCTCCAGAGCCTAACCCTCAAATTCGCCGGGCCCCTACCACCCTTCACTGTGTGCGGCCTCGCGACCCTAAAGGTCGATCTGTCTTCCCTCTTCGCCAATCTAACCCCGGATTGCAAACCCACCGCCACCAGGAGCAGACGGTACAGCACCCAGGACAGGACATTCATCAGGCCCGAGGTCCAGCGGCTGCTTCGGGAGGGCATTATCGAGGCCAGCAACAACTCCTGGAGTGCCCAAGTGGTAGTCGTTAAAACTGGGGAGAAATACAGAATGGTCGTGGACTACAGCCAGACCATCAATCGGTACACGCAGCTCGACGCGTACCCCCTCCCACCCATATCTGATATGGTCAATCAGATTGCACAGTACCGGGTCTTCTCAACGGTAGACCTCAAATCCGCCTACCACCAGCTCCCCATTCGTAAATCGGACCGTCCATACACCGCTTTCGAGGCGGACGGTCGTCTCTATCACTTCCTCAGGGTTCCCTTCGGCGTCACTAACAGGGTCTCGGTCTTCCAAAGGTAGATGGACCGAATGGTCGACTGGTATGGTTTGCAAGCCACCTTCCCGTACCTAGACAACCATCTGCGGCCATGATCAATAGGACCACGATGCCAACCTTGCCAAATTTCTCCACACCGCCACTCTCCTCAACCTCACCTACAACAAGGAGAAGTGCGTGCTTAGCACGAACCACTTAGCCATACTCGGCTATGTGGTCCAGAACAGAGTTCTGGGGCCCGATCCCGACCGCATGCACCCCCTCATGGAGCTTCCCCTCCCCCACTGCCCCAAGGCCCTCAAACGCTGCCTGGGGTTCTTCTCGTACTACGCCCAGTGGGTCCCAAACTATGCGGACAAGGCCCGCCCACTCATTCAGTCCACCCATTTTCCCCTGACGGCTGAGGCACAGCAGGCATTCGCCCGTATCAGAGCCGATATCGCCAAGGCTGGGATGCACGCAGTAGATGAGACATTATCCTTTCAAGTAGAGAGCGACGCATCGGACGTCGCCCTAGCCGCCACCCTCAATCAGGCAGGCAGCCCCGTGGCATTCTTTTCCCGCACCCTTCATGCCTCAGGAATTCGGCACTCACCCATTAAAAAAGAGGCCCAAGCTATCATTGAAGCTGTGCGGCATTGGAGGCATTATCTGTACGGCAGGAGATTCACTCTCCTCACTGACCAACGGTCGGTAGCCTTCATGTTCAATAACACACAGCGGGGCAAGATCAAAAACGATAAAATCTTGTGGTGGAGGATTGAGATCTCCACCTACAATTACGAGATTTTGTATCGCCCCGGCAAACTCAACGAGCCCCCAGACGCCCTATCCCGAGGTACACGTGCCAGCGCACAAGTAGACCGACTCCGGACCCTGCACGACAGCCTTTGTCACCCGGGGGTCACACGGTTGTACCATTTCATAAAAGCCCGCAACCTGCCCTACTCCGTCGAGGAAGTATGGACAATCGCCAGGGACTGCTGGGTCCGTGCGGAGTGCAAGCCGCACTTCTACCGGCCGGACCATGCGCCCCTGGTGAAGGCCTCCCGCCCCTTTGAACGCCTCAGCGTGGATTTCAAAGGGCCCCTCCCCTCCACCGACCGAAACATGTATATTGTCAGTGTGGTCGATGAGTACTCCAGGTTCCCCTTCGCCATCCCATGCCCCGACATGACGTCTGCCACCGTCATCAAAGCCCTAAACACTATCTTCGCTCTGTTCGGTTTCCCCGCCTATATCCAAAGTGACAGGGGATCCTCATTCATGAATGATGAGTTGTGTCAGTTCCTGCTCGTCAGGGGTATCGCCTCCAGCAGGACGACCAGCTATAACGCCCGGGGGAAATGGGCAGGTAGAGAGGGAGAACGGGACGGTATGGAGGGCCGCCCAACTGGCCCTACGGTCCAGGAACCTCCCAGCCTCTTGCTGGCAGGTGGTCCTCCCTGATGCACTCCACTCCATTCGGTCACTGCTGTGCACCGCTACGAATAACACACCCCATGAACGTCTTTTTGCCTTCCCCAGGAAGTCCACATCCGGGTGTCCCTCCCGACTTGGCTCGCAGCTACAGGACCAGTCCTGCTCCGTAGGCACGTCCGCCTCCACAAGGCAGACCCGTTGGTGGAAAGGATGCAATTGCTCCGTGCCAGCCCCCAGTATGCCTACGTGGAGGAGGACGGTCAGGATGAGGGGATCTCCTCCCCAGATGAGGGGGATGGCGAGGGGGGAGCCGATGCATGGGACATGGGGGATGGACGGGAACATGAGGCTGCCCGGCACCGCCGGCTGGGCCAGGAGGCACGGGAGGCGCTGGTAGCTGCCCATTTCAGCGACCATGGTGGGCGGCAGCAGTGATGGGTATGGGCACAGGCAGCGGGTTCGGCACCTCCCCAACGGATTACCACCCTCAGCTCCCCCACCCCCACCCCCACCACAACACCCTCACCTCCCACACCCCCAACCCCCTCACCACCACAACACCCGCATGCACACCACCCTCCATGACACCTCCGCCTGCAGCACAACAGGATGGGGGCATGTTCGATGGTGTATGCGGGTCTGCTACAAGGCATGGAGGATGATGACAGCCCGCTCTGCGATGGGCTCCGAGCCATACATCGTTCGACAATGTCTGACTCATGGCCACATCATGACCCTCCACCTGGGTGGACTGTGCACACAGCCCTGACACTGCATCTCTTGGCCCTGTCATATGGCCGGGCTGGCATCGGGGAACCGTCGGGGGGGGGGGGGGGGCGCGTGTCATACGCACCGGAGCCCAACCTCTATCGCAGCACCCCTCACACACACTGGCACACAGTTCCTGCCCCAACCCCGCACGCATCGGACAGAGTACAGAGGCAGTTCGCATAGGTATGGAATGTGTTTAATCCTGCACATGTGCCCTCGCCCATCTAACTAATCTATGCCCTGCACCCGTGTCAACTCACTCATCCGTGTCTACCTTTCTGGCCTTACGGGCCCTATGACTACGTCTAGGTGTTCCCCCAGATGGTACAGCAGAACTGGAGTTGATTCCTGCCCTGTTACTGGGGTCCCCGTCGGCGGCCGCTTCCTGGGGTGGCTCGGCCTGGATGGGCCAGGCCGCACCTCGGGCAATTGGGAGGCGTGGCGCCACCCTGTTCTGCCCGCTGCCCATCAGATGCAGTAGCCCAGGCGCGGTAGGGGGGGACGGCGGAAGTGGCGTGGGGTTCCGGGACCCCTGCAGGGGGACCTGGGATGGAGCCGCAGCACCTCCTCCCCCCCCCCCGGGGTGCCCGGTGGCCCCCGGGGCTCTCCATGGGATGGGGGTGCGGGCGGATCCAGCACCTGAGGCACTGGCATTACCTGGCGCTGCTAGTCCTGGAGGCCCACCCTGGTATCGACCAGGGTCTGGACATTCACGGCCATGGAGCTCAGGGAGTGTGCCATCCGTGTCTGGCTCTGTACAACACCATCCATCGCCCGGCCAATGGCGCTGATGCTGTCAGCGATGGCCTGCAGAGAATGGGCCATGGCCTGCTGGGACTGGGCCATGGCCTGCTGGGACTGGGCCGTAGCCTCCTGGGACTGGGTGAGGTTGTTGACCGCCTCTGCAATGTTCAGCTGGCTCTGGCCCATAGCTTCCTGTGCTACGGCAGTCCTGTCCTGGGCCGCGGAGGCCACGTGCCCGGATAGCCCCAGGCCTTGCAGGCTCAGACCTATGCCCGACACAATCGCCACCATTGTCTCCACCGTGGACGCCACCCGTGCGGTGTTGGCCTGTGTGGCACTCATGACCGGCACCATTTCCTGCTCCTGGACGCGGATGCACTCCTGCAATTGCGACTGCAGGTGCTTGAAGCCGGCAGTCACCTTCTCACACCCCTGGGTCCCCAACTGCATCGGGTCTGTGGGTGGGCACGGGAACTACAGGTACCCGGGACCCGTCCGGGCGACAGGTGTTTGCTGAGGCTGGGCTGCCCTCCCACCGTCCGGCCCTTCGGCTGCTCCTACCTCCACCTGCTGTACCGGAGTGGCTGTGTGGTGCGCACCAGTTAGTGTCCCAGAAGCCTCACCACTAACATGGCCAACCGAGGTGAGTGTCACTGCGATGGCGGGGGGTGGAGGAGATAGCTGTGACGCAGCCTCAGTGTCTTCATTGGACCTGTGGTCGGGGGTCCCCTGGGGTGCCATGTCCTGTCTGTCCGTCCCCTCCGTGTTGGTGTCGTGTTGTGCCCTTTCATGTCCGTCTGTCCCCTGTGTGCTGGTGTCTTGTGTGGTCGTGTAGTGTCCGTCTGTCCCCTGTGTGCTGGTGTCCTGTGTGGTTGTGTAGTGTCCGTCTGTCCCCTGTGTGCTGGTGTCCTGTGTGGTTGTGTAGTGTCCGTCTGTCCCCTGTGTGCTGGTGTCCTGTGTGGTTGTGTAGTGTCCGTCTGTCCCCTGTGTGCTGGTGTCCTGTGTCGTCACTGGACTGGACCGGGGGGCTGTTGTTGGAGCTGCCCTCCCCATCGCTGCTAGAGTCCCTGTGGGCTGGCCGCCCAGGCGCTGGCCGGGGGCGGTGTAAGCCTCATGCGCCCGGTTGGTCCGCGGCGGCTGGCCGTCCAGGTGCTGGATGCGGGCGGTGTCCGCCGGGTGCTCCAGGTCGGTCACCGCGTGGCCCTGCAACACACAATACACCATCATGGTTAGGCGGATGCAGGGGGGTGTGGTTCGTGGTACGGGGTGAGGGGAGAGGGCTGAGGGGAAAGGGCGAAGGGGAAAGGGCTGAGGGGAAAGGGCTAAGGGGAAAGGGCTGAGGGGAAAGGGCTGAGGGGAGAGGGCTGAGGGGAAAGGGCTGAGGGGGAGGGCTGAGGGGGAGGGCTAAGGGGAAAGGGCTGAGGGGAAAGGGCTAAGGGGAAAGGGCTGAGGGGAAAGGGCTGAGGGGAGAGGGCTGAGGGGAAAGGGCTGAGGGGGAGGGCTGAGGGGAAAGGGCTGAGGGGAAAGGGCTAAGGGGAAAGGGCTGAGGGGAAAGGGCTGAGGGGGAGGGCTGAGGGGGAGGGCTAAGGGGAAAGGGCTGAGGGGAAAGGGCTGAGGGGAAAGGGCTGAGGGGGAGGGCTGAGGAGAAAGGGCTGAGGGGAGAGGGCTGAGGGGGAGGGCTGAGGGGGAGGGCTGAGGGGAGAGGGCTGAGGGGGAGGGCTGAGGGGAAGGTGGCCAGGCAGGGGAGGGATCTCACTTGGTGGCACGCCCCCTCCCTCGGCATGGGCAATCTCCCGGTCCTCGGGTGCACCGGCTATGTCCAGTGCCCTCTGCTCGTGCACGGTGAGCTGGCGCAGGTCAGGTTCACCCCCTCCAGTTCGGGCTGCATGCAGTTGGATCTATGTTGGCATGGGTGCACAGGGCACAGGGCCAACGCGGCTTGTCTGGGTGGCTGCAGCCATGTGCCTCACGGCTGTGGTTGTACCATCCCCTGGGGAGGGGATGGGTGTCACACATGTGTGGGGTAGGGGGGTTGGTGCAATGGGAACACTGCTGGGTACTCACCCTGGCTGCCCTCAGTAGGTCATGGAGCTTTTTGCAGCACTGCTCGCCAGTCCTGGGTGTCACCGCGGTGGCACTCACGGCCGCGCCCACTTCCCTCCACAGACGCCGGGCCATGTTGGCTGGCCCCCTCCGACCGAGTCCTCGAGGGCATCCAGCAGCGCCGGCAGGTCGTGGTGTGTGAACCTGGGCGCTGCTCGGAGTGGTGCCATGGTCCCCCGTCGGCGGCTGTGCGCTTGCGTCACCTGTTGTGTGCCACGGCACCGTGTCGTTTACGTGGCACCGGATCTCTGACGCCTCTCCGAGGCCGCGCCCCCGCGCTTCCCACCACGCCCCTACTAGCCTCCTTGTAGGCCGGAGAATGCCATCTTGGAATGGGTGCTGGCAGCGAGGTAAAACGCGCCCGTTTTCCCGCCGGCGCCCGCACTTGGTCACCGGAGTGGAGAATCGCGGCCACAGTTTTTGTCTATGCTACCTTAGACTTGAAGCTGGTGGGATGCCTTTAAACTTTCCATCTCGGACTTCAACGCCGTTTGTTGCGCTGAGTCACCAATGGCTGTAATTCACCAGGTCGGAGGAAGAACCTTCTATTTTTCGTTCTTCGGTCGGTTTCACTTTGTCTTTTCTGCTGTTACCTTCAAATCTTCAAAGCTCCTGGTACCATGTTGTGTTCTGCGACCTTGTCCTTGCAATGATTCATACAGAACTGCTGATGACTTAACTAGAATGATGATTTATTGATTTGCACGTGGTAAGGTGACAGTGGGCAGGCTTATGACCATTAACAGCCTGTATCCTTAACCTGCACAGGTAGAAATTTGGTGTGCTGCAAATCGGATGGGGAATCCTAGAATCAGGTCCTGGGCACCATTTTAACACCACCATCGAGTCTCCCTGACCTAAAGAAAACCCAACCCAGCCTGTCTGAAGAAAGAATGGTAATACTAGATCATTTCATCCTCACAGTTAATAGCAGACCTGACACATCTGGTTCAGGGGCTGGTTTAGCACACTGGGCTAAATCGCTGGTTTTTAAAGCAGACCAAGGCAGGCCAGCAGCACGATTCAATTTCCGTATCAGCCTCCCTGAAGAGGCGCCGGAATGTGGCGACTAGGGGCTTTTCACAGTAACTTCATTGAAGTCTACTCTTGACAATAAGCGATTTTCATTTCATTTTCATTTCATCTTCCTGATGCACAAACAGCATTCCAATGCACTTACTCTATAGATCCAGCTGTCATTGCCTCCTGTAACCTGCCAAGAGTTATGAGCTCCAGGAAGCCTGTCCAGCAATAAAGATTTAAAAACCTGTGAATTCATTGACCTATCCACCTTCTGAAGCAGATCAGTCACAAACTGACCCACTGCTGTTAAAGACAGAATTGGGAACATTGGAAGCAAATTGGGGTTGGGTTTGAAATTTTAACAAGTTTTATTTCTCACTCAAGCCAATCCCATCCCTCAGTGAGGGTTCAAATTGCCCCCAAAACCAGTTCCATGTCCAGCAGCAACATGGAACTTGTATTTCTCCTACTGGACACAATTCACCATCACAAAGTTGTCCATAATTTGGCTTTAATTTGACAGTCAATTTCAAGGTCTTGAATGTCTATTTGGAAAACAGAAATATTGGGGCAGAAATAGAACTTACCGTCTCCTGCTTTGCACCCAAAGAATGGGAATCAGGCCTGTGAATTTTGCTTTGTGGTCTGTTGTTCTAAACCAGATGTGCACTGAGTCATCCAGGACATTTGCCTAAAATAGGCACTAGGCACTTTAATCAAGGTTCCAAGTTGTGGTGATATGCCCGTGAATAATATTGTATATACTTAGTAGTGTGACCTCCAACCAGCAGGTGGCGTCAGACTTTGGTCATGTGACATCCAGCTCTCGGCAGGTGGTTGTAAGGCGTACACCAGGGTCCATGATGCCATCACGTCTCTTCCAAGGAGTGCTAATTCTTTAACTGAGGGAATGCAGTAAGTGATAATCTGCAAGAGGTTTCCTTCCTCATGTTAACCTGATACTGCAAGTCTTCATGGGGTTGGCGGCCAATATTGAAGACTCCCAGAGTCACTTCTTAACAACTGTATTCCATTATGTACGTGAGTATTACAGGTTGCTGTTTGATTAGTCTCTGGGTCAGCTCTTCTAATTTTGCCATGCATTTGTAGATGTTAATGAGGAGGATTTTTCCAGATCAATTGAGCTGATTGTGCCTTTGTCTTTTTCAATCTGTAGCTCAATGCCACCCCATTTTATTCTTGTTTGACTTTTCTGTAGTAGTTTGATATAGTTGAATGGTTTGCGCGGCCATTTCAGAGGTCCGTTAAGAGTCAACCAAATTGCTGTGGGTTTGGAGTCACATGTCAACCAAGATGTACCAAGATGGCTGATTTCCTTCCCTAAAGGACTTAACTGAACCAGATGGGTTTTACAACAGTCAGATTGTTCAATGGTCATCATTACTGAGACTAACAGGGCAGCACAGTGGCACAGTGGGTTAGCCCTGCAGCCTCACGGCGCCGAGGTCCCAGGTTCGATCCCAGCTCTGGGTCACTGTCCGTGTGGAGCTGGCACATTCTCCCCATGTTTGGGTGGGTTTCGTCCCCACAACCCAAAAGATGTGCAGATTAGGTGGATTGGCCACGCTAAATTGCCCCTTAATTGGAAAAAATGAATTCGGTACTCTAAATTTATATTTAAAAAAAATTACTGAGACTAACGTTTTAACTCAAAAACAAAGGAGAGGAAGGGGGGCATTGAAATAGTTGTATAATATAATGTAAGCTAAGAAAAGCTGCTCCCATTAGTTGACTGTACAAGCAGTAAGGGGACACAGGTTTAGGGTTTTCTTGCAAGAAATCGAGATTGCGGGTTGTAAGAATCTCAGATAGGTAATTGGTGCAGTAAGGGTTAAAAGCCTGTGTTAGAGTGTGTTTGATTGCTGCAGGCATATTTTTAAAAGGATCATGATTTGAAACATTGTGAGCTAGGCGTGCAATTAAAGCATTGTGTAAAGTTCAGGCTAATGGAATTGGCGCCGGGGCACCAAAGGCCTTTCCCGCCAGCTGGCGGGGCGGAAATCAGTCCGGCGCGGGCCTAGCCCCTCAAGGTTAGGGCTCGGCCGCTCAAGATGCGGAGGATACCGCGCCTTTGGGGCGGCGCGATGCCGGACTGATTTGCGCCGTTTTTGGCACCGGTCGGCGGACATCGCGCCGGTTACGGAGAATTTCGCCCCAGATGTTTTCTTTCCTCGTTTAAATGGGGATAAAGATAACAAATAAGGGTATTGTATTCACTGGATTGAGTAGTTTTGTTTAAGGGGTAATTGTAAGCTATTTTATAGTGTGCATGTTAAAGATTTTAACACTGTGTTTGTTTGTTTTAAAATACCATGTCCTTATTTCTTCAAGCAATCACTCCTGGAGCAAAGTCTTACAAAAATAAGTATAAAATATTGGGTTTTGGTCCAGTATCCTATCCACTGCTGGGGTCTGGTCTGGGATTATAATAGGAAGAACTTTGTGTACAATGAGTGTTGGTGACATGGAACCCACTGCGACGAGGGCAGTGAAGTGAAGATGATGAATAATTTCAAAAGGAAATTTGATAGGTACTTGAGGCAAGTAAACTTTCAAGGCTATGGGCAGAGAACAGAGCAATGGGGTGCATTGGATTACTCGAGAAGGGAAAGCATGGACTAAAATAACCTTTGTTAGTGTTACAAGTAGGCTAACATTTTCTTTTTGAAAATATATTATTTAGGCATTTATCATTTTAACAATTTTAACAGCAAAGTATTTAACAGTAACAAAACACAAAATAACCAAGCCCATCCCCAACAACCAAACCTCACAAGTAGGTTAACATTAACAATGTAATGAAGTTACTGTGAAAATCCCCAAATCTCCACATTCCGCCGCCTATTCAGGTACACTGAGGGAGAATTTAGAATGTCCAATTCACCTAACAAGTATATCTTTCGGGATTTGTGGGAGGAAACCAGAGCACCCGGAGGAAACTCACGCAGACACGGGGTGAACGTACAGACTCCGCACGGACAGTGACCCAAGCCAGGAGTCGAACCCAGGGTTGAATAGCCTCCTTCTTTGCGAGAATAACTCTATGGCTGATATTTTTCAGAATAATATGGATAAAGCCAAATGGAGAAAGTTTTATGTATTGGAGTCATTAAACTTCACATGAGATTCAGGAATATCTTCCTTTTTAAAGTGCAACAAATTCAAACTGCTAAATGTACACATTTTAAAAATCCCTTGTTCCAGGTAAGAATTATCAGAAGTTTAAAGAGAAAGCATAAACCATCACTAGATGGCACACCAAGATCTCCAAAACAGAATAAAAATAGTACATCATGCAATATTTAATTGCACAACTCATGTTGTCTTCAAATTCTGAAGTTTCAACATTTCTTTGATTGGTTCACATGCAAAATTAAATGAATGGCATTGCATAATATTTTGCTATTCATTTTCATCCTCACTATCACTAAGGTGCAGATTTTAGCAGGAGTAGCTTTCTTAGTTTAACCATCCGCAATATCCAATTGCACTGAATGCATGAAAAGTAGAATTAACCATTGGGAGATGTACAACTGTTGTAATCAAGGCTGACTTCACTCTTGTATCTTTTTGAAATGCGGGGGGCGAATCAGCGGACAGAAGTTAAAGTCCGTTGCCGAGCGTGTTTAGCGTAGTGTTTCTCTGCAGCTGCAGTGCCAACAAACATCCTACAATCCAATGGTACTTTGCCGCTTTTTTGGGATCGGGGTTGCCATTTGTCCGGCTGTCCAGAAATTTCCCCTCCCCACCTCTTCAGGACCTTCCCTACTTTATTGAGCGCCCCCTCACCACCCCAACCTTGGGGAGGCTCTCGAGAACCCCCCCTCTCCAAAGTGGCAAGGCCCCCACAGGCCCAATCTCTGACAGTGTCAACCTGGAACCTGGGCACCCTGACACTATCAGTCTGGTACCCTGGCAGTGTCCCAGCACCCTGGCAGTGGCACCCGGGCACCATGGCACTGCACTGCCAGAGTGGCCAGGTTCCACTGACAGAGTACCAGGCTGGCAGTGAAAAGGTGTTCGGGTGCAAGGGGGAGTGCTAGGGTACCACCCTGCCTGTCCCCGACCGACCGGGGATCTCCAATGGCCTGGGAGAGCCCCACCAGGTGCCATTATGCCTGGTCCACGTTTGTGTGGACCAAATCTCTGAAGGCAGAAGGGCAGGTTAATAGGGTGGTGAAAAAGACATGTGGAAACTTGCCGTTATCAATCGAGGCATAGACTATAAAAGCAGGGTCAGGATATATAATGTATCACCGTCAATATGACGCGAGGCAGGTTGATGTAATGTCAATTGAAGGCTTTATTAAGCAGAACTTTATCCCCAGCAGCGTGGTTACAGAATGCAACTGCTGAGGGGAATGGAGGGAAAAACTGGGTTCTTATACCGGCATTTCTGGGTGGAGTCCAGTAGGTGGCAGATCCTATCAGGACCTGGCATCCCTCCACCAATAGCCTGTCGACACGTGGTGTACCGTATTACCCCTAATACATACCACCACATTCATCCCTTGTTGAAAAAAAACTCGGCGGGATGGTGGTTCGCATGGTTTTAGGGGTTTACAGAGTCGGTACTGTGCCGTAACTGTGAACAAAACACAAAATTATCGCTTCAACTGGGCCAACGGGCCAAACAGGGTCGGCATGATGCCATAACTATAACAAGACACAATAACGGAAAACGTTGAGAGTTAAAGTGATTCGATGAGCCGGATGGGCGCCCTGGTTGTCCTTTCCGATCGTCTCGGGCGTGGTGGTGATGGCGCTGGCTCGAGTCCCGTCGACTCTGGGAGCGTAGCGCTGTCCCCTGTGCCCTTACTCCTGGGCGGATCTGGGAGGAGAAACAAACCCCCCGGGAAGGGGGTGGCTGCAGGATGAACTGGCGGGAGTGAGGAGGTGGTGATTGGCGTTGGGGGTGTGTGGGTAACTCCGGCGGGCCCCAGATCTCGCAGGGAGACCGTGTCCTGTCGCCCATCGGGGTACTCCACATAGGCGTATTGCGGGTTGGCGTGAAGGAGATGCACCCGTTCCACCAACAGATCTGACTTGTGCGCCCGCACATGTTTCCGGAGCAGAATGGGTCCCGGAGCTGCTAGCCAGGTCGGAAGTGGCGTTCCAGAGGAGGACTTCCGAGGAAAGAGGAGGAGGCGCTCGTGAGGCGTTTGATTCGTGGTGGTGCACAGCAGGGACCGGATAGAGTGAAGGGCATCCGGGAGGACTTCCTGCCAGCGGGAAATTGGGAGGCTCCTAGACCGGAGGGCCAGCAGGACGGCCTTCCAGACCGTTCCATTCTCCCTTTCTACCTGCCCGTTCCCCCGGGGGTTGTAACTGGTCGTCCTGCTCGAGGCTATGCCCCTGCTGAGCAGGAATTGACGCAGTTCGTCACTCATAAAGGAGGACCCCCTGTCGCTATGGATATAGTCGGGGAAACCGAACAGTGTAAAAATGGTACCGAGGGCTTTAATGACCGTGGACACGGTCATGTCGGGGCAGGGGATGGCAAAAGGGAAACGGGAGTATTCGTCAACAACGTTCAGGAAGTACGCGTTGCGATCGGTGGAGGGGAGGGGGCCTTTGAAATCCAAACTGAGGCGTTCAAAGGGTCGAGAGGCCTTAACCAGGTGCGCTCTATCTGGCCTGAAAAAGTGCGGTTTGCACTCAGCGCAGATCTGGTAGTTTCTGGTGACTGTTCGGACGTCCTCGACGGAGTAAGGGAGGTTGCGGGCCTTAAGGAAGAGGTAGAAACGAGTGACCCCCGGGTGGCAGAGGTCCTCGTGGAGGGCTTGTAGATGGTCCACTTGTACATTGGCACATGTGCCGCGAGATAGGGCATCGGATGGCTCGTTCAGCTTTCCGGGACGATACAAGATCTCATAATTGAAGGTGGAGAGTTCGATCCTCCACCGCAAGATCTTGTCGTTCTTGATCTTGCCCCGCTGTGCATTATCGAACATGAAGGCAACCGACCGTTGGTCAGTGAGGAGAGTGAATCTCCTACCGGCCAGGTAATGCCTCCAGTGTCGCACAGCTTCCACTATTGCTTGTGCCTCCTTTTCCACTGAGGAGTGGCGGATTTCTGAAGCGTGGAGGGTTCGGGAGAAGAAGTCCACAGGTCTGCCTGCTTGGTTGAGGGTGGCCGCCAGAGCTACATCCGATGCGTCGCTCTCGACCTGGAAGGGGAGGGACTCGTCGATGGCGCGCATCATGGCCTTTGCGATATCCGTTTTGATGCGGCTAAAGGCCTGGCATGCCTCTGTCGTCAGGGGAAAAGTAGTGGACTGGATTAGTGCACGGGCCTTGTCTGCGTACTGGGGGACCCACTGGGCGTAATAAGAAAAGAAGCCCAGGCAACGTTTCAGGGCTTTGGCACAGTGGGGGAGAGGGAACTCCATGAGGGGGCGCATGCGTTCAGGGTCGGGGCCTATCACTCCATTACGCACTACGTAGCCCAGGATGGCTAGACGATCGGTGTGGAACACGCATTTTTCTTTGTTGTAAGTGAGGTTCAGGGCGTGAGCGGTCTGGAGGAATTTTTGGAGGTTGGCGTCGTGGTCCTGCTGGTCGTGGCCGCAGATGGTGACGTTGTCAAGATACGGGAACGTGGCCCGTAAACCATGCTGGTCAACCATTCGGTCCATCTCTCGTTGGAAGACCGAGACTCCGTTCGTGATGCCGAATGGAACCCTTAAAAAGTGGTATAGCCGCCCGCCTGCTTCGAAGGCAGTATAGTTGCGGTCACCGGGACGGATGGGGAGCTGGTGGTAGGTGGTCTTGAGGTCCACGATGGAAAAGACCTTGTACTGTGCAATCCGATTGACCATGTCGGATATGCGGGGGAGAGGGTACGCATCTAGCTGAGTGTACCTGTTGATGGTCTGACTATAGTCGATGACCATCCTCTGTTTCTCCCCGGTCTTAACAACTGCCACCTGGGCTCTCCAGGGACTGTTGCTAGCCTGGATGATGCCTTCCTTCAGCAGCCTCTGGACTTCGGACCGGATAAATGCTCGGTCCTGGGCGCTGTACCGTCTGCTCCTTGTGGCGACGGGTTTGCAATCCGGGGTGAGGTTCACAAACAAGGAAGGCGGTTCAACCTTGAGGGTCGCGAGGCCGCAGACAGTCAGTGGGGGTATAGGGCCGCCAAATTTAAATGTTAAACTCTGGAGGTTGCATTGGAAGTCCAACCCTAGGAGTGTGGGCGCACAGAGATGGGGGAGGACATACAGCCGGTAATTTCGGAACTCCCTGCCCTGCACCGTTAGGTTAGCGATGCAGAACCCCGTGATCTGAACGGAGTGGGATCCCGCCGCCAGAAAAATTTTCTGGGTGCTTGGCCGAATTACGAGGGAACAGCGCCTTACCGTGTCCGAATGAATGAAGCTCTCCGTGCTCCCAGAGTCGATAAGACACAGCGTCTCATAGCCATTCACTAGGACTGTAGTGGTTGCAGTCTGGAGTGTCCCGGGTCGTGACTGGTCGAGGGTCGTCGAAGCCAGACGTGGTTGTTGAAGTTGAGCATCGTAATCAGGTAGTCTGTGGCCGTCTGTGTCGGGGTCCTTCAGCCAAGATGGCGGCGTCCACGGATCGAGCGCGGTCGGGGGTGGACTAAAGGGCGGCGCCCATCTCTCCCTCGTGGCGTCCGGGGTCCAAAATGGCGGCATCCGTTGGTCACACGTGGATCGCTGGGGGTGCTGGGTCTGTGGTCCCGTTTCTTCCCCGGAGATAGCGGCGACCCCGCGGGACATGCACACCCTCACGTAGTGGCCTTTCTTCCCGCAGCTTTTGCAGGTAGCTGCGCGGGCCGGGCATCGCTGCCGAGGGTGTTTCGGCTGGCCGCAAAAATAGCAGCGGGGTCCCCCCCGGTTGGTCTGGTGTTTTGGCCGTGCAGGTTTGCGGGGGTGGGGGGGGTGTCAGAGAGTCGACCGCAGCGGGGGTCCATGGAGCCCAAGGGGCTGTAGTGCGGTTGGGGGCGTAGGCGCGGGCGTTACGCGAGGCCACATCGAGGGATGCCGCCAGGGCCCGAGCTTCTGTAAGTCCCAGAGATTCTTTCTCCAGAAGCCTCTGGCGGATCTGGGAAGAGGCCAAACCTGCCACATACGCATCGCGGACCAGGAGCTCTGTGTGTTCACTCGCTGTTACCGTTTCGGGCAGTTGCAGTTTCGACCCAGGATCTGCAGGGCGTTATAAAACTCGTCCAGCGATTCCCCCGGAAATTGCCGTCGTGTGGCGAGCTGGTAGCGAGCAAAAACCTGGTTGGTGGGCCGGATGTAGATATCCTTCAGCGCGGCGATGGCACCGGTGAAACCGTCCTCGTCCTCGATAAGGGAGTAGACGTCAGGACTCACCCTGGAATAGAGGACCTGCATCTTTTGTTCGTCAGTCGGTGTGCCGGGGGCCGTTCGGAGGTAGCCCTCAAAGCATGCCATCCAGTGTTTGAAGATAGAGGCCGAGTTAGCTGCTTGGGGTGCGATGCGCAGGCACTCCGGGGTGATTCGGAGCTCCATGTTCCCACGTCGTTTTCTTCAATTTAAATTCTGCTTAATAAATTGTAGCACCGTCAATATGACGCGAGGCATGTTGAGGTAATAGAACATAGAACATAGAACATAGAACAATACAGCGCAGTACAGGCCCTTCGGCCCACGATGTTGCACCGAAACAAAAGCCATCTAACCTACACTATGCCATTATCATCCATATGTATATCCAATAAACTTTTAAATGCCCTCAATGTTGGCGAGTTCACTACTGTAGCAGGTAGGGCATTCCACGGCCTCACTACTCTTTGCGTAAAGAACCTACCTCTGACCTCTGTCCTATATCTATTACCCCTCAGTTTAAAGTTATGTCCCCTCGTGCCAGCCATATCCATCCGCGGGAGAAGGCTCTCACTGTCCACCCTATCCAACCCCCTGATCATTTTGTATGCCTCTATTAAGTCTCCTCTTAACCTTCTTCTCTCCAACGAAAACAACCTCAAGTCCGTCAGCCTTTCCTCATAAGATTTTCCCTCCATACCAGGCAACATCCTGGTAAATCTCCTCTGCACCCGCTCCAAAGCCTCCACGTCCTTCCTATAATGCGGTGACCAGAACTGTACGCAATACTCCAAATGCGGCCGTACCAGAGTTCTGTACAGCTGCAACATGAACTCCCGACTCCGGAACTCAATCCCTCTACCAATAAAGGCCAACACTCCATAGGCCTTCTTCACAACCCTATCAACCTGGGTGGCAACTTTCAGGGATCTATGTACATGGACACCTAGATCCCTCTGCTCAGCCACACTTTCAAGAACTTTACCATTAGCCAAATATTCCGCATTCCTGTTATTCCTTCCAAAGTGAATCACCTCACACTTCTCTACATTAAACTCCATTTGCCACCTCTCAGCCCAGCTCTGCAGCTTATCTATATCCCTCTGTAACCTGCTACATCCTTCCACACTATCGACAACACCACCGACTTTAGTATCGTCTGCAAATTTACTCACCCACCCTTCTGCGCCTTCCTCTAGGTCATTGATAAAAATGACAAACAGCAACGGCCCCAGAACAGATCCTTGTGGTACTCCACTTGTGACTGTACTCCATTCTGAACATTTCCCATCAACCACCACCCTCTGTCTTCTTTCAGCTAGCCAATTTCTGATCCACATCTCTAAATCACCCTCAATCCCCAGCCTCCGTATTTTTTGCAATAGCCTACCGTGGGGAACCTTATCAAACGCTTTGCTGAAATCCATATACACCACATCAACTGCTCTACCCTCGTCTACCTGTTCAGTCACCTTCTCAAAGAACTCAATAAGGTTTGTGAGGCATGACCTACCCTTCACAAAGCCATGCTGACTATCCCTGATCATATTATTCCTATCTAGATGATTATAAATCTTGTCCCTTATAATCCCCTCCAAGACTTTACCCACTACAGACGTGAGGCTCACCGGTCTATAGTTGCCGGGGTTGTCTCTGCTCCCCTTTTTGAACAAAGGGACCACATTTGCTGTCCTCCAGTCCTCTGGCACTATTCCTGTAGCCAATGACGACATAAAAATCAAAGCCAAAGGTCCAGCAATCTCTTCCCTGGCCTCCCATAGAATCCTAGGATAAATCCCATCAGGTCCCGGGGACTTATCTATTTTCAGCCTGTCCAGAATTGCCAACACCTCTTCCCTACGTACCTCAATGCCATCTATTCTATTAGCCTGGGGCTCAGCATTCTCCTCCACAACATTATCTTTTTCCTGAGTGAATACTGACAAAAAATATTCATTTAGTATCTCGCCTATCTCTTCAGACTCCACACACAATTTCCCATCCCTGTCCTTGACTGGTCCTACTCTTTCCCTAGTCATTCGCTTATTCCTGACATACCTATAGAAAGCTTTTGGGTTTTCCTTGATCCTTCCTGCCAAATACTTCTCATGTCCCCTCCTTGCTCGTCTTAGCTCTCTCTTTAGATCCTTCCTCGCTACCTTGTAACTATCCATCGCCCCAACCGAAACTTCACACTTCATCTTCACATAGGCCTTCTTCTTCCTCTTAACAAGAGATTCCACTTCCTTGGTAAACCACGGTTCCCTCGCTCGACGCCTTCCTCCCTGTCTGACCGGTACATACTTATCAAGAACACGCAGTAGCTGATCCTTGAACAAGCCCCACTTATCCAGTGTGCCCAACACTTGCAGCCTACTTCTCCACCTTATCCCCCCCAAGTCACGTCTAATGGCATCATAATTGCCCTTCCCCCAGCTATAACTCTTGCCCTGCGGTGTATACTTATCCCTTTCCATCATTAACAATGTCAATTGAAGGCTTTATTAAGCAGAACTTTATCCCCAGCAGCGTGGTTACAGAATGCAACTGCTGAGGGAAATGGAGGGAAAAACTGGGTTCTTATACCGGCATTTCTGGGTGGAGTCCAGTCGGTGGCAGATCCTATCAGGACCTGGCATCCCTCCACAAATAGCCTGTCGACACGTGGTGTACCGTATTACCCCTAATACATACCACCACAGGTAACAACACCTCCTCTACAATACTCTTCAACATTGGGACCCTGCAAGGTGGTGTGTTCAGTATTGTCCTCCTTATACACACTGTACTCTACTGTACTCCTTATACACACACGACTGTGTGGCAAAATTTGACTCCAATTCTATCTATCATTTTCCAGATACAATTGTGGTGGGTTGTATCTCAAACAACGACGAGTCAGAGTATAGAAGGGAGATAGATCACTTGGTTGCATGGTGTACCGAAAACAACCTCTCTCTCAATGTCAGCAAAACCAACAACTGATCATTGACTTCAGGAAGCATAGTATGACCCCACCACCCCGTCTACATCAATGGCTCTGAAGTGGAGATGGTCGATAGCTTTGAATTCCTGGGGGTCACCATCACCAACAGTCTGTCCTGGTCCATTTGCGTTGATGCATTCCAGACCATCACCACCCTCTGGGTAAGAATGATTTTCCTCAAATCCTTCTAAACCGCCTGCTCCTCACCTTAAACTTGTGTCACCTCGTAACTGACCGTTCAACTGAGGGGAACAGCTGCTCCTTAGCCACTCTATCCAAAGTCTCGACTTCCTATGGAAGCTAAAGAAATTCGACGTGTCTGCGACTCTCACAAATGTCGACAGATGTGCCATAGAGACCATCCTAGCCGGCTGCATCACAGTTTGGTATGGCAATTGCTTGGTCCACGATTGCAAGATACTGCAGAGTGTGGTGAACTCAGCCCAACGCATTACACAAGCTACCCTCCCATTGATTCTGTCTACACCTCTCGCTGTCTCAGGAAGGCAGATAACATTATCAGAGACCCCTCCCACCCAGGCTTTGCCCTCTTCCAGACCCTTCCATCAGGCAGAAGATGCAAAGATCTGAAGACTCGCACATCCAGACTTAGGAACAGCTTCTTCCCCACAGTTACCAGACTCCACAATGACTCTCCCTCGGACTGATCTGTTCCTTGTAAGAGCCCTGGGTGGGATTCTCTGATCCTGAGGCTAAGTGTTGATGCCGTTGTAAACGCCATTGCGTTTCTCAACATGGCCTCAGGAGCAGCGATTCTGACCCCTACAGGGGGCCAGCACGGCACTGGAGTGACCCACGCCGCTCCAGCTGCCGGTCCCTGGCATCAGATGGGTGCCGTGGGTCTGCGAATGTGCAGTGGGACCGGCACCAGTGCGCGCATGCGCAATGGCTGACTTCTCTGCGCCCCGATGCGTAGGGCTACAGGGGCTGGCACGGAACAAAAGGGGCCCCAGCCCATGAGGCCGGCCCACTGATCATTAGGCCCCGATCGTGGGCCAGGCCACAGCGGAGGAGCCCCCCGGGGTTGGACCCCCCTCACCCCCCACCAGGCCACCCCCGGATGCATGCACGCCGAGGTCCCGCCGGGTAAGAGCAGGTGTGAACAGCGCCGGCAGGACTCGGATTTCTTTGCGTGGCCGAGCATCGCCGGGGGGGGGACCGCACCGGCGCGCCAATGGCGCCGATTCTCCGCTCTCCGGAGAATCAACGGACCGGCGTCAGGGCGGCGTGGCGCGATTCGCGCCCGTCCCGCCAATTCTCCGGCCCGGCCTGGGCTGAGAGAATCCTGCGCCCTGTTCACGACCCTCTATGCTGCTCTTGCTTATGTCGTATTTGCTTTGTTATTTTGCACTTGTTCCACATGTAATTAATTATTTATTTGTTAATGTACTGTTGTTATGGGCCAGGGTTTAGAGAACCCCAACGTGTATCATGGAGTTCACCTGACCCACAACTTTTAATAGATTGTGGTATGGGGAGCACACGGCCCACTCTACAGGTGTGGTACAGCAGAAATGGAAAAGTATTTTTTAAAAGCAAAACAATGTTTATTCTATGAACTCACGTTAACCTTTTCAAAACATACAGTGAACATCTTAGCAACCATTAATTCAAATACAACCCCCAAAGAATACAACACTAAGTAATTCTCAATAACTTCCCAAACAACATCCAGACAAAAGAAACATCTTTTAACAGAAGCACATTAGGTTTACATTCATTACTGAGAACATTTATAATTCTGAATTCACCAAATGATCAAGAGATAGTCTTTTGATGGCAGAGAGAACAGCAGTACACCTGCTTGGTCTGGCTTCAGCTCCAACACTGAAAAAAAAACCACACCCTGCAGCCGGGCAAAAACAAAAGTAAAAAGCTGACAGACAGCCCAGCTCCACCCACTCTCTGACATCACTGCAATAGTAAACACCCATTTCTTAAAGGTACTCTCACTACAGATATTTATATACACACCCATTTATAAACACCCATTACCTAAAGATACTCTCACATGACACTGTGTACTTTTCACATTCACTGTAACTATCTACTTTTTTCATCTACTATGTACGTACTTGTACATTTCCTTGGCTGCAGAAAAATACTTTTCACTGTACTTCAATACATGTGAAAATAAATAAATCAAATCAAATCAAATCATGTTGGAGTTGTGCAGAACTTTTGTGAGGCCACAGCTGGAGTACTGTGTGCAATTCTGGTCACCACATTATAGGAAGGATGTAATTGTACTGGAGAGTGTGCAGAGGAGATTCATCAGGATGTTGCCTGGGATGGAACATTTAAGTTATGAAGAGAGGTTGGTTAGGCTTGGGTTGTTTTCGCTGAGCAGAGAAGACTGAGGGGTGACCTAATCAAGGTGAACAAGATTATGAGGGGCATGGACAGAGTGGCGAAGGAGCAGCTGTTCCCCTTCATTGAAGGGTCAGTTACGAGGGGACACAAGTTTAAGATGAGGAGCAGGAGGTTTAGATGGATTTGAAGAAAATCATTTTTACCCAGAGGATGGTGATGGTCTGGAATGCACTACCTGGGAGGATGGTAGAGGCGGGTTGCCTCACATTCTTTAAAAAGCCTGGATGAGCACTTGGCATGTCATAACATTCAAGGCTGTGGGCCAAGTGCTGGAAAATGGGATTAGGTGGGCAGGTCAGGTGTTTTTCATGCGTTGTTGCGACGAGATGGGACGAAGGGCTTCTTATTATTATAGCACTGTATTATTCTGTGATTCTGAGTACTAAACGGTGCCCTGGTGAGCTCTCCCAAGCGCGGCCTTTGAGGCCTGGGCACTGGGTAAATCCTCACTTCAATATTCAGATCTGGATCCTGTCCGGCGAAGGCGAGATCCAGGTCGTGCCCGGTGGAGTGAGTCAGGTGACTCGCGATTGGTCCGGCACGGAACCCATTTTGGGGCTGGCGTGATTCACCCTTTGCGCCCAGCTCTGCATCGGGCGCAGCGGCGTCACTGAATCACACCCTTGATCTTCTTTGCCCAATGTCCTTCTGTGCCCTCTGTTGAGGTGATCCTCCACATCCAAGGGTTAGAAAGGGAAAAACTTTCTTTAATCAACTGAGCACTGAAATATGAAATCACTTCAGTTCTGTGTTGCTTTCTTTAAATGCAGCACCCCCAATGCAGCTTCTTAAATGCAATGGGATGGATGCAAGACTGATCCTTCATTCATTTCAATGGACACTTCTCAGTTGCATTTTCTTTTGTTCATTCATAGGATGTGGATGCCGCCGACAGGGCCAGCATTTGTTGCTCATCGCTTTAAAAGGTTGTGATGAGCTGCCTTCTTGTGTCACTGCAGTTCATGTGGTGAAGGAACCCAGAATAGTGTGAGGAAGGACATTTCCAGGATGTTCCAAGAAGTTCCAGCAACGATGAAGGAACAGTGATGTATTTCCATGTGAGGGTGGTGTATGGTTGTCAGTGCAGTACAACTTGTTTGGCTATCCATGTGTACCAAGGCCTTCTCTTACACATTTCAGAATAAAATCAGGAATGGGGGAGATTAAAGAGTGGCACCGGGTCTTGATACCCACTTGTACCCTGGTTTCTAAGTTGCGCATTATGTAGTGATGCGTCCATCAATTCACTCGAAGACACGTGGAGAAGTAAACCGTGGTTTTAATCAGCTTAGAACTGTGCCTGCCTGCGACCGGTACAATACTGAAGGCGGCCCTGCAGGTCAGCTGCTGTTATACTTCCTCTAAAGGGGCGGAGCCATGGGCAGAGCCCATACATGCCCCAACATATCCCCCTGTGGGTGAATCCACACAATGGCCCATAGGTGGAGCCCACAGGGTTAATAACATAACATAACATAATACAGTGCACTGGTGAATTATCAGTAATTATACATTCACCACATGTAGCATGTGATGATGAAGAACATTCCAGATGGAAACTGCAGAGTCAGAATGTTGGTAACTTGATAACAAAACCCCATTCATTACCTTTTGAGCTGATAATTTTGTGGATCCTTGCATGTTAAACCAAGCATGAGAAACTCAATTTACACAGTCCAAAAATGGACATTAATTTCAAAAAAATAGTTTCAAATCAATGCATGAGATCTTCAATTGTAAATTGAAAAGTGACATTCTGATCTTTTAAAAGGTGAATTTTCTGATATAAAGCCGACTATAATGGAGAAAATGCAGAAATGTTTTCAATGACGCATATTGTGACCTATCCAAATGACATGATTTGACTTGGGGCCGATTTAAACATTTGATTTGGGCGATTTGACTTTTGGACCCAATCTACGAGACCGTCCATGATTAAAGATCATTTGAACATTAACTATTCAAGCAAATAGTGGAACATCAGTTGTTATAAATCCATGTTTTAAAACTTTGGTTTTAAAAAATGATATACCTTTGAATGAACTTTATTGCCCATTACTTAGATAAAGAATGCAAAGTGCCAACAAACATCGAAAACAAAATAACCAGGCTTGAAATTATCACTGGTGGCTTTTAGCATTATTTGCTTTGGATAGGTCACAATATGAGGCATTGAAAGCATTTCTGATTTTTTTCCCATTATAATTTGGTCCCTGTTAGATAGTCCACTTTTTGAAAGTTACTTTTAGAGATCTATGATGCACTATTAACCCACACCCAAACTTCATGCTGCCTGCTAATTTAAATATGCTGAGTGGCTCCATTTAAGTTTCACTTAATGTTAGTTTGTACTACTTGAGGCCAACCTGCATCTCTTAAAGGGAAGGGGCATTTTGGCTGCAGCAAATCCAGAATCTGTTTGTGAAAGAGATGTTTAATAGAAAGAAGAGGTAATATGTTACCAAGGGACAAAAGACATGCTCCAATGATGCAGCACTGGAGGCCTAGGTGCAGGAGATGGACAGAAGTAGAGAGATCCTTTTCCCACAAGGTCCAGGCCCTCGAGGTAGACACTAGAAAAGCACCATTTCCTGCTAACTTAACCCAGTTTAAACAATTTTGCAAACCACCTAACACTTTTATAAAATCCGACAGTGAGTTGAAATTAATCAGCAGCTAGTTGGCAAGTAGTTGATGATGCCTTTAAATAGAACTGATGGGGAGTCCTTCCTACTGCTGAAAACATGTTCACCTTTGTGTATTTAATCATAGGATTACATAGGATATGTGACACAGAAACAGGCCATTCAGCCCAACCTATCCATGCCAGTGTTTATGCTCCACTCGAGTCTTCTCCCATCTTTTCTGATTTAAATCTATTATTGGAACCGTCCATTCCCTTCTCCCTCATGTGCGTATCTAGTTTCTGCTAACGGGCACTTATATACACTTCAACCACTCCCTGTGGTAGCAAGCTCCACAAGATTACCACTCCTTGCATGAACAAGTTTATTCTGAGTTCCCAATTGGATTTTTTGGTGACTATCTTATATTGATGGCCTCCGCTTTTGCTTTTTTCCCCAAAGGAAGCATTCTCTTTGTCAAAATCTTGTCTTAATTTTAAAGATCAATGATTTCTTGATATGTATATCCACAGATTTTTGGTATTCGCCTTGTAAATCTTCTCTGCTCCCTCCCGGTGCCTAAATGTCATTTTTATAATATGATGACCAGAACTACAAGCAGTACTCTAAATGTGGATGAACCAAGATTGGATACCGGTGTAGCATATGTTCTCCACTTTTCAATTCCTTCCAGAAATCTGTTGGCTGGGAAATGCCGCACAAGTCCCACCTTGAGCCCTGGAATGATCCCAAGGCGTAAAGGTTCAGGGCTGCGGTGACCCTTGCGGCCACCGGTAGTGGGTGTCCTCTTCCTCCATGTACTGACAAGTCCACAAGGACATGGCACCGGTGCTGAGGCGGAGCCTCCTGCGGCACACGCAGTCCGACATCTCCTCAAATGACCAGCGACGCCTCTACATCTTGGGCCATTGGCGGCCTCCCCCTCTGGGTCCCTCCCTAAACTGATGGGCAGCCAAGTCCTCAAGGTGTGGGGCGGGTTCCTGCACATGGGCTGCCACCTCGTGCCTCTGCCGCCTCTGCTGCCGCCGCTTTCTCCAGCATCTGGCCGCTTGGATTACCAACACTACCCCGAAGCTGCTGTGGGGTCCATAATATCATCCATACTAATATCTGTAAGGAAATGGAGAAGGTGTGAGACCGACAGTCATTTATGGCTTCCACCCTGTTATACTCTAATCCCCCAAGCCTCCTGATAATTACATTCCCCACCACTTCGCAGGGCGGCATCCAATGACCCGCTGGTGCTGGACACCGTGCCCTGCGTACGTATCCCTGGCCACAGCGGGGGCCCCTGTGCATTGAACACCAGGCCCCAGATCTCCACCGGAACAGAACTGGGACCGGGCCTGGGTATCCCGCCGAATTACACACCCACCCTCTGGTCGCGGGGGTGTCCTCAGTCCTTCGGCCCACCTCTAGGGTGTATGATTGTTGGCTGCTGCCCCCTGTGGTTGTGCACCCTCCAGTGTTCAGACATTGCTTCTGGGCCGCAAAGTCTGTTTGGGGTTTCAGGCAGTCCCACCCGCCTGTGACATGACACGTTTACCCACTTGCGAGCTGTTGAGAACTCTCATTACTATCATTGCCAATTCCCAACAAGAGATAGATGGGGGTTAAAGTGACCTGCACCATATTACCACAGATGGGGGTCTGTCTTGGGGGTGCTTGGTGGAAAAGACAGGCAGAGCTGAAGTCCCCCCTGGTATGTGTATACACGATCCAGGGGGCGGCATGCCAGACCTGCAGGCGTTAGGTCACTGCCCCTCCAGCCCAGGGGCAACCCCCCACTGGTGGTGGCCGACACCCCCGACTGGACCGACTCCCCGCCCCTCCCGGGTACTCCCATCCTCCCCCCCCCCCCCGCCCCCCCCAACCCCGAGCACTGGGTGGCTCTGGCTGACTGGCTATTTAGCAAGATGGCTACTCCCATCCTCTGATCCCCACAGCAACCATTTCACCAGCTTCCCATTTTGAAATAGGTGTGCTAGAGGACATCCATGTGACCGCTCGCTATGGAGCTGGTTAGGTCATGGGAAGCCGTTAAATAGTGGGTTCTTCCTGCTAATGGGATGGAGATTGGGCTTAATTGGTGGTTATTGGTTTCTCGCCATGCTACAGCAGGATCCGGATCTCACCAATGGGAGCGGCTGGTTAGATTGGAAACCAATTAGCGTCACGCGCGCTTCCCGATTTCGGACTCTCACATGATCAAACCGGCCCACTCAGATTCACGTGTAGCACGGCCTTAAGACTATGCCCAAATATTCATGTTCCTTTGGTAATAGGGTTGATTTAAATTTTTAACAAGAACATTGGCCTGCGTTCTCACCTGGATGAGATATTTCTTGATTACGCTGAGATATGTCAGCTTTCTTCTGCTGTTGACACTATGATCGGAATTTTCTATTTGGGAGACTATGGGCGGGATTCTCCATCCCGCTGCACCTGGGGCGGTATTCTCCATTGCCCAACTCCAATATTGTAATCAGCGATCGGGAGGAGAATGGGCTCCGACGCCGAAATTGGGTCCGGGATATTTGACACCGGTCAGCCATGCTCCACCCCCATGGAAGTGCCGTAATTGTCTTGCACGCCGCATGCTGTTGGAGTATCACCCGGCACAGCTGCTAGCCCCTCACCGGTCCTGGAAGCGACTTTGGCATCTTAAAACGCCCGCAAATTCACCTTTGAGCTGGCACTTAGCCGCTGAAACGGAGAATCCAGCCCCAGATTTCTGGTGCGGTATGCCCCTGGAATTCTCCATCTTGCCAGCCGGCCAATGTGGTTTCCCATTGTGAGCAGCCCCACGCCGTTGGCAACTCCCCGGGCTGCCGGCGCAATGGAGAATCCAAATAGCGGAGAATCCAGCCCTGTGTTATCCTGCTGGAGATGAATCACACCTGCTTTGTGCTTGCCCTTGGAGTACAGGGAGGAGATGGCGTAATGGCATTGTCACTAGACTAGTAATCCATAGGCCCAGTGTAATGCTCTGGGGTCCCGGGTTCGAATGCCGCCATGGCAAATGGTGAAATTTGAATTCAATAAAAAAATCGGGAATTAGGCCTAATGATGACCATGAAACCATACAGCAATTGCCAATGGTTTCATGGTCATCATTAGACGTAATTCCCGATT
This sequence comes from Scyliorhinus torazame, assembly GCF_047496885.1. Taxonomy (NCBI): domain Eukaryota; kingdom Metazoa; phylum Chordata; class Chondrichthyes; order Carcharhiniformes; family Scyliorhinidae; genus Scyliorhinus; species Scyliorhinus torazame. The sequence continues at coordinate 101,340,435 of NC_092715.1, read as the reverse complement.
TTCACTAATGTCCTTCAGGGAAGGAGATTTGCTGTCTTTACCTGCTCTGGCCCACATGTGGCTTCAGAGCCACACAGTGATGTGGTTGACTCTTAACTGCTCCCCTCTGAAATGACCTAGCAAGCCACTCAGTTCAAGGGCAATTAGGGATGGGTAACAAATGCTGACCCAGCCAGTGATGCCCACATCCCAAGAACGAATTAAAAGAAATCCGGAAGCAATTCACAATCCTTTGCCATGCAGAGTTATGCCTGAGAAACCTCACTGAGATCCCAGTGGAGCCCTGGATCGAGCCACTCACAAAGAAGTTCAGAGCAGCTGTCACTTTGAGAACCACTGGTAATGGATGGCCCCCCCACTCTCTGTGGCATCAACTCCTCCTGGACAATGTGGTATGTGTGAGCCACCACATCCCTAGACATGCAAAGACATTGGTGGCACTGTCTCTCACTCATCTGGAGCTATGAGAAGTGTCTTCTCTACACCAGATTTGCCGGATGCCTTTGCTCAATGGTCCTGAGAACCTCAGCTTCTGGGTGTTGATGAGGCCCCACAGGCCCTTGTGCCCCAGGATAAGGCTCTTCCCTTTCCCCAGCCCTGCGACAACTGGCCCTTCTTCTCTTCCTTTTAAGTTGCCTAATTTTCCAGGATACAGGCAATGTTAGCTGGTCCATTTATTTTTCCCCATGCTCGTCTCTGCAGGAACATTGAACAGAAACATGAGTAAGCATGAACCTGCAAAGGTCATTTTCCTGTTGCTTACTAGGGAGCCAAAGGTTACTTTCGTCCGAGCCATTACACCCCCAATTAGTCCCTTTACATTGCTATTATCGGCTTAAGTGCTTTGTAACAAGATTATATATGAAAGAATTCTGCCAGATAGAACAAAGAACAATACAGCACAGGAACATGCCCTTCAGCCCCCCAAGCCTGTACCGGTCATGATCCCAACCTTTGCCAAACTCCTCAGGACTTCCTTGTGCTGTGTCCCTCTGTACCCATCCTATCCATGTGTTTGTCAAGATGCCTTTTGAATGCCGTTAATGTATCTGCTTCCACAACCTCCCTTGGCAACACATTCCAGGCACTCACCACCCTCTGTAAAAAAAGCTGCCTCACACATCTCTGCTAAACTTTACCCCATGGACCTTAAACCTATGCCCCTAGTGACTGACCCCTCCATGCTGGGAAAGAGTGCCTGCCCATCCACTCTATCCATGTCTCTCATAATCTTGTAGACCTCTTATCAGGTCGCCCCTCAATCTCCATCGTTCTAATGAAAACAGTCCGAGTCTATTCAGCCTCTCCGCATAGCTAACACCCCCCCCCCCCACCCCCCCCAGACCAGGCAACATCCTGGTAAACCTCCTCTGCACCTTCTCCAAAGCCTCCACATCCTTCTGGTACTGTGGCGACCAGAATTGTGAGCAATATTCCAAGTGCAGCCTTACCAAGATTCTATACAACTGTAGTATGACTTGCCAGTTTTTATACTCGATGTCCCGTACAATGAGGGCAAGCATTCCATATGCTTTCTTGTCTACCTTGCCCACTTGTGTTGCCACTTTCAAAGATCTGTGGACCTGTATGCCCAGATCCCTCTGACTTTCTATATTCCTGAATATTTTGCCATTTACGGTATATTTCCTCTCTATGTTAGGCCTACCAAAATGCATTACCTCACATTTGTCCGGATTAAACTCCATTTGCAATTTCTTTGCCCAAGTCTCCAACTTATCTATGTCCTGATGTATCTTCTGACTACCCTCAATACTATTTACCACTCCACCAACCTTAGTGTCATCTGCGAACTTACTAATCAGACCAGCTACATTTTCCTCCAAATCGTTTATGGGCACTACAAACAACAGAGGCCCCAGTACAGATCCCTGTGGGACACCACTAGTCACAACCTTTCATTCTGAAAAATACCCTTCTACTGCTACCCTTTGCCTTCTGTGACCAAGCCAGTTCTGTATCCAACTTACCGCCTCACCCCTGATCCCATGTGACTTCACCTTTTGTACCAGTCTGCCATGATGCACCTTTGTCAAAGGCTTTACTGAAGTCCATGTAAACAACATTCACCGCCCTCCCCATATCAATCATCTTTGTCACCTCTTCAAAAAACTCGATCAAGTCAGTGAGGCACAACCTCCCCTTCACAAAACGATGCTGTCCATCACAATTGAGTTAGTTTGTTTCCAAATGGGTAAAAATCCTGTCCCTGAGAATTCTCTCCACTAATTTACTGACGTGAGGCTCACCGGCCTATAGATTCCTGGATTATCCCTGCTACCTTTCTTAAACATCGGTACCACATTAGCTATTCTCCAGTCCTCTGAGATCTCACCTGTAGCCAATGAGGATACAAAGATGTCAGTCAAGGCCCCACCAATTTCCTCCCTTGCTTCCCTCAGTATTCTGGGGTAAATCCCATCCGAGATTGTGAACCTCGTCAATAAAGATCCCTCATTATCCAAGGCTCCCGAAACTTCCCATACTTATCCTTCATTCTCTCAGGAACGTGACTTCCCTGAATCCTAATCAACTGTTGCTTGAAAGACTCCCACATGTTCGATGTTGATTTACCATCCAACAGCCGCACAAAATCCAAATTCTTCAATTCCCATCTAATGTTATCGTAATTTGCCTTTCCCAAGTTTAGCACCTTAATGCGAGGGTTACCCTCATCTCTATTCAAAGTAGCCTAAAACCTACGGAATTGTACGATGACCTACTCCCAAAATGTTCCCCTACTGAAACCTCAACCACCTGTCCAGGCTCATTCCCCAGTACCAGATCCAGTACTGTCCCTTCCCTAGTTGGACTATCTACATATTACACCAAGAGGCCTTCCTGGATACACCTTACAAACTCTGCCCCATCCAAGCCCCTAGCACTAAGTGAATCCCAGTCAATATAGGGGAAATTAAAATTCCCTACCACAACAACCCTGTTATATTTGCTCCTTTATCTCTCGCTGGCAGCCGGGGGGCCTGTAATAAACCCCCAACATTGTGATTTCCCCTTCCTGCTCCTGAGCTCTACCCAGATTACCTCATTGTATGAACCCTTCGAGGTGTCCTCCTGCAGTACGACTATAATATTTTCCTTAACCAGTAATACTACTCCCCCATCCCTTTTACATCCGCCTCTATTTCTCCTGAAGGATCTATATCCTCCAACGTTCAGCTGTCAACACTGCCCTTCCTTTAACCATGTTTCTATGATAGGCACAGCATCATAATTCCAACTACTAATAAGTGCTCTAAGTTCATCTGCCTTACTCGCTATACTTCTAGCATTGAAATAAATACACTTCAAGCCACTGTGGTTGAGCAGACAGTGTGATGTTGTTCTCTTATTTTTGTTCTCCAGCAAACCTCCCATCCAGGATTTTGGTGCCCCTCCAGTTTAGATGCAACCCGTCCTTCTTGTACAGTTCACACCTGCCCTGGAAGAGATCCCAGTGCTCCAGAAATCTGAAATCTGTGTTAGAGGCCTCAGGCTGCATCCTTTGGTATATACAGTAGCCTAACTTGCAGTGATGGAAGGTGAGTTTGTAGGGGGTGTTCTCATATCTGAACCTGCCAGCTGCAAAGTTTAGAGGCGTTATAGCCACTAGACACTGCATTTTGGCCCAAGGTCCCTTTTCTTTTTTTAAATGAATTTAGAGTACCCAATTCATTTTTCCAATTAAGGGGCAATTTAGCGTGGCCAATTCACCTACCTGCACATCTTTGGGTTGTGGGGGCGAAACCCACGCAAACACGGGGAGAATGTGCAAACTCCACATGGACAGTGACCCAGAACCTGGATTGAACCTGGGACCTCGGCGCCGTGAAGCAGGAGTGCTAACTACTGCACCACCGTGCTGCCCTCAAGGCCTTTTCTATTGGTTCCTTCAAATACTCAAGATTTCTCACGAGTGGGACAAAGGGTCATCGTACAATGGCCCCTGTCAGAATCATGAATGTCTATAAAATTTAAGACATCAAATTCCCTAATTGCCATTTGACTACTCCTAGCTTGAAAAAAATTCTTTCATGGGAGGTGGGTATCACTGGCTGGACCAACATTCAATATCCTTGAACTGAGTGGCTTGCATGGCCATTTCAGAGGGTATTTAAGAGTCAGCCACATTGCTGTGGGTCTGGAGTCATATTATAGACTAGACCAGGTAAGGATGGCAGGTTTCGTTCCCTAAAGGGACATTAGTGAACCAGATGGGTTTTTATAACAACCGACGATGGTTTCATGATCAGCGTTAGTCTTTTAATTCCAGGTATTCACCATATGGGAATTTGAACCCGGGCCCGTGGAGTATTAAACTGATTCTCTGGATTACTAGTCCAGTGACAATAGCACTCTGCACTCCTCCACCACCCTCCATGACATGTCTCAATTTATGCCTTCCTCTTCATTGGGAAAATAGGAAATTAGTAGTGTGCTCCTCCACCCAGCCCACAGTGGTCAATTCTTCCTCACAAGCTCTGAGCCCCTTGAGGTCATCTTGAGGCCTATTGCACTGTAACCAACAGAGAATCCCCCGTGAGACCATTGCGTGCCTGCCCCTATATTACTTTGTTCCCATCTACAAGCTGCAGATGCCTCCCCTGACTGTGGCTGTCCCATCTGCAGCCCAGTATGAAGCCAGAAACCCCCTGTACTGACGTGCAATAGGGACTGACCACACCTTATGCACACCATGCTGGACATGACTGACACACAACTGACAGGTCCATCCCATTCTTGGACTGGAACAAGCAGTCAGAATTCTCCCTCAGTGTACCCGAACGGGTGTCGGAGTGTGGCGACTTGGGGATTCTCACAGTAACTTCATTGCAGTGTTAATGTAGGCCTACTTGTAGAGTCATAGAGTCATAGATGTTTACAGCATGGAAACAGGCCCTTCGGCCCAACTTGTCCACGCCGCCCAGTTTCTATCACTAAGCTAGAACCACTTGCCCGCATTTGGCCCATATCCCTCTATATCCATCCTGCCCATGTAATTGTCTAACTGTTTTTTAAAAGGAAAAAATTGTACCTGCCTCTACCACTGCCTCTGGCAGCCCATTCCAGATGCTCATCACCCTCTGTGTGAAAGAATATCCCCTCTGGTCTCTTTTGTATCTCTCCCCTCTCATCTTAAACCTCTGCTCTCCAGTTCTAGACTCCTCTACCTTTGGAAATAGATGTTGACTATCTACCTTATCTATGCTCCTCATTGTTTTATAAAACTCTATAAGATCACCCCTAAGCCTTCTACGCTCCAGGGAAAAAGGTCCCAACCTATCCAGCCTCTCCTTATAACTCAGACCATCAAGTCCTGGTAGCATCCTCGTAAATCTCTAGTTTAACAATATTCTTCCTATAATAGGGTGACCAATATCTTGTACAACTTCAACAAGACATCTCAATTCCTGTGTTCAATATTTTGACCAATAAAACCTAGCATGCCAAATGCCTTCTTCTCCACCTTGTCCATCTGCGACTCCATCTTCAAGGAGCTATGAACCTGTACCCCTAGATCTCTTTGTTCTATAATCTCCCCAACTCCCTACCATTAACTGAGTAGGCCTTGCCCTGATTTGATCTACCAAAATGCATCACCTCACGTTTGTCCAAATTAAACTCCATCTGCCATTCGTCGTCCCACTGGCCTAATTGGCCAAGATTCTGTTGCAATCCTAGATAACCTTTTTCACTATCCACTATGCCACCAATCTTGGTGTCATCTGCAAACTTACTAACCATGCCTCCTACATTCTCATCCATATCATTAATATACATCACAAATAACAGTGAACCCAGCACCGAGCCCTGAGGCACACCACTGGTCACAGGCCCCCAGTTTGAAAAACAACCCTCCACAACCACCCTTTGGCTTCAGATACCAAGCCAAGTGATACTAATAAAGATTATTTCTTTATTATTAAATCATTCCAATCACAACCTTCCGAATTGTGGTGCTGAGCCACAGGACTGTCTCTGTATTCTGGCCCAATACCTCTGGTGCTCTTGTTCAGGACTGACTGTACTTTTGGGTCGCCGCCCCCAGCCGATCACGTGTTTGTGTGCACCCATCCCCAGTTTCCCCCCACCAGTTATCTGTGCACAAACTAGTATTCCCTCCAGTCATGTGTCTGTGTGCGCTCATCGCCAGTTTTCCTGACACCCCACCATCAAGCCTTTAATCTCCAACACCTACCACCAAATCCCCCAACCCAGGGGCCCCGTTAAGTGGACCAATTAACGTTGACCAGCACTGCCAGAGAATCGCGCCCGATATCAAGAAATGGCTGAAAGCATTGGATACTGCAAAGACTGTAGACCCTGACAGCATTCCAGCAATATTACTGAAGACTTGTGCTCCAGAACTTGCCGCACCCCTAGCCACACTGTTCAATTCTGGCTAAAATACTGGCAATTACCCAGCAATGTGGAAAATTGCCCAGGTCTGTCCTGTCCACAAAAAGCAGAACAAATCCAATCTGTCCAATTACAATTTCTTCAGTTTACATTCGATCCTGAGCAAAGTGATAAAAGGAGTCATCAACACTGCTATCAGGCAGCAATTACACAGCAATAATCTGCTCACTGGCACTCAGGGCAGGATTTTCAGAGGCGGGCATAAGATTAGGCGGAATGAGAAGTTGTCCAAAAACCAATTTCCAGCGGATGTGAAAATAGAATGTGATTTTTCGCCCCTGACTTTCATGGAGGGTTGGGTACGCCGTCATGCCATGTCAGGGGCCTCCCATGAAGGGCCATCCCTGCAGAGGGCCACCTCCTCAGCCGAACGTCCCCCACCCCCCGCCGAGCACTGGGGTGACAAGCCCAGAACCCCCGGGCTCTTTGCCTGTGAGTAAAGATGGCTACTCAACTCCTCGGCTCCCCACAGAAGCTCTTCCGCCAGGTTCACGTTTTTAAAAGGAGCACTAATCGGTGCCAGCGTGAGCACTTGCTGGGGAGGCCGCTGAATGACAGGAGGCCGTTGGATATGGGGTGGCTCTCGTTAGTTATGTGGAAATTGGGCTTAAGTGGTGATAAATGGTTTCTCGCCACGCTATGGCAAGATCCCGATTTTGCCTACGGTTGTGGGCCGGTTGCATTGCAAACTGTTTGCCACCTGGCATAGTTCTCGTTTTGGGCCTCTCCTGCTATTCACTGGCCTCGTTTCGCTCAAGCGAGAGTGCAATGAGGATGGATAATCGTGCCCATCGTCTGCAGTGAATCAAATTTTCTGAAGACTGGCATGCGGGATACTGGGGACCTTTGGCAGAGACTGAGAAAGATCATCCACTCGAAACCTGGCTGAAGATATCAAATGCTTCATCTATGTCTTTTACACTGAACGGCTTCCTCATCGTTGAGGATGGGGAAATTTATGGAGCCTACTCCTCCATTGAGTTGTTTAATTGCCCACCATCATTTACGAGTGGATGTGGCAGGACTGCAGAGCTTTGATTGTAGGGACGCTTAGCTCTGTCTATTGCATGATGCTTCCACTGTTTGGCGTGCAAGTAGTCCTCTGTTGCAGCTTCACTAGGTGGACACCTCACTTTAAGATATGCCTGGTGCAGCAACTGGCATGTTCTCCTGAACTCTTCATTGAACCATTTGGCCTGAATTGGCTCAGGGGAAGGTAGGCTGCCAGATGCCAATCTTTGCCCACCTGTAGCACATTGGGTATCACTGTCACTTCACAGCTCCAGGGTCCCCGGTTCGATTCCCAGCTTGTGTCACTGTCTGTGCGAGCCTGTGCATTCTCCCTTTGTCTGCGTGGGTTTTCTCCGGGTGCTCCAGTTTCCTCCCACAGTCCAAAGTTTAGGTGGATTGGTCATTCTAAATTGCCCTTAGTGTCCAAAGGGGTTGGATGGGGTTGCTGGGTTACAGGTATGGGGCGAAGGTGCGGGCTTAAGTGGGGTGCTCTTTCCAAAGGCCAGTGCAGACTCGATGGGCCGAATGGCCTACTTCTGCACTGTAAATTCTGGGCGGGATTCTCCCAGCCCTGGGCCGGGAAGTGGATCCCCGTGACCGGGCCACGCCGCCCCGACGCCGGCACGTGATTCTCCGCAGAGCAGAGAATCGGTGCCATTGGCACCAGCGTGGTTGGTGCGGCGCCGGTCTACATGGCCCCCCCCCGTGGTTCTCCGGCCCGAATGGGCCGAGCGGCCGTAACAAAAACGAGTCCCGCCGGCACCGTTCTAACCTGCTCTGAGCCGGCGGAACCTCGTCGTTGTTGGGTCGGATGGTGGCCTGTGGGGGGGTGGGGGGGTGGGTCCGACCGGGGGGGGGCCTCGGATGTTGCCTGGCCCGCGATCGGGGCCCACTGATCAGCGGGCTGGCCTCTCTGGCTGGGGGCCTCCTTTCCTACGCGCTGGCCCCTGTAGCCCTGCGCCATGTTGCGTCGGGGCCGGCGCGTTGAAGGAAGCCACTGAGCATGCATGTGTTGGTGCCGATGCCACTGCGCATGCATGTGTTGGCGCCGATGCCACTGCGCAAGCGCGGATCCCGTGGCGCACAGTTCACACCGGGATCGGCAGCTGGAGCGGCGGGAACCGCTCCAGCTCTATGCTGGCCCCCTGTAGGGGCCGTAATGAGTCCTGGCAGCGGCCTGTTCACGCTGTCGTAAAACGCGACGGCGTTTACGACGGCGTGGATACTCTGCCGCAGGATTAGAGCATCCCGCCCTCAATGTCTAAGTAAAATTTCAGATAGGTCAGTACGTAGGTGGTGGGTGGGCCATCTGTTGGATTTAAACCAGTTGGTGGGGAGTGGAAATGCAGCACTTGATGTACCTGGATCCTGGCCTGAGCTGCAGTTCATTATTTTAAAAAAATGTTTTAAGGCAAGATATTGTACCAATTTTATAAAGAACCAAATTCTCTTCAGAACTACACTGTGAAAGTCATCAGTTTATATGAGAGAATAACTTTCACATAAACTGTAGGGTCGACTGAACAAGTGTCTGTTTTCCAAGTTTACATTGCTTAAAGGGTTACTCTGTAATTGCTTTATTTCAGACCCACTGAAATTTGAGCTCTAGGTTACCTAAGTGCAGTATTCAACTGCTTTACTGGAACAGAATATTGAAAATGTCATATTCCACTGTTGCCGAATTGATGAATAATTCATTAATTCTGAAAAAGCTCAGTGAGATATGAGAGGCACTAAAGGACTCTGTATTAGAAAACAGGAGGTTAATTATTTCTGCTAATTAAATCGCTGGACTGATAGCATGAATAGATTCATTCGGAAGTAAGCATGAGGTATGAATAACTACCATCGAAAATCTAATATTAATATTTCTGTGATGATATAATGTAGCATCAATCAACTGATGCGTAACAATCAGCATACTGAATAATCTCAGACAATTTGCTATTAAAGTGTAAAAATGTTGATAAATTATTCCATGTTTTATCTGTTCATGTATTATGAATTTCTAATGTTTCTGACTGTTTTAACTTATTTAGAATGTTTTTTATTCTCCCATTTTCTCTTCTGTTCTTAATGCTACAGTTCTGGATCCTCGCGTCCATTTTAAAACTTCCTCTAGTACAATTTTCTTGTACGAGTCAGCAATTGCTGGTAACCTATAGAACTGACGATATTACAGCTGAGTCTGGTTTTATCTGCAAACATTATCCACAAATACACCTCCTATGGGAGTTCACTAGTATAGCTAGGAGTTGCTCTCTACTCTCCCTTGCTTGGGTACATTCTAGTAGATTGTAGAACTTTCATCACTGCAACGTCTGACCTCTGCTTATGAAATACTGATCCAAAAGCAAAATACTGCAGGTGCTGTAAATCTGAAATAAAAAATAAAAGGGAAATATTGCTGCAAGTCTGGCAGCATCTGTTCAAAGGTCATGCCCTGGAATGCTGGGCTGGATTTTGCAAGGTGCCATGCCTCAGGAACAGGAGGGCAAGCCTCATGGCCTGCTGGCCAATCAGAGGCTGGTCTCTCTCCAGTACTGTCGACACTACTGGAAACAGTGGCCACTGCTGATGCTGCACTCGGGGTTTGAGGTGGTGTGCACTGGATCGGGACTTGATAAGAGTTTAGGGTTGCAGCGAGGGGGAAAGGGGGTTGGGGGCAGGTATCCGAGAGGCTGGGTGAAAGATGAAACGGGGGGAGGGTTGGGGGTGACACGCAATGGAGAGCCCTCTGTTTGACAAGGGGACGTGTTGAGAAGGGACGCGCCTTGCCACACGGGGTGTGCGTCTCAATGCTGGTTAAATCCCTGCAGAGGCAAGATTAATGCCCCTTAATTTAACATTAATTGCACTTTAATACCTTCAGCTTTACTTCTCTGCTACCAGCCTTCGACGTGACATGGGAGAAGTTTACACAACTCCAACTTCTGCTGAGGATCAGGAACACAGACCACACCACCACCATCCATTCCAGCAGCAACGGGAGCAAGACCAGCAGCAGCACCAGCTGCCTTCTCCTCGACTCATGCCCCTCCACAGGGCAAAATGGTCATGCTCGAAGGAGGTGAGATCTCCAAGAGTCTACAGACAGAGGATCCCTCTCTCAACATGTCTGATGCCAGTACTCCAGGAGGCTCAGGCCCTCACGGCAGGCCACTGATGACATCTGCAGCTTCCTGGATCAAGAGCTCCCTCCCTGTGGACCAGATGGCAGACATTGTTAGCAAAGCCACCTGTGTGGATAGAAATAGTACATTATTGCAGATAAATTCATTGGTGCTAATTTGCTGGAAGGTTTTACCATTTTTAAATTTGGAAGTGAAACCAGGAGTTATGCAGCAACAGGCTATGTCACAGTTACTTCAAGGTTGTTGCTTATGGTGCTTGTGAGGTTCAAGTTTTTTTGGATATTGCTGTCTGGATATTAAACAAAGTCAGGTTCAAAGAAGTAGAGCTGGTTGCATAATATAAGTTGTGTGTAATTTTCTGACTAAGCCATGGTTATAATGTGCATCATATTGAATGCTGAGATTGTGATGAGCTTTATAAATTGAAGCATAGAGTGCAAAACACACAAATTTTACTGGACCTATATTGTGACCCCACTATGATGAGAGGGTTGAAGAGAAAGATAAGGGGCCCAGAAACAGGATAGGCACCAACGTCCATGATTTCTCTTTCTGGCTCTGCAAGGCACAGTACTCAGAGAGTTGGAGACCAGGAAGGAGACCATGGTTTTGCTGGGTGGGGAAAGTAATGTGCCCTGAAGCCTAAACCTCAGAAGGGATTAGGAGCAAGTGGCAAGGGTAATTAGCCCACAGATTGTAGCTCAGCAAACATGACAGCAGTCCTTCAAAGTTTAATGACCTCACTCGGGTGATCAAGGTGAGTGAATGCATCTGAACATCAGATCTCCTGTCATCTCCCCACCCTTTGCAACCTCCAACACCCAGCTTTCACACTGCTCAGTGCACCACACACATATCATGTATCCAGTTGCACACCCTAACACTCAGGATTCAATCATAACATCATTATGATAATTCTCACCACATAGACATTCCACACATGCCAGCCACATCCATGCATGTACACACACACACCGTCATCAATGACCTTCCTTCCATTATAAGGTCAGAAGTGGGAATGTTAGCTGATTACTGCACAATATTCAGTACTATTCACGACTTCTCAGATACTGAAGCAGTCCCTGTCCAATACCCTATATATTCAATGACATTTCTATCAATGAATCCCCATCTATCAACATCCTGGGGTTACCATTGACCAGAAATTGAACTGGACTAGCCATATAAATACTACGGTTACAAGAGCACATCAGAGGCTCAGAATCCTGTGGTAAGTCCCCAAAGCCTGCCCACCATCTACAAGGCACAAGTCAGAGTGATGGAATACTCTCCACTTGCCTGAATGAATACAGCTCCATCAAACTAAAACAACTTGACGCCATCCAGGCCAAAGCAACCCGCTTAATTGGCTCCTCTTGCACAAACATTCAATCCGTCCACCACCCAGACCAAGAGACATGTATCCAGGTTTGCTGTCAAAACAACTAGGTGGGAATGTAAGGTGTGAGCAAGACACTACAAGGTTGCAGATAGACTATTATGTGAGTAAGTGTGAGATTGTTCACTTTTCTGGTAGGAATAGAAAATTTTGAAAAGGCATGAAACTTTTAAATATTGGGATGGATTTAGCCATTGATGTAGGTGTTCTGCTGATGGGCCCAAACATGCACACATTGGAATTAAGAGCAGGCGAAGGTCATTTAGCCCCTCAAATCTGCTCTGCCATTTGATAAAATGGTGGCTCATCTGATTGTGTCTGCTACATTCTTGTCTATCCCAAGGCCGTATGACTCCCTTAACAGTCAATAATGTACCTAACTTGACCTTAAAAATATTCAAAGACTCTGCCTCCACTGCTCTCTGTGGAAGAGAATTCCATAGACTAATGAACCTCTGAGAGAAAAAATCTTTAATGGGTGACCCCATATTTTTAAACTGTGTCCAAGTTCCACTCTCCCTCAAAGGGGAAACAGCTTTTCGCATCCAACCTGTCAAGTTCTCTCAGTATATTATATGTTTCAATAAGATCTCTAACTTCTCACCCTTCTAAACTTCAATGGATACAGCACCAACCTGTCTCATATTTCCTCATAAGCTAACCCCTTCAGCCGAGAACAGTCAAGCGAACCTTCTCTGCACTGCTTCTAATGCTATTAAATAATTTCTTCATTAAGGAGACCAAATCTGCACACAGTACTCCAGATGGGGGTCTCACCAACACCCTGTACAACTGCATCAAAATTCTTACACCGGAGGGCAAAGTGGACAAGTTGACTTTTTCACACATTATACCCCATCTGCCAATTTTTTTTCCATTCACTTAACTTATCAATGTCCCTTTGCAGATTCCTAATGTCCTCTTCGAAACTTACTTCTCTACCTACCTTTGTGCCATCAGCAAACCATACATTCGGTCCCTTCATCCAAGTCATTTATACTGTCTGTTGAGGCCCCTGCACCGATCGCTGTGACACTCTACTAGTTAGATCTTTCCGACTGGAAAATTACTCAATCCCTACTCTGTGTTTTCTGTTAGCTAATCAAGCCTCGGCCCATGCTCATACATTACCCCCTACACCATGAGATCTTGTTTTGTGCAGTAAGGTTTGATGTGGCACCTTGTCAAATGCCTTCTGGAAATCAAAGTAGATCACATCTGCAGGTTACCCTTGTTACTTCCTCAAAGAACTCTAATAAATTAGTTGAAAGTAATTTCCCTTTCACAAAATCATATTGACTCTGCCTGAATGCATTCAAATTTTCTATGTGCCCTGCTATAACCTCCGCAATAATAGATTCCAGTATTTTCCATATAACAGATGGTCGGTTAACTGGCCTGTGGTTTTCTGCTTTCTGTTTCCCTCTTTTCTCGAATAGCTGATTTCATATTTGCTATTTTCCAATCTGATGGAACTTTCCAGAATCTAGGGAATTTTGGAAAATTAAAACCGATGCATCTGCTATCTCAGCAGCCATTTATTTTATACCCCAGAATGCAGTCAAAAAGATGTCCAGGTGATGTGGATTGGCCATGATCAATGAGTGGGATTATAGCCTGAGGGAAGAGGGGTGTGCTGAGTTAGAGTTCTACTTTGGAGGGTCCATGCAGACTCGATGGGCCGAATAGTTTCTTCTGCACTACATGGATACGATGGGACCATGATCTTGTCAGCCTTTATTTCTAATAATTTTCTCGGCACTCTTTTCCTGATGATTGTAATTGTTTTAAGCACCTCCCTCTTTCACTTCCTAATTTCTAAGTATTTCTGGGATGTTACCTGTGTCTTCTACAGTGAAAAATACACAAAATATTTGTATAAATTATGTCATGAAGGGGCTGAAAATATTTGGTCAATGCATCCACTTGTTCCATATTTTTCATTATTAATTCCCCAGACTCATTGCCTCGAGGACCAACACTCACTTTAGTTATTATTTTCCGATTTAAACACTTGCAGAAACTTTTTTATAATAATCTTTATTGTCACAAGTAGGCTTACATTAACACTGCAATGAAGTTACTGTGAAAAGTCCCTAGTTGCCACATTCTGGCGCCTGTTCGGGTACACAGAGGGAGAATTCAGAATGTCCAAATTACCTAACAGCACGTCTTTCGGGACTTGTGGGAGGAAACTGGAGCACCCGGAGGAAACCCACGCAGACTCAGGGAGAATGTGCAGACTCCGCACAGACAGTGACCCAAGCCGGGAATCGAACATGGAACTATGGTGCTGATAAGCCATAGTGCTAACCACTATGCAACCGTGCTGCCCACACTATTTGTTTATATATTTCTAGTCAACTTTCTCTCACACTTTAATATCTCCCTCCTTATATTTTTACACATTCTTTGCTGGATTTTATATTCTGTCCAAACCTCTGGGGCGAGATTCTCCGACCACCCAGCGGGTCGGAGAATAGCCGTTGGCCGCCGTGAATTCCACCCCCGCCGCCCGCCGAAGTCTCCGAAGGGAGAAAAGTCGGCGGGGCGTCAATGGCGCCGCACACCTCGGAGAATGGCACGGGTGAACGCAAGGCAATCGATTTTGGGCCTGCCGATATTCTCCCGTCCGGATGGGCCGAAGTCCCGCCGACGTGATGACGGGTCACGTCGGCGTAAATCAAACCTCCTTTCAATCGGCGTCAACCTGTGCTCAAGGTTCACGCCGACCAGCGTGGAGGTGGGTGACGGCCTGGGGGGTTGGCCGCTGGAGAGGCGATGGCGTGGCCGCAGCCTGAACGTGTGGGGGAGAGGTGTGTGTAGGGTTTTGTGAGTGTGTGTGCGGCGGGGGGGGGGGGGGGGGGGTGGTTAGAGTGGGCTGGGCTCCGGGGGAGTGCCGGGGAGGAGGATGGGGTCCGTGCCGGGGAGGGGGAGGGGGATGGGGGGGGTCGGTGCCGGGCAGGGGGATGGGGTCCGTGCCGGGGAGGGGGATGGGGTCCGTGCCGGGGAGGGGGATGGGTTCAGTGCCGGGGATGGGGAGGGGGATGGGGGGGTCCGTGCCGGGCAGGGGGATGGGGTCCGTGCCGGGGAGGGGGAGGGGGATGGGGGGGGCCCGTGCCGGGCAGGGGGATGGGGTCCGTGCCGGGGAGGGGGATGGGGTCCGTGCCGGGGAGGGGGATGGGGTCCGTGCCGGGGAGGGGGATGGGGGGTTGGTCCGTGCCGGGGAGGGGGATGGGGTCCGTGCCGGGGAGGGGGATGGGGTCCATGCCGGGGAGGAGGATGGGGTCCGTGCCGGGGAGGGGGATGGGGTCCGTGCCGGGGAGGAGGATTGTGTCCGTGCCGGGAAGGAGGATGGGGTCCGTGCCGGGGAGGGGGATGGGGTCCGTGCCAGGGAGGGGGATGGAGTCCGTGCCGGGGAGGGGGATGGGGTCCGTGCTGGGGAGCGGAATGGGGTCCGTGCCGGGGAGGAGGATGGGGTCCGTGCCGGGGAGGGTGATGGGAGGGGTCCGTGCCGGGGAGGGGGATGGGGGGACGGGGTCCGTGCCGGGGAGGGGGATGGGGTCCGTGCCGGGGAGGAGGATGGGGTCTGTGCCGGGGAGGGGGAATGGGGGGGGGGGGGATCCGTGCCGGGGAGGGGGATGGGGTCCGTGCCGGGGAGGGGGATGTGGTCCGTGCCGGGGACGGGGATGGGGTCCGTGCTGGGGAGCGGGATGGGGTCAGTGCTGGGGAGGGGGATGGGGACCGTGCCGGGGAGGGAGATGGGGGGGGCCCGTGCCGGGGAGGAGGATGGGGTCCGTGCCGGGGAGGGGGATGGGGACCGTGCCGGGGAGGGGGATGGGGGGGGCCGTGCCGGGGAGGAGGATGGGGTCCGTGCCGGGGAGGGACGTTTGGGGGGGGGTGCTGCAAGTGAGTTGGTCCACCTGGCCAGGTGCCAGCCTCCAACAGTCGGACCCATGCGGTCCATGCCACCTGGCTGGGGGGAGGAGGGGGTATGGGCAATGATGACATGCCGTCGTTCCCCCCCCCCCCCCCCACCCCCCCCCCCCCCCAGGCCGTCATGTTTTCCGATCAGTCAGCGATGTTGGCCGCCGCTAATGTCCATGTTGCCCTGGATGAGGAGGAGGAGGAGGTGGAGCGTGCCAGAGAGGCGCCGCAGAGGGGCAGGCGGCAGCCGGCCAGGCTGGAGGGACACTTGACCGACAGGACGAGGAGGGGGAGGAGGACGTCGCGGCCCCACGGCAACGGAGGCATCCGAGGGCGCCCCGTGTATACCGGTCCGGCAGTCATACCAGGACCTCACGGACCGGGAATGTAGGAGGAGACTCCGGATGCGCCGGGAAACCGTGGCACACATCTGCCATCTGCTGGCGCACCTGTCATCGCGTGGCACTGGTGGGGGACACCCTCTCCCCGTGTCCGTCAAGGTTACGATGGCCCTGAACTTTTATGCAACAGGGTCATTCCAAGCACTGAGTGGGGACCTGTCCGGCATATCGCAGACATCGGTGCACCGGTGCATCTGGGCAGTGACAGATGCCCTATATGCCATGGCGCACCGCTACATCCACTTTCCTGTGGACCGGGCCAGCCAAGATGCCCGGGCTGTGGGCTTCTCTGCCGTGGCCAGGTTCCCCATGGTCCAGGGCGCGATCGATGGGATGCACGTCGCCGTGCGGCCACCTACAGTTAACAGGGCCATGTTCACCAATAGGAAGGGGACCTATTCGATGAACATCCAGGTGGTCTGCGACCATCGCATGATGATCCTGCACGTCTGCGCCCGTTACCCGGGCAGTGTACACGACTCATACGTGTTGTCGCGGTCATACATCACCGGCATGTACGAGGGACGCCATCCCCGGCTGACGGGCTGGTTGCTGGGCGACAGGGGCTACCCATTGCAATCGTGGCTGATGACGCCTATACGGAGGCCACGCAATGAGGCGGAGAACCGCTACAATGATGCCCATGTAGCGACAAGGGGAGTGATAGAGAGGTGCTTTGGCGTGTTGAAGATGAGTTTCAGGTGCCTGGACCTCTCTGGGGGCGCCCTCCAGTATCGGTCAGATAGGGTCGGCGCATCATTGTGGTGTGCTGCGTCCTGCACAACATAGCCCAGCAGAGGGGCGATGTGCCGCAGGCAGAGGAGGGCGGACTGGAGAAGCAGCAGGAAGAGGCGCAGTGCTCCCCAGATGAGGGGGATGGGGGTAATGGTCAGGGCAGACGGGCTAGACACGGGCGGGTGGCTGTCCACCGTTACCGGCTGGGCCAGCGGGCACGGGACAGGCTGATAGCCGCCCGCTTCACTGACTAGATGGGCGTGGGAATCGGGTAGTATGGCCACAGACCGCACACCATGGCAACAGCCGACCACCCACACCCCCCACCCATCCACCCACCCAGCACCCTCAGCCCCCTCCCCAACACCACCCACCCCACCCGCATGCACACCACCCCCCCATTGCCGATCCACCTGCGGCACAACGGCCGGGCTCACACAGTTGCCGGCGGACGCATGTCTATTGCAGGCCATGGAGGATGATGACAACCCGCCCTGCGATGAGCTCCTGGCTCCACATCGTTGGACTATGTCTGACCCATGGCCACAGTACCACCATCCACCCGGACCATTCCTGCATGCGGCTGTGACACTGCAGCGCACAGTCCCGTCCTCTGCCCGGGGAGATGTTGATGGCGGCCCAGGGGGAAGGGGGCAGACTCACCTGGGGCTGAGGTAAGACCACCTCTCACACACATACTTGCGCTCAACGTACATGACACCCCCGCACGCTTTGGACAGAGCACAAAGGCAGCTTCTGTAGGTGTAACATTGACTTTAATAACGAAAGGAGTTCATGCACGTGCCCTAGCCCCTAAAACTCATCTGTGCCCTGCACCCGTGCCAACTTACTCAGTGTCTAATTATTTGGCCTTACGGACCCTATGACTACGTTTATGTGGTTCCCCAGACGGTACAGCAGAACTGGAGGTGGACTCCTGTGATTCCTGCCCTCTGACACGGGATCCCTTTGGCGGCCGTTTCCTGGGGCGTCCTGGCCTAGATGGGCCAGGCTGCGGCCCGGGCAACTGGGATGGCGAGCTGCCAGCCTGTCCTGCCCGTTGCCCACCCGATGCACCTGGGACGGAAGGGGGGGGAGTCCAAGGTGTCGCGGTGTTCCGGGACCTCCCCTACAGGGGGACCCGGGACGGACCACAGCACCTCCTCCTCCCTCGGGGTGCCCAATGGCCCCCAGGCCTCTACATGGGTGGGGGATGCGAAAGGACTGGCCAGCCGACGCCCCCCCGACATCTGGCGCTGCCAGTCCTGGAGGCCCGTGCTGGTATCGACAGGGGTCTGCAGGTTTGCAGCCATGGAGCTCAGGGGATTGGCAAACCCTGTCTGTGACTGTGCGACGCCGGATCGCACATGGGCAATGGCGCCGATGCCCTCAGCGATGGCCTGCTGAGACTGGGCCATGGCCTGCAGAGACTGGGCTATGGCCTGCTGAGACTGAGCCATGGCCTGCAGAGACTGCGCTATGGACTGTTGAGACTGGGCCATGGCCTGCTGAGACTGGGCCATGGCGTTGAGCGCCTCTGCCATCTGCCGCTGGCGCTGGCTCATGGCCTCCTGTGAGAGGGCAGCCATGTCCTGGGCCACAAATGCCGCCTGCACGGAAAGCCCCAGGCCTCACAAACCGTTCCCCATGTCTGACACCGTCGCACCCATTGCCTCCACCGCGGACGACACCCGTGCGGTGTCGGCCTGGGTGGCACGCATGACCGGGACCACTCCCAGCTCCTGGACGCGGGTGGACTCCTCCACCTGCGACCGCAGCCGCCGCAAGCCGCCCGTCACCCTCTTCGCTCGTCTCCCGTTCGGTGGTTGCATCGGATCTATGGGTGGGTGTGGTAACTCCAGGAACCCGGGATCCATCTGGGCGGCAGATGTTCGCTTGGGCTGGGCTGCCCTCCGACCGCCCGGCCCCTCTGCTGCTCCTACCTCCACCTGCTGTACCAGGATGGCTGTGTTGTGCGCACCAGTGAGTGTACCAGACGCCTCATCACTAAAGTGCCCAACCGAGGTGAGCGTCTCTGCGATGGTGGAGGGTGTTGGTGACAGCAGTGGCGTTGTGTCGTGCGCATCGTCCCACTCTGAGTCCATGACACTTTGGGGTGGCAGTTCGTCTCCGCCCATCCAATCTGTGGCGCTGTCCTGTATTTCAGTTTCCTGGGTAGTGGTGTCCTGGGTAGTGGTGTCCTGGGTAGGGGTGTCCTGGGTAGTGGTGTCCTGGGTAGTGGTTTTGTGGCTCGGCTGTGACGGGGGCCTGTGGCTGCCCCTCTCCTCGCTGGGTGGCACACGCCTGCGTCGTCGCACCCGCACGAGACGGGGGCGTCGTCTCCCTGTTGCTCCAGGTCTCTCCATCTCCAGTGGTCTCCAAGGGGCATCCTGCGGGCGGCGCATGCCAGAGGGTCCGGGTCTCTCCGTCTCCCGTGGTCTCCGAGGGGCATCATGCAGGCGGTCTGCATCTGCGGGGATGGGTGCCTCGACGTTTGCTCCTGCGATACACAATGAAGCATGCATGGTTAGACACGCAGGCAGTGATCAGGTGATATGGGGGAGGTGGATATAGGGGAAGGGGGATATGGGGGAGGGGGATATGGGGGAGGGGGGATATGGGGACGGGCTGTCGGTGGCTCACTTGCTGGTGGGCCCCCGACCTCTGCATCAGCAACCTCCCGGTCCTCAGGTCCGCCAGACAGTTCCAGGGCCCTTCCCTCATGTTCGGTCAGTGGCCTCTCATCAGCGGGGACTCCTCCAGTCCTCACATGCTCCCTGGTGTTGTGTGCGCGTTTCTCCTGTGGGGGGGGGGGGGTGGTGGGGAGGGGGGGCTGGCAGGGGTAAAAGGCAACAGTGTTAGACAAGTATATGAATGCACGCCATCGGTTGCGCGTGTATTGCAGAGGTTAAGGTTAGGGCTGGATTCACTTGGGGAAATGGGGGAAGGCGGATATGGGGGAGGGGGGATATGGGGGATATGGGGGAGGGTGAATATGGGGGAGGGGGGATATGGGGATATGGGGAGGGGGGATATGGGGGATATGGGGGAGGGGGATATGGGGGAGATGGGGGAGGGGGGATATGGGGGATATGGGGGAGGGTGAATATGGGGGAGGGGGGATATGGGGATATGGGGGAGGGGGATATGGGGGAGATGGGGGAGGGGGGATATGGGGGAGGGGGGATATGGGGGATATGGGGGAGGGGGATATGGGGGATATGGGGGAGGGGGATATGGGGGAGATGGGGGAGGGGGGATATGGGGGATATGGGGGAGGGTGAATATGGGGGAGGGGGGATATGGGGATATGGGGAGGGGGGATATGGGGGATATGGGGGAGGGGGATATGGGGGATATGGGGGAGGGGGGATATGGGGGAGGGGGGATATGGGGGATATGGGGGATATGGATATCGGGCAGGGGGGGGGGTTGGCTCACCCTGGCTTCTCTGACGAGGTTGTTCACCTTCTTGTGCCACTGGGTGCCTGTCCATGGTGTCAGGGCCACAGCGGTGACGGCCTCTGCCACCTCCTTCCACAGACGCCGGCTGTGGCGTGGGGCAACTCTGCGGCCGTGCCTGGGATACAGGGCCTCCCTCCTCTGCTCCACTGCGTCCAGGAGCGCCTCAATGTCAGGAGACTGGAACCTTGGGGCTGAGCGGCGGGCGGCCATCCGGTCGGGTGTTCTGGTCGGGTGGGGGGAGCAGCGCGCCCTTAATGAGCCGTCACGCCGTGCGGCGTGTATGACGCCGCACGCCGTGACCCACGTGAGCCAGCGCGGATAGTGTCACGTCGCTGCTAGCCCATTCCGGGCCGGAGACTTTGCGACGTTTGGGGCGGCGTGATGCAGGTGGGATTTGCGCCGTTTTTGCCGCCGGTCGGCGGACTTTGCGCCGATAACGGAGAATTTCGCCCATGATCTTCCATTAATTTTCAAGGAATTGTGCACTTTTCTTTCAATTTAATACTGTCTTTAACTTCCTTAATTAGCCATGGATGGTGTATCCTTCCCCTAATCTTACTTTTTCACAGGGCTGTATCTTTATTGAGTGCTAGGAAATAGCTCATTAAATGTCTGCAACTGCTTCTCTACTTACCTGCCCCGTAACCAAATTTCCCAGTTCACGCTAGCCAGCTTTGTCTTCATAACCTTATAATTTCCTTTATTTCAGTTTAAAACATGAGTCGAAGACCCATTCTCCTCTCCCTCAAATTGAAAGCAAAATTCAATCATATTATGATCTCTGCTACCTTGGGGCACCACAATGAGGTCATTGCCACATAGCAAATTACCTGGTCCAGAATAGCCTGCTCTCTAGAATGTGCTACTCAAAGAAACTGCCATGAGAACATTCTGTGAACTCATGTTCTACTTTGCCCATCTGAATTATCAAATCTTTATGTAAATAAAATTCACCCATGATTCTCACTGTAGCCACCAGTATTTCTTCCAATATACCTTGTCCTAGTGTAGTTACTGTTACTAACTACTCCCATAAGTGACTTCTTGCCGTTATCTATCCAAACTGATTCTACATCTTGATCTTTAGCATTAAGGTCACTACTGATTATTATATTATTTACGTCCTTAATTAACATAACTAGCCCACTCATGTTCCTAGCTTCCTGTCTGTCTGAAATGTCATATACTCTTGAATATTTAATCAAGTTCCTCAGGATAGTGTCCTTTGCGCAACTACCTTCAGCAGCTTCATCAATGACCTTCCTTCCATCATGAGATCAGTAATGGGGATGTTCGCTGATAATTGCACAATGTTGAACACCATTCGCAACTCCTCGCGTGCTGAAGGAGTCTATGTCCAAATGCAGCAAGACCTCAACAATATCCAGGCTTGGGCTGACAAGTGGCAAGTAGCAGAAGTGTGACAGAATCTCTCCACTTGCCTGGGTGAGTGCATCTCCGACAACACGGAGCAGCACGGTAGCATTGTGGATAGCACAATTGCTTCACAGCTCCAGAGTCCCAGGTTCGATTCCGGCTTGGGTCACTGTCTGTGCGGAGTCTGCACATCCTCCCTGTGTGTGTGGGGGTTTCCTCCGGGTGCTCCGGTTTCCTCCCACAGTCCAAAGTGTGCACGTTAGGTGGATTGGCCATGATAAATTGCCCTTAGTGTCCAAAATTGCCCTTAGTGTTGGGTGGGGTTACTGGGTTATGGGGATAGGGTGGAGGTGTTGACCTTGGGTCGGGTGCTCTTTCCAAGAGCCGGTGCAGACTCGATGGGCTGAATGGCCTCCTTCTGCACTGTAAATTCTATGATAAAAACACGCAAGAAGCTCAATACCATCCAAGACATAGCAACGCATTTGATTGGTGCCTCATTCACAAACATTCACCCTCTACACCACTGACGCACTGTGACAGCAGTGTGTACCATCTACAAGATGCACTGCAGAAACTCACTGTAGAAGCTCCTTATACAGCACCTTTCAAACCCATAACCACTGCGATCGAGAAGGACAAGGACAGCAGACACATGGGCACATTGCCACCTGGAAGTTCCCCTCCAAGCCATACACCATCCTGACTTGGAAATATATCACTGTTCCTTCACTGTCACTGGAATAAAATCCTAGAATTTCCTCCCTAACAGCACTGTGGGTGAACCTAAACCACATGGACTGCAGCAGTTCAAGAAGGCAGCTCATCACCACCTTCTCAAGGGAAATTGGAGATGGGCAATAAATGCTGACCTACCAGCGATGCCCACATCCCATATACAAATTTTTAACAATTAGCTGACAGCTCCTGGGGGAGAACAGCTATCCTTGATTGGGTTTGCTGGCCCAGCTGTGAGATTTTTCAACAAATATTTTTATTCAAGGACAAAAAATTTGCAATACTAACATGTAAAATATTCCAACAAATTTATACATTTAAACAAAAATATCCTCCCACCAACCCAGCCCACCAAATCAGCCTTTAGCAAAAACCTTCCCCCAATCCCCCTAAACCCCCCCTCCCGATCCCCCCTCCCAACCACTGCACCCCTATTTGTTGATGATAACCAGCTCATAAAAATGGTGATGAACGGCAACCACCTAAGGTAAAGCCCCTCCTCCGAGCCCCTTAGGGCGTACTTAATTTTCTCCAGATGCAGGAACTCCAACAAATTGCCCAACCAAGCCAAAGCTTTTGGCGCCACCGGCAACCTCCACCCCAACAAGACTTGCCTCCGGGCTATTAAAGAGGCAAAGGCCAAGACATCTATCCTCTTCCTCTCCTGCAGCACAGTAAGTTGACACACTAAAGATTGCCACCATCGGGCACGGCCCCAATCGAACCCCCAGAATCTCTGACATTGTTTGATAAAAAAGGCCCAGAACTTGGGGCAAAACCAAAACATGTGCGAACACGTTCACATCTATCCTCTACCCCAGGGAAAAACCCACTCATATGTCCCTTGGTCAAGTGTGCCCTATGCATCACCTTAAATTGTATTAAACTTAACCTTGCACAAGGATGTGAAGTTGATCCTATACAGAGCTTTACTCCACACATCGCCCTCCAAAACCAAACCCAAATCTTCCTGTGTCGAAGACTGCATACCAAAGAAGGTAGGACGTGCATTCGCCAACCGGAAACTATGGTTCAATCGGATGATCCACTCCCTATTGAAGTCCAGGCTTGAGGCGTTGAAGACAGGTGACCCTGACCTATACAAGAAATCTAGGTACACCTTCGCAAATCCAAGAGACAATACCAGACTAAGCTAGAGTCACAGACTAACGACCCAAACTCTTGTCGATTGTGGTGAGGGTCAAACAAAATAAAGGGCTACAAAGCAAAGCCAAGTAGAATCTCTGGCAACAGAGCAGCCCGCCCCCACCCAATGAGCTCAATGCATTCTATGCTTGTTTCAAGTATGAAGCCAACAAACTGTTGGCAACTGCCCCAACAACCCGGGACACACGCATCTCTACTATCACAGCCTCTGAAGTTAGATAGGCCTTCTCAAAAGTGAACCCACGGAGAGCACTTGTCCAGACGGAGTTCCTGGTCATGCACTCAGATCTTGCGCGGACCAATTGGAGGGTGTGTTCGCAGACATCTTCAACCTCTCCCTACTCCATTCCAAGATTCCCTTCAAGAAAACCAAACAAGA
Source organism: Scyliorhinus torazame (assembly GCF_047496885.1). NCBI lineage: Eukaryota > Metazoa > Chordata > Chondrichthyes > Carcharhiniformes > Scyliorhinidae > Scyliorhinus > Scyliorhinus torazame. The sequence goes on along the minus strand of NC_092715.1, from coordinate 101,316,267 downwards.
ATCAGGCAACGTGACTCAACGACTACCGACCAGTGGCCTTGATATCTATCATTATGAAGTGCTTCAAGAGGTTAGTAATGAGGCACATCAACTCCATCCTTCCAGACTGCCTTGATCCACTGCAATTCACTTCCTACCACAACCGGTCCACAGCAGATGCTATCTCCCTGGCCCTACACTCATCCCTGGAGCATCTTAATAACAAGTACTCCTGTTCATTGACTATAGCTCCACCTTAAACACCATAATCCCAGCCAAGCTCATATCCAAACTCCAAAACCTAGGACTCGGCTCCTCCCTCTGCAACTGGATCCTCGATTTCCTGACCCACAGACCACAATCAAAAAAGATAAACAAGGACACCTTTTCCACAATTGTCCTCAATACCGGGGCCTGCACGGCTGCGTACTTAACCTCCTATACTCCTTATACACACATGACTGTGTGGCAAAATTTGGGTCCAATTCCATCTACAAGTTTCTGGATGACATGACTGTAGTGGATCGGATCTCAAACAACAATAAGTCAGTGTTCGGGAGGGAAATAGAGACGCCATATGGTGCAATGACAACAATCTCACCCTCAATGTCAGCAAAACTAAGGAGCGGGTCATTGACTTCAGGATGCAAAGTGTCGTCATACACGCCCCTATCTGCATCAACGGGGCCGAGGTGGAGATGGTGGACAGCTTTACATTCGTAGGTGTAAACATAGCCAACAATCTGTCCTGGTCCACCTACTTCGACGCTACGACCAAGAAAGCACAACAGCATCTATTTTCCTTAGGAAATTAAGGAATTTCGACATATCCACATCGATTCTAACCAATTTTTTTAGATGCACCATTAAAAACATCCTGTCTAGCTGCATCACAGCCTGGTGTGGCAACTGCTTGGCCCAAGACAATAAAAAACTACAGAGAGTTGTGAGCACAGCCCAGTCCATCACGCAATGCCGCCTCCCACCCATTGACTCTGTCTATACCTCCCGTTTCCTTGGGAAAGTGGGCAGCGTAATCAAAGGCCCCTTCCACCCGGAGTTATTCTCTCTTCCAACCTCTTACATCGGGCAGAAGATACAAAAGTTTGAGAACACGCACTAACAGATTCAAAACAGCAGCTTCTTCCTGCTGTTACCAGACTCCTGTATGACCCTCTTATGGACCGAATGGATTCTTCTATGCATCTTCTCTACTGTGTAGCACTACACTCCGTATGCTTCACCCGATGTCTATGTCTATGTATTAACTTTGTGTAATTATCATATGTTCTACGTTTTTCATGCATGGAGTGATCTGCCTGAACAGTACGCAAAACAATACTTTTCACTGGACCTCGGTACACGTGACAATTAATCTAAATCTAAGTAAACAAAAGCTGGGGAGAATGTTTATCTTTACCATCTAAACTCTACTCACCAGCGACAGCAGGAGGGCGAACCATCTCTTCAAATCCGCCTTCCCCCCAGCCACCAGGCTGGCCAGTTTCACCACTGGGCTAAATAGCTGGCTTGTAAAGCAGCTGGCTTGCAATTCCCGTACTGGCCTCCCCGAACAGGTGCCGGAATGTGGTGACTAGGGGCTTTTCACAGTAACTTCATTGAAGCCTATTTATGACAATAAGCGATTATTATTATTATTAACTAATGGAGTGCTGCCCAGTCGTGAGCTACCCGTACTCCCAGTTATCTGAACCTAGTCCTAGCCAGACGAAATGATAATCTCCGCAGATCAGCTCCCCTTGTCGTAGGATTCACTGGCGTTACCGATGCCTGGCCACCTCTCAAGAGTGGCTAAGAGACTGCACCAAAACCATAACATTTTAAAGTTTTTAAGGCGGTGCGGAAAGATCGATTCATTCCAGTAGTGATATCATAAGAAGTAGGGCGTGGTTATTTTATAAACAAACTTTATTAAAACAAAAGAAAAACAATATTTAACATTTTAAACTTCAACCCCAACAATAACAGATTACAGATGGGTTCCCATTAAACATTTTCATGCAAATCACAAAGTAACAAGTCAGAAAAGGCGTTGGACAAGGAAGTTCAGTCAAGCACAGAAATAGGAGAAGTACATAATAACTGGTGCGAAGAAAATAAAGTAAAATAGGTGGACAAACTATTTAAAAGTATGTAGAGTGTCTACATGTCAGTAATACATGAATATGATGCTGGCTAGGAAATTGCAAACTCCTGCAAGTATCTGCTTATCTGCTTTAGTATGATTTAATCTGAGACAAGATTAAAACTCAGGCTGGTTGTATCAATCAAATCGAGCCACAATCCATTTTTGTTTCCTTTCGTGAAATAATATTGAAATTTCCATCTGCTCCTAATATTTCTTAGTACAGTCGGTATGAAAGCACATACTCAGATCCATGTTTTTGCATATTTGTTCATATTCCTTTACATAAATGTGACAGCTGTAATAATACTTGGAAGAGACTAGGTGGTGTTTTCCAGTCATTATACTTTACCCCGTGTTTCTATTTGACTCAGGAATCTAATTCATAGAATTTACAGTGCAGAAGGAGGCCATTCGGCCCATTGATTCTGCACCGGCTCTTGGAAAGAGCCACCTACCCAAGATCAACACCGCCACCCTACCCCCATAACCCAGTAACCCCACCCAACACTAAGGGCAATTTTGGACACAAAAGGCAATTTAGCATGGCCAATCCACCTAACCTGCACATCTTTGGACTGTGGGAGGAAACCGGAGCACCCGGAGGAAACCCACGCACACACGGGGAGGATGTGCAGACTCCGCACATAAAGTGACCCAAGCCGGAATTGAACCTGGGACCCTGGAGCTGTGAAGCAATTGTGCTATCCACAATGCTACCGTGCTGCCCTTCAGAGCCCGCAAGGTGGAGTTGCCTCATTTGCACATTTAGCTCCCAGGGGATGTTGACTTTTAAAACTTTTAAAATTGATGGGATTATGACCTGGAGCAGTTGAAATAAAATAGAATCCCTACGTTGCAGAGGGAGGCCATTTGTCCCATCAAGTCTGCACCGACACTCTGAAAGAGCACCCTACCCACGGTCAGGCCCCCACCCTGTCACCATCAACCAGTAACCCCACCTAACCTTTTGAACACTTAAGGAACAATTAAGCATGGCCAATCCACCTAACCTGCATATCTTTGGACTGTGGGAGGAAACTGGAGCACCCGGAGGAAACCCATGCAGACATGGGGAGAAAGTGCAAACTCCACACAGTCACTCGAGGCCAGACTTGAACCTGGTCCCTGGTGCTGTGAGGCAGCAGTACTCGCCACCCTGCCACCACTACTTCCAGGAAAAGCTTCTTCCTATCTACCCTATCTATGTCCTTCACAAATTTGTACACCTCAGTCAGGTTCCCCCTCAGCCTTCTCTGCGCAAGGGAGAACAGCCTGAGCCAAACCAGCGTCTCTTCATAGTGAAGTGGGAAATGGTTCAGAAGGGCACTTCGCAGAGAAGATGCCTGCCTGACACGCAAGATGGAGACACAGAGAATAAAGCAGACATAACTGATGCCTTGAGTCCAGCGGGGTGCCCGTAGGACAGATAGGAACAGATCCAGGACAAAGGGAGCCAGACAGGAAGATTAAGAAATACATAAATGCGGGACACCACTTGAATAAAGCTGACTTCAGCCAAGGTGTACACAATGATATGCTAATACGAATGTCTTGGGCCATTTCCTAAAACAAAGGGACAATCGATACTGCTTTCCTGCTGCTACCTGTAACCTGTAAAACCTCTTTAACTATAACCATGTGTAAATGGCAAAACACTTACAAATAGCGATGTACAATCTATAAAATGTTTAAAGATAACACGGTGATAATTGTTTTGTATCTGGGCTCATTGTGAACCCGAAGTGGCTGTTTAAAGATAACAAGGTGATAATTGTTTTGTATCTGGGCTCATTGTGAACCCAAAGTATAAAATGAATGACTGCCATTCAAACCGGGAGACAGGCTGGCTACCGTACCTCGGGGTACAGACGCTTTCTCCCGAAGCTTCGTGTAACAATAAAACTGCACTGATTTGGACACAGCAAGTCTGACTCCTGAAGTGGTTGATTTTTCCCACAATAGCTTAAATAATTCAGCAAGACAACATCCTGGTGAATCTCCTCTGCCCCCTCTCTAATGCAATTACATCCTTCCTACAGTAAGACAACCAGAACTGCAGACAGTACTCTGGCTGCGGCTTAACGAGCAACTCCATCGTAACCTCCCTTATTAAATGTTTAATGGCATATTCTATGCTTTGGCTAATTAAGGCAAGTATTTAATATCCTTTCTTAGCCACCTTCTCTGCCTTTCTTCTGTTCACTCACCCTGTAACCTACTGCCTCTTTTTCATTTAGCACTTCCCTCACAAACCCTCCCGCAGGCTGCCTCGTCTACTCACTGAGTCTCGGCCTGTTAATGCGGTTGTTGGAGCCATGACTCTTCAGCTGTCTTCCATCTTGGAGAAAAAATGAAGAGCCCTCAAGTATATGCAATAGAATATGATGGACGACAACATGTGCAAACATTTGGGGCGCGATTGAATGAAAGAAAAAAGAGTCCTGTTTTGGGTATGAATGGTGGGATGTTTCTTCAAGCCTGCAGTGCCAAAAACAACCTCATTATCAAACGGGACTTTGTTTTTTGGGGAGGCCTCTGTGGGGAACACCCTGCTGAGGCTGCACTTGATGTGTTGGGTACTCTGGATCTGTGAAGACTGTGTTTACCTTAGCAGTAACATAGACAGGCTACCAACACTTGTAATAGTACAACTCTATTTTATTTAACTAAGAGCTGTTAAACATACTTGCACTGTGGGTCGACACTATGTTCGATTGACTGAAGACCTATGCCTAACCTGACCAGCCTATACTGCTAGCACATGGTGGATGTTTGTGCTACTGACTGCGGGCTCTGTCTGTCTCAGAGGCTGCATCCCGAATGAGCGGGAAAACTAGTGCCCTCTGTCTTTATAGTGACCGTGCCCTAACTGGTGATTGGCTGCTGTGTTGTGTGTGTTGATTGGTCTTGCAGTGTGTCAGTCAGTGTGTGTCTCTGCACCATCATATACTGATGTGTATATTATGACATACCCCATTTTTTCTAAAAAAATGTGTGTTCGTGGCAATAAATAATGTAGTATGCGAATGTTCCTAACTATGTGTGGCACGTGCGAGCATATTTACAGGACTATGTACAGAAACGCTAAGATATTTACATTGGAAGGTGTCTAGTGCAGATGGACAGTATGTAACACAAAATATAACTAGAACAACAGTATGTACAAACCAGTGAGTTAATCAAACAGGGTAATGAAACAGTCAGTTCATGAGTTCAAAGAGTCCATGAATTCAGGCAGTTCATAAATTCAGCCTCTGAGGTGGGCGACAAATTCCGGTTGACCGCCTCAAGAGTGCGTCAGGGGCCGCCTGTTCTGGAATGGGCAGGACTGTGTCAGACTCAGAGGGTGGCAGAGCGAAAGGGAGATCTGCAAAGTCCGTGACGGGTTCGTCGTGACGGCGAGGCAGGACATGATGATCTGGTGGCGAGCGAGGAAGGAGTTGTAGTGCCCGCCTATTTCGGCGAAGAAGAGAGCCGTCTTGTAGACGAACCAAAAATGACCTGGGGGCCACTTGTCTGAGCACCACAGCGGTGGCGGACCATCCACCACCGGGAAGTTGGACACGGACCTCGTCATCAGGAGCCAGAGCAGGGAGATCCGTGACGCGGGCGTCGTACGCCGATTTGTGTTGGGCCCGAGACAACTGCATTCGACGAAGGACCGGAAGGTTGTCCAAGTCCGGGACATGAATGGCCGGCACCATCGTCCGCAGCGTGCAATTCATCAATAATTGAGCCGGTGACAGGCCGGTGGACAATGGAGCTGATCTGTAAGCAAGCACGGCGAGTTAAAAATCGGATCCTGCATCGGCCGCCTTGCACAGGAGTCATTTGACAATGTGCACCCCCTTTTCAACTTTGCCATTGGATTGGAGGTAATGGGGACTGGACGTGACATGTGTGAAGTTGTATCGTTTGGCAAAATTGGACCACTCCTGACTGGCAAAACACGGGCCATTGTCGGACATGACCGTGAGCAGGATGCCATGGCGAGCGAAGGTTTCCTTGCACACACGGATGTTGAGGTGAGGTCGTGTAGCCTAACTACCTCTGGGTAGTTTGAGAAATAGCCCTCTATGAGGACATAGTCCCGGCCAAGTGCATGGAACAGGTCGATGCCCACTTTGGTCCAAAGGACTTGACCAACTCATGGGGTTGCAAGGTCTCCCTTGGTTGAGCAGGCTGGAAACACTGGCATGTTGGGCAGTTAAGAACGGCGTTGGCAATGTCCTCATTGATTCCAGGCCAGTACACTGCCTCACGGGCCTGTCGGCAGCATTTCTCCACTCCCAGGTGGCCCGCATGGAGCTGCTCAAGCCGAGGTTCCGCATGCTGTGCGGAATGACGATCCTGTCCAGCTTTAGTAGAATTCCATCTACCACCGCCAGGCCATCTTTAATGTTATAGAATTGAGGGCTGTGGTAAACCACCGTGTTCCTTGTGGCACCATCGATAACACACGAGGCGAGACGTAGAGAACTCACTCGAGGCTTTATTGAGCAGACTTGTTCCCCAGCAGCTCAGTTACAGAATGCAGCTGCTGGGAGAAACTGGGTTCTTATACCCCGCCTTTCTGGGTGGAGTCCAGTAGGCGGCAGATCCAATCAGGACCCAGTATCTTCCCACCAATAGCCCCTTGGCATCATGGTGTACCGCATTACCCCTAATACATACCACCATTCACCCCTTGTTAAAAAGGAACCCTGGTGGTGGATGGTATGGTGGTAGGGGTTTACAGGGTCGGTATGGTGCCTTAACCATTAACTATTTACAACAATGCCGCTTTTACTGGGCCACTGAATTATTTACATCTTAAACCGATTTGATGAGTCGAGAGGATGCCCTGGTCGCCCTTTCCGATCGTCTCAGCCCGGGTGGTGGTGGTGGTGCTGGCTCGGGTCCGGTCGACTCTGGGAGCATCGCGCTGTCCATCCCTGTTTCCTTACTCCTGTGCGGGCCTGGGAGGAGAACCGATCCCCCCGGGAAGGGGGTGGCTGTGGGGTGCACCGGCGGGAGTGAGGGGGTAGTGATTGGTGTTGGGGGGTGTGGGGAGCTCCGGCGGGTGCCAGGTCCCGCAGAGAGACCGTGTCCTGTCGGCGATCTGGGTACGCCACGTAGGCATACTGCGGGTTTGCGTGGAGGCGATGTACCTTTTCCACCAGCGGGTCTGATTTGTGCACCCGCACATGTTTCCGGAGCAGGGTTGGTCCCGGGGCTGCCAGCCAGGTTGGAAGTGACGTTCCAGAGGCGGACCTCCTAGGGAAGACAAGGAGGCGCTCGTAAGGCGTTTGGTTAGTGGTGGTGCACAGCAGGGACCGGATAGAGTGAAGGGCATCCGGGAGCACTTCCTGACAGCGGGAAGTTGGGAGACTCCTAGACCGTAGGGCCAGTAGGACGGTCTTCCAGACCGTTCCGTTCTCCCTCTCTACCTGCCCGTTCCCCCGGGAGTTGTAGCTGGTCGTCCTGCTCGAGGCTATGCCCTTGCTGAGCAGGAATTGACGCAGTTCGTCACTCATGAAGGAGGACCCCCTATCGCTATGGATGTAGGCGAGGAAACCGAACAGGGTAAAGGTGGTGCAGAGGGGTTTAATGACCGTGGCCGTGGTCATGTCGGGACAGGGGATGGCGAATGGGAAACGGGAGTATTCATCAACGACGTTAAGAAAGTACGTGTTGCGATCGGTGGAGGGAAGGGGCCCTTTGAAATCCAAACTGAGGCGTTCAAAGGGACGGGAAGCCTTTATCAGGTGCGCTCATTCTGGCCTGAAAAAATGCGGTTTGCATTCTGCGCAGATTTGGCAGTTCCTGGTGACTGTTCGGACCTCCTCGACAGAGTACGGGAGGTTGCGGGCCTTTATGAAGTGGTAGAAACGAGTGACCCCCGGGTGGCAGAGGTCCTCGTGGAGGGCTTGGAGACGGTCCACTTGTGCGTTGGCACATGTGTCGCGAGTTAGGGCATCGGACGGCTCGTTCAGCTTTCCAGGACGGTACAAGATCTTATAATTGTAGGTGGAGAGTTCGATCCTCCACTGCAGGATCTTGTCGTTTTTTATCTTGCCCCGCTGTGCATTATCGAACATGAAGGCTACCGACCGTTGGTCAGTGAGGAGAGTGAATCTCCTACCGGCCAGGTAATGCCTCCAATGTCGCACAGCTTCCACTATGGCTTGGGCCTCCTTTTCTACTGAGGAGTGGCGAATTTCTGAAGCGTGGAGGGTCCGGGAGAAAAAGGCCACGGGTCTGCCCGCTTGGTTGAGAGTGGCCGCCAGAGCTACGTCGGATGCGTCGCTCTCAACTTGGAAGGGGAGGGACTCATCGATAGCACGCATCGTGGCCTTTGCGATATCCGCTTTGATGCAGCTGAAGGCCTGGCGGGCCTCTGTCGACAGGGGAAATGTAGTGGACTGGATTAGTGAGCGGGCCTTGTCTGCGTATTGGGGAATCCACTGGGTGTAATAAGAAAAGAAGCCCAGGCAGCGTTTCAGGGCTTTGGCACAGTGGGGGAGAGAGAACTCCATGAGGGGGCGCATGCATTCAGGGTTGGGGCCTATCACTCCATTGCGCACTATGTAGCCCAAGATGGCTAGACGGTCGGTGCTAAACACGCATTTTTCCTCGTTGTAGGTGAGGTTGAGGGCGTTAGCGGTCTGGAGGAATTTTCGGAGGTTGGCGTCGTGGTCCTGCTGGTCGTGGCCGCAGATGGTGATGTTGTTGAGGTACGGGAATGTGGCCCATAAACCGTGCTGGTCAACCATTCGGTCCATCTCCCGTTGGAAGACCGAGACTCCGTTCGTGACGCTGAATGGAACCCTTAAAAAGTGGTATAGCCGCCCGTCTGCTTCGAAGGCAGTTTACTTGCGGTCACCGGGCAAATGGGGAGCTGGTGGTAGGCGGACTTAAGGCCCACGGTGGAGAAGACCTTGTACTGTGCAATCCGATTGACCATGTTGGATATGCGGGGAAAAGGGTACACATCTAGCTGCGTGTACCTGTTGATGGTCTGACTGTAGCCTACGACCATCCTCTGCTTCTCCCTGGTCTTCACAACTACCACCTGGGCTCTCCAGGGACTATTGCTGGCCTGGAATATGCCTTCCTTCAGCAGCCGCTGGACTTCGGACCTGATAAACGTCCGGTCCTGGGTGCTCTATCGTCTGCTCCCAGTGCCGACGGGCTTGCAATTTCTCATAGAATTTACAGTGCAGAAGGAGACCATTCGGCCCATCGAGTCCGCACCGGCTCTTGGAAAGAGCACCCTACCCAAGGTCAACACCTCCACCCTATCCGTAGGCGCGGGCGTTTTGGGAGGCCACGTCGAGCGAGGCCGCAAGGGCCCGTGCCCCTGTGAGTCCGAGAGAGTCTTTTTCTAAAAGTCTCTGGCGAATTTGCGATGATGCCAAACCTGCTACATAAGTGTCTCTGATCAGGAGCTCCGTGTGTTCATTCGCCGTTACAGCTGGGCAGTTGCAGTTTCTTCCCAGGATCAGTAGAGCATTGTAGAATTTGTCTAGTGATTCCCTGGGGATTTGTCGTTTCGTCGCGAGCTGATGGCGTGCATAGACCTGGTTGACGGGCCAAATGTAGATCTCTTTCAGCAAGGTGATCGCCGCTGGAAAATCTTCCGCGTCCTCGATGAGCGAGTAGATTTCGGGACTCACCCTGGAATGTAGGACCTGCATCTTCTGGTCTTCTGTTGGTCTGCCGGGGGCCGTTCGGAGGTATCCCTCAAAGCACGCCAGCCAGTGATTAAACGCAGATGCTGCTTGGGGGCCGATTCGCAGGCACTCCGGGGCGATCCGGAGCTCCATATTCCTTTTTAAGTCTGCTCAATAAAGGAGGGTGGGAGCGCAGAGGTGGGGGAGGACATACAGCCGGTAATTTTTGAACTCTCTCCCCTGCACAGTTAGGTTTGCGATGCAGAACCCTTTGATTTCAACGGAGTGAGACCCCACTGCCCTTTGTAAGGCCACTACGCAGCAGTGTGCCAGGCCCGCTCAGCGGCAGCGGTCGCCCCCACCCCCCCTGGTCACGGACAATGGGCGACGCTATCCTCCCCTCCTCCCCAGGCCATGTGCGAGCAATGGACGCCGCCATCTTCTCCCCCGCACAACACGTGCGTTTCATGGGTGCCGCCATCTTGCTCCACCCCCGCAACGTGCGTTCCATGGGCACGCCATTTTGTGACCCCCAAGACCTCCGGGCGCCGCCATCTTGTCCAGCCTGCAGCACACGGAGACCAACGGCGTTTCAGGACCCCGATGCAGCGGCCACCTCACTACCCGACGATCAACCACGACTCGCATCCATGGTAATCGTCCAGTCCAGACCACACACTCTGACCAACGCATCCACCAGCGTGAAAGTCAACTGGACTCCGGGAGCACTGAGAGCTTTGGACATTCAAATACGGTAAGGTGCTGCTCCCTTAAGGTACACCCTACCAATCAAAGTATCTCCCTGGCCTCCGGGTCTCATGGCGTAGCGATCCGGGGGTACTGCATGGTCACGCTCACAGTCCAAGGCGTAGAGTTCCACGGTTTTCGCCTCTACGTCCTCCCTAACCTCTGCGCTGCACTTATCCTTGGCCTGGATTTTCAGTGCAACCTCCAGAGCCTGACCCTTAAATTCGGCGGACCCTTACCACCCCTCACTGTGTGCGGCCTCACGACCCTAAAGGTCGATCGTCCTTCCCTCTTTGCCAATCTAACTCCAGATTGCAAACCCGTCGCCACCAGGAGCAGACAGTACAGAACCCAGGATAAGGCCTTCATCAGGTTAGAGGTCCAGCGGTTGCTTCAGGAGGGAGTCATCGAGGCCAGCAACAGCCCCTGCAGAGCTCAAGTGGTAGTGGTTAAGTCTGGGGAGAAAAATCGAATGGTCGTGGACTACAGCCAGACCATCAACAGGTACATGCAGCTCAACGCGTAACCCCTCCCACGCATATCTGACATGGTTAACCAGATTGCACTGTACCGGGTCTTCTCAACGGTGGACCTGAAATCCGCTTACCACCAGCTCCCCATCCGTAAATTGGACTGACCATTCACTGCCTTCGAGGCAGACGGCCGGCTATATCACTTCCTTTGGGTCCCCTTCGGCGTCACCAATGGGGTTTTGGTCTTCCAAAGGGAGATGGACCAAATGGTCGACCGGTACGGCTTGCAGGCCACGTTTCCATACCTAGACAATGTGACCATCTGCGGCCATGATCACAGGACCACAACGCCATCCTCGCTAAATTTCTCCACACCGCCACTCTCCTCAACCTCATGTACAACAAGGAGAAGTGTGTGTTCCATACAAACCGCTTAGCCATCCTCGGCTACGTGGTCCAGGACGGAGTTCTGGGGCCCGATCCCGACCGCATACGCCCCCTCATGGAGCTTCCCCTCCCCCACTGCACCAAGGCCCTCCAACGCTGCCTGGGGTTCTTCTCCTATTACGCTCAGTGGGTCCCAAACTATGCGGACAAGGCCCGCCCACTCATACAGTCCACTCATTTCCCCCTGACGGCAGAGGCCCAACAGGCCTTCGCCCGGATCAGAGCTGATATTGCCAAGGCCACAATGCGCGCTGTAGACGAAACACTGCCTTTCCAAGTAGAAAGCGACGCATTGGACGTCGCCCTTGCCACCACCCTCAACCAGGCGGGCAGGCCCGTGGCATTCTTTTCCCGTACCCTCCATGCCTCCGAAATTCAGCACTCCTCCGTCGAAAAGGAGGCCCAGGCTATCGTTGAGGCTGTGCGACATTGGAGGCATTAATTCATTCTCCTCACTGACCAACAGTCAGTAGCCTTCATGTTCAGCAACACGCAGCGGGGCAAGATCAAAAATGACAAAATCTTGCGGTGGAGAATCGAGCTCTCCACCTATAATTACGAGATTAAGTATCGCCCCGGCAAACTCAACGAGCCCCCAGACGCCCTATCCCGAGGTACATGTGCCAGCGCACAGGTAGACCGACTCCGGACCCTGCACGACAGCCTTTGTCACCCAGGGGTCACTCGGTTGTACCACTTCATTAAGGCACAAAATTTGCCCTACTCCGTCGAGTAAGTAAGGATGATCACCAAGGACTGCCAGGTCTGTGCGGAGTGCAAACCGCACTTCTACCGGCTGGACAGCACGCACCTTGTGAAGGCCTCCTGCCCCTTTGAACGCCTCAGCGTGGATTTCAAAGGCCCCCTCCCCTCCTCCGACCGAGACACTTATTTCCTCAGTGTGATCGATGAATACTCCCGTTTTCCCTTCGCCATCCCATGCCCCGACATGACGTCTGCCACCGTCATTAAAGCCCTTAATTCTATCTTCGCTCTGTTCGGTTTCCCCGCCTACATCCACAGTGACAGGGGATCCTCATTCATGAGTGATGAGCTACGCCAGTTCCTGCTCAGCAGGGGTATCGCCTCCAGCAGAACGACGAACTACAACCCCCGGGGAAACGGACAGGTAGAAAGGGAGAATGGGACGATATGGAGGGCCGTCCAGCTAGCCCTACAGTCCAGATATCTCCCGGCCTCCCGCTGGCAAGAGGTCCTCCCTGATGCACTACATTCCATTCGTTCATTACTTTGCACTGCTACTAACAGTACACCGCATGAACGCCTTTTTGCCTTCCCCAGGAAGTCCACATCCGGGGTATCACTCCCAACTTGGCTCACAGCTCCGGCAACCGTGCTTCTCCGTAAACATGTGCGGCTCCACAAGGTGGACCCGTTGGTGGAAAGGGTGTACCTGCTCCACGCAAACCCACAGTACACCTACGTGGCGTTCCCTGACGGCCGCCAGGATACCGTCTCCCTCAGGGACCTGGCACCAGCAGGTTCCGCCACCACACCACCCCCGTCGCCCCCGGCGCCACCCTCCCCTCCCCTGCCGCTCCCATCACCCCCTCCCCGAGGACCGTCCGTCCTCCCCCTGCCCACCCCCGTTGATGAAGAGGATTTCGGCATGCTCCTGGAGTCAACTTCGACCACGAAAGCACCAACATCGCCGGCTCCACTTCATCGATCCCAGAGGACGATCAAGGCGCCGGACCGGCTGAACCTCTGACCGGCCCATCGGATGACCAGAGACATTTTTTTTTCACTGTTCTTTAAATATTAAAGATTGCGAATTGTATATAGTTATTCACCACCCCCGTCGGACTCAATTTTAACAGGGGGTGAATGTGGTAAACCACTGTGTTCCTATATGAAGGGTTGTACGGTAGAACCTGCACTACAGGTTCACCTGGGCCCCTGCATGCTAACTCCGCCCAGGAGCCGGGTTATAAATATGCGTGGCCTTCAGCTAGCAGCCATTTTGTTAGCTGCTGTAGGAGGCCACACTTCAGATATTAATAAAGCCTCAGTTTGAATTCAACTTCGTCTTCAGCCAAATTGATCGTGCCTCAAGGGCATTGGCCTTTGAGCCAGTCGTCTGTCAGGTGGCGCATGACACATTGGAGCAGGGGATCGCTGGCCATCTCACGATGAATCTGGATGAGTCGTTCGTCCGTGGCAGGCAGATTGGATGCGGCGAATGCCACCTGAGCATCAATTTGGCACACGAAGCCCGCTGGGTCGCAGGGTAAGGTGACAGATCGGGCGAGTGCATCGGCGACGATGAGTTCCTTACCCGGGGTGTAGACGAGTTCGAAGTCGTACCGCCTGAGTTTAAGGAGAATGCGCTGCAGGCGCGGCGTCATGTCGTTAAGGTCTTTTTGAATGATATTGACCAGTCACCTGTGATCTGTCTCGACTGTGAACTTTGGGAGTCCATAGACATAGTCATGGAATTTGACGACTCCGGTAAGAAGGCCGAGGCACTCTTTTTCAATTTGCACATAGCGCCGTTCGGTGGGCGTCATTGCATGTGACACGTATGTGACAGAAGGCCATGAGGAGGCGTCGTCACGTTGAAGGAGCACTGCTCCAATGTCAGACTGACTGGCATCCGTGGAGATCTTTATTTCTTTGGCCGGATCGAAAAATGCTAACACCGGGGCCTTGGTCAGCTTTGCCCTGAGTTCCCGCCATTCTTGTTCGTGGGCGGGGAGCCATTGGAACTCGGTCGTCTTCTTAACCAGGCTTCTGAGAGCCGTGGTGTGGGAGGCGAGGTTAGGGATGAATTTCCCCAGGAAATTGACCATGCCCAGGAAGCGGAGGACTGCCTTCTTGTCCTCTGGTGTCTTCATGGTCTTAACGGCAGATACCTTGTCAGCATCCGGCTGCACGCCAAACTGTGGAATGTGGTCTCCGAGGAATTTAAGTGCTGTTTGACCAAAGGAGCATTTGGCCCTTTTGAGGCGGAAGCCATGCTCATGGATTCGTCGGAAGACACGTTGGAGGCGATCAATGTGCTCCTGCGGGGTGGTAGACCAGACGATGATGTTGTCCACATATACACGAACCCCTTCGATACCTTCCATCATCTGCTCCATTATTCTGTGGAACACTTCCGATGCAGAGATGATGCCAAACGGCATCCGGTTGTGGCAATATCGGCCAAATAGGGTGTGAAAGGTGCAGAGCTTCCGACTGGCTGCATCGAGTTGGATCTGCCAGAACCCCTTGGATGCGTCTAGCTTGGTGAAAAATTTGGCACGAGCCATCTTGCAAGTGAGTTCTTCGCGCTTTGGAATGGGATAGTGTTCTCTCATAATATTGCGGTTGAGGTCCTTGGGATCAATACATACGCGTAATTCGCCGGATGATTTTTTCACGCACACGATAGAGCTGACCCAGTCAGTCGGTACTGTAACTTTCGAAAATACGCCCTGGTCCTGGAGGTCCTGCAGCTGCTGCTTGAGGCAGTCCTTGAGGGGTGCTCGTACCCTGCGAGGTGCGTGCACCACAGGCATGGCATTTGGTTTTAACAAGATTTTATAAGTGTATGGGAGTATGCCCATGCCCTCGAATACACCGTGGTATCGGGTGATGATGGTGTTCAGCTGTGTCCGAAAGTCAGCCTCCTGAGATGCGGAAGCGTCAGCGGGTGACAGGGAGTGAACCCTTTGGACAAGGTTTAGAAGTTTGCACGCCTGAGCACCAAGCAGGGAGGTTTTAGTGGATCCCACTATTTTGAATGGCAGGTTAGCCTTGAATGACCGGTGCGACACTTCAAACTGGCAAGAGCCACTGGCAGCAATGGCATTACCATTATAGTCCAGAAGCTGGCAGGCGGATGGAAGGATTGTAGGCTTGACATGGAGGCTTTCGAGGTCAGACCGCGCAATGAGGTTGGCTGAAGCGGAGGTGTCCAGGCGGAATCGGATGCGGGATCAGTTGACCATGAGGGTGGCACACCACTCGTTGGCCGGATCAATGCGGAATATTGGGAGAGACTTGGCTTTTGTCTTCTGGAGCATCTTGTGTTTGGTGATGATGCCCACCCGAAATGGTGCTTTAGTGTCCTCGGTTCAAGGTCCGGAATCAAGTCGGAGTCGGAATGGGTTGACCGGTGGCTGGATGTTCGGACATCCCTGCGTGGCTGGTTGGAGCAACGAGAGGTAGTAGGTTAAACAGACCTGCATAAGGCTGCATAGTGGCCAAGCTTGCCACATTGGAGACAGCATCGGGATTTTGCAGGACATTGCCGCTTTAAGTGGGCTGAGCCACAGTTGCCGCACGTCGTGATGTCAGAATGTTCGGTATGCCACCGTGCATGCGCGGGATGAGGGGTTCCTTTTCATGGGACACTGGCATCAGTTTTGGGACAGGGGGGACCTATACCGTTGGGATGGTCTCCACCTGAACTGAGCTGGGACCAGTGTTCTGGCGAAAAGAGTAAATAGGGTGGTCAATAGGACTTTAAACTAGAGATTGGGGGGTGGGGAAGGGAAAGTCAGGGAACCAAGAGGTGAAGTAATCAGTGGGAAGCGTAGCTGCTTAGGAATACAAAAAAGCACGAAAAGACAGAACTCAGGAGAGGTTACAATAGTCCCCATCCCACAAAATATGACACAGTGTATGGAAAGGCTCAGTAAACCAAGGTCCACCACACTAAGAAAACAAAAAGGGACGGTCAATAGAGAATTGAAGGTGCTATATTTAAATGCGCGCAGTGTACGGAACAAGGTAGATGAGCTTGTTGCCCAGATTGTGACTGGCAGGTATGGTGTGGTAGGCATCACAGAGACGTGGTTGCAGGGGGTTCAGGACTGGCATTTAAACATCCAGGGATTCACAACCTAGCGAAAAGACAGAGAGGTGGGCAGAGGGGTCAGGGTTGCCTTGTTAATTAGGAATGAAATTAAATCAGTAGCACTAAACGACATTGGGTCAGATGATGTGGAGTCTGTGTGGGTAGAGTTGAGGAACCACAAAGGCAAAAAAACCATAATGGGAGTTATGTACAGGCCTCCTAACAGTGGTCAGGACCAGGGGCACAAAATGCACCACGAAATAGAAAGTACACGTCAGAAAGGCAAGGTCACAGTGATCATGGGGGACTTCAATATGCAGGTGGACTGGGTAAATAATGCTGCCAGTGGGCCCAAGGAAAGGGAATTCATTGAATGTTTACAGGAGGGCTTTTTGGAACAGCTTGTGATGGAGCCCACGAGGGAACAGGCCATTCTGGACTTAGTGTTATGTAATGAGCCAGACTTCATTAAAGATCTTAAAGTAAGGGAACACTTAGGAGGCAGTGATCATAATATGGTCGAATTCAATCTCCAATTTGAAAGAAAGAAGGTAGAATCAGATGTAAAGGTGTTACAGTTAAATAAAGGTACCTACAGGGGCATGAGGGAGGAACTGACGAAAATCGACTGGGAGCAGAGCCTAGTGGGAAAGACAGTAGAACAGCAATGGCAGGAGTTTCTGGGAGTAATTGAGGACACAGTACAGAGGTTCATCCCAAAGAAAAGAAAGGTTATCAGAGGGGGGATTAGGCAGCCATGGCTGACAAAGGAAGTTAGGGAATGCATCAAAGCAAAAGAGAAAGCCTATAATGTGGCAAAGAGTAGTGGGAAGTCAGAAGATTGGGAAGGCTACAATAACAAACAGAGGATAACAAAGAGAGAAATAAGGAAAGAGAGGATCAAATATGAAGGTAGGCTAGCCAGTAACATTAGGAATGATAGTAAAAGTTTCTTTAAATACATTAAAAACAAACGGGAGGCAAAAGTAGACATTGGGCCGCTCCAAAATGACACTGGTAATCTAGTGATGGGAGACAAGGAAATAGCTGAGGAACTAAGTAAGTATTTTGCGTCAGTCTTCACAGTAGAAGACATGAGTAATATCCCAACAATTCAGGAGAGTCAGGGGGCAGAATTGAATATGGTAGCCATCACAAAGGAGAAAGTGCTAGAGAAACTAAGAGGTCTAAAAATTGATAAATCTCCGGGCCCAGATGGGCTACATCCTAGAGTTCTAAAGGAGATATCTGAAGAAATAGTGGAGGCGTTAGTTATGATCTTTCAAAAATCACTGGAGTCAGGGAAAGTCCCAGAGGATTGGAAAATCACTGTTGTAACCCCCCTGTTCAAGAAGGGAACAAGGAAAAAGATGGAAAATTATAGGCCAATTAGCCTAACCTCGGTTGTTGGCAAGATTCTAGAATCCATTGTTAAGGATGAGATTTCTAAATTCTTGGAAGTGCAGTGTCGGATTAGGACAAGTCAGCATGGATTTAGTAAGGGGAGGTCATGCCTGACAAACCTGTTAGAGTTCTTTGAAGAGATAACAAATAGGTTAGACCAAGGAGCGAATGGATGTTATCTATCTTGACTTCCAAAAGGCCTTTGATAAGGTGCCTCACGGGAGACTGCTGAGTAAAATAAGGGCCCATGGTATTCGAGGCAAGGTACTAACATGGATTGACGATTGGCTGTCAGGCAGAAGGCAGAGAGTTGGGATAAAAGGTTCTTTTTCGGAATGGCAACCGGTGACGAGTGGTGTCCCGCAGGGTTCAGTGTTGGGGCCACAGCTGTTCTCTTTATATATTAACGATCTAGATGACGGGACTGGGGGTATTCTGGCTAAGTTTGCCGATGATACAAAGATACGTGGAGGGGAAGGTAGTATGGAGGAGGTGGGGAGGCTGCAGAAAGATTTAGACAGTTTAGGAGAGTGGTCCAAGAAATGGCTGATGAAATTCAACGTGGGCAAGTGCGAGGTCTTGCACTTTGGAAAAAAGAATAGAGGCATGGACTATTTTCTAAACGGTGACAAAATTCATAATGCTGAAGTGCAAAGGGACTTGGGAGTCCTAGTCCAGGATTCTCTAAAGGTAAACTTGCAGGTTGAGTCCGTAATTAAGAAAGCAAATGCAATGTTGTCATTTATCTCAAGAGGCTTGGAATATAAAAGCAGGGATGTACTTCTGAAGCTTTATAAAGCATTAGTTAGGCCCCATTTAGAATACTGTGAGCAATTTTGGGCCCCACACCTCAGGAAGGACATACTGGCACTGGAGCGGGTCCAGCGGAGATTCACACGGACGATCCCAGGAATACGACATACGATGAACATCTGAGGATCCTGGGATTATATTTATTGGAGTTTAGGAGGTTGAGGGGAGATCTAATAGAAACGTACAAGATAATGAATGGCTTAGATAGGGTGGACATAGGGA